>NC_080540.1:72850560-73168060 GCF_028640845.1 Ahaetulla prasina | reverse complement strand
AGTTTGCTTATAAAATGTTGTAACCAGATTTATTCCTTCAAGTTGCAAACTTGAAGGACTGTATGAAGTCTTGTCTTTTTTCTTATCAATTTCCTCAACTGGATTTCACTGCATTTCCTAACCGTGTTTTGAATTATGTAATGGAAAAGGTAAAGGTTTACGAAGATTTGGTAACCATAGACTTTGTCACTGTGAGACATGATTGGTAGTCAAGCATATAACCATGTCCTCTTATCACACTTTAGCTGATCACTTCCTGTCCTGGGTTGGCAATAACACAGTTAGTTGATGTGTGATGCATGTGCATGTTGGCACTTTAGTTATGTTGGATCAGCATAAACAGGCCAACTACTGTATATAGAGTTCAGGATGAAGTGATTCCGTGTGTGTGTGTGTGTGTGTGTGTGTGTGTGTGTGTGTGTGTGTGTGTGTTTGAATTATTCTTGACTCCTGGCAACTACTTGCACAAATCCCTGCAATTTCCCTGGCAGTATTTTCAAAAGTGGTTTGCCATGGCCTTTTTCCTATTGGGAGAAGGAGAGGAGCTTTTAGCCTAAAAATGTGCATTATACTTTTGGAATGTTGTCCTGTTTTGTCTGTAGAGAGGTAAGGAGCAACACTCTGGGTCTGAGCTGGTATTGTTATTTTTGTTGTGTGGAATCCTAAGTCAGAGGTGACCTAAAGAATCCTAAACCAGATGTGAAGCCTGCGTTTCTCTCAGATGTTTTAATGTGATGCTATTTGCTCCACTGAGGAAATGTGCATAGATCTGGCAGACTTCGCTAGTATTTTTCTGGGCTATAAGAAGTACAGAAGGAGGCTGAAAGAGCAGCATCAACCCAAACATCATGAAAGGTTCATTTCACTTTTTAGAAAGAGGGGCTAAGGGAGGGGCCCTGTTGCTTCACAGCCTCAGTGAAGCAAAGCACATTTTCAAAGCTTTGCACATCTAGAGGTGGAAGTCACATACTGTAACAACCGGTTCTCCCAGCACTGGAAATGTGAGCGTGCGTCAAACCTGGCAATTCGCTTGTGTGTGCCGTCCACACATGCTTGCATTGCAGAGGTGGGTTTCAGCAGGTTCTAACCGGTTCTGATGAACCGGTAGCAGAAATTGTGAGTAGTTCGGAGAACCAGTAGTAAAAATTCTGACTGGCCCACCCCCATCTATTCTCTACCTTCCGAGTCCCAGCTAATCAGGAGGAAATGGGGATTTTGCAGTAATCTTCCCCCGGAGTGGGGAGGGAATGGATATTTTGCAGTATCCTTCCCCTGGAGTGGGGTGGGAATGGATATTTTGCAATATCCTTCCCCTGCCAGACCCACCAAGCCATGTCCACCAAGCCACACCCACAGAACTGATAGTAAAAAAATTTGAAACCCACCACTGGTGTGTCGTCAAAAAACATGGCAATATACTCACGCAGCCCACCCGCAGGTCGCAACTACTGGTTTGCCTGAACTGGTCTGAACTGGCAGCAGCGTACCACTGCTTAGCACTCGGGAAGAAAAGTCCATATGATTTAGTACTGCCACTCAGCCTTGATCATCTATCCTAAAATTACTATTCTAATTGTAGCCAGAAGACAGCCTAAGATTATTCGAGTCTTAGTGCCTAAATCCAATAGTTAAGTATGGTAAATAAAATCCAAGTGAGAAAAACACCTGTGATGATTGTTTTCTGGTCAATAATTTACTATATTTCCCAGCACAGTATTCCTCAACTGTAAAATAATTTATATTTCATAAATGGTTTTGATTGGTATACGCAGGCTATGGTCATACAGTATATTGCAGTAGATAATTGGTAACTATTTCCTTACCAGCTTTTTTCAGCACTTCTCCCTTTTGTTTCTTTATGTTTTAAATGTAGCTAATAAGAAACTCCTGACTCTGAAATAGGCTGAATTCAGAGAATCATTTCTGCCTCTTATTACCAATGCAGCCATTCCATAAAATGTATGGAATATTCTGCTCTGGACTCTGAGGAATATATCTAGAAGTGACCTAAGCAATTTGCTTTTAGTGGAAAGCCTGTGGACTCTTTTATATTTAGCTATCTAGCTATCTATCTTGTCCTCTTTATATAATATAATATTTTATACATACACACACACACACACACACATATATATATAGGTCTTTGGTTATTCGGGTTTTCTCCCGCATAAAATTGGAAGTGTCTTGGCGACGTTTCGACGAAGTCTCATTCTTCATCTTCAGGCTTCAGCTTCGTGCTTCTGGGAGCAATGTGTGATTGCAGCTGTTTCTTCCTTTTTAACTGCTAGTGGGGGTTTGAACTGATTGGGTGGGAGCTTGGCTGTGCTCTGATTGGATGGGGGTATTTTTGTGCTCTGATTGGCTGGGGTTGTCTCCTGTTTGGGTGGGGGCTTGGTTGTGCTCAGATTAGTCTGAGTTGCAGGGGGATTTGAGCTGGTGAGCTGCATTGCTGTTGTTTGGCTTCGTGGTCGTGGTCGTGCTACATCTTCATAGTGGGTGTCAGTCTGCTGCATGTATGGATTGGAGGGGTTTGAAATGGCTAATGTTGCAGCTGCGGTCTGGCTTCTGGTCCTTGGTCGTGCTTCATGATCAGTGTGGGTTTGGGTCTGCTTTCTGGGTGGATGTGTGGTGGTGACATCCTGTGTGGACCTCGTGAGTGTGGGTCTGGTGTCATTCCTCATGTTAGGGACTCGTTTGTCAATAAGGGCGGGTTTCCAAATGGCTGGTAGGCGGGAGGTATCATCTTGTTTGTTCATGCTGTGTGGGCGTTTTTCTATCTCGATGGCTTCTCTGATTATTCTGTTGTTAAAGTGTTCAGTTTTGGCGATAGTTCTGGTCTTTTTAAAGTCAATATCGTGTCCTGTGGCTTTAAGGTGTTGGACCAGGGAAGAAGTTGGTTCCTCTTTTTTGACTGAGTTCTTGTGTTCTTCAATGCGTGCACTTATTCTTCTGTTGGTTTGTCCGATGTATGTGGTGGGGCAGGCGGTGCATGGGATTTCATATACTCCTTGATTTTCTAACTCAATTTTGTCTTTGGGGTTTCTTAGGATGGTGGATATTTTTTGGTTTGTGCAGAATGCTGTCTTGATGTTGTGTTTGTGGAGGATCTTGCTGATTCTGTCTGTGGTGCCTTTTATATATGGGAGGAGGGCTGTGCCGTTTTCTTGTTCTCTGTCTTGGATTTTAGTGGGGGGTTCTTTTTGGATTAGTTTGGTAATCTTATTTCTCTGGAATCCATTGGATGTTAGTACGTTAGTGAGAGTGTGTAGTTCGGTTTTTAGGTGTTCGTCAGCTAAGCGTTTTGTTCTGGAGATGAGTGTCTTGGCTATGGACTTGATCTGTGCTGGGTGATGGTGTGAGAGTGCGTGCAGATAGCGGTTTGTGTGTGTTTTCTTCTGGTACTTCTGTTTCCATGGTGAACTGTATTTTGGGGTGTAGGCTATTGAGGTGTGTGAGGAAGTTGTCAAGTTTTTCTTTCCCGTGTGGTCAGATTATGAAGGTGTCGTCTACGTATCTGAGCCAGAGTTTGGGTTTGTGATCAGATTTTTCTAGAGCTTGGGTTTCAAAGTGTTCCATGTAGAGGTTGGCAATGACAGGTGAGAGGGGTGATCCCATGGGTGCTCCTTCTATTTGTTTGTATTTTTGTCCATTACAGATGAAGTATGTGTTGGATAGGCAGTGGTTGGTCAGATCTAGTATGTGCTTGGGGGGGTTATATTTGTTTTGGATAGCTGTCAAGGCTTCTTTGATTGGCACTTGGGTGAAGAGGGATATGACATCAAAGCTCAGGAGTAGGTCGCTGGGCTGTAAGTTTTGTTTCTTTATGATCTCTATGAACTGGAATGAGTTTTTTTACATGTGAGGCAATGGATTCTGCATAGGGCTGTAATTGTTTGGCGAGAAATTTGGCTAGGTTTTGTAGAGGTGAGCCTATGGAGCTGACTATGGGTCTGAGTGGGGTTCCTTCTTTGTGTATCTTGGGGAGACCATAGAGCTTAGGGCATCTGGATGATTTCTCTCTGGGAATGATTCTTTGTTGGATTTCTTCGCTGATGGGGGAGGCTTTTATTTTGGATCTAGTGGTTTTTTCTAGGTAGGTGGTGGAGTGGTGGGATTGGATGGGGGTATTTTTGTGCTCTGATTCATGGTGCCAATCAGAGCACAAAAATACCCCCATCCAATCAGAGCACAGCCAAGCTCCCACCCAATCAGTTCAAACCCCCACTAGCAGTTAAAAAGGAAGAAACAGCTGCAATCACACATTGCTCCCAGAAGCACGAAGCTGAAGCCTGAAGATGACGAATGAGACTTAGTCGAAACGTCGCCAAGACACTTCCAATTTTACGCGGGAGAAAACCCAAATAACCAAAGACAAAATCAGACTCGAAATCACCAAAATCAGACTCGAAATCACCAACATCCTCTGCAGCAGCAAGCCACCCAAAAGCAACTTACCCAAAGAGGAACAGACAGCACTACTTAACCTGAAAAAAGACACCAGCATAATAATCCTACCAGCAGACAAGGGGAACGCCACGGTGGTTATGAACACATCTGACTACCAAACCAAATTAACCAACCTACTCCAAGACCCTGCATACAAGCCCCTAAAAGCAGACCCCACTACCTACCTAGAAAAAACCACTAGATCCAAAATAAAAGCCTCCCCCATCAGCAAAGAAATCCAACAAAGAATCATTCCCAGAGAGAAATCATCCAGATGCCCTAAGCTTTACGGCCTCCCCAAGATACACAAAGAAGGAACCCCACTCAGACCCATAGTCAGCTCCATAGGCTCACCTCTACAAAACCTAGCCAAATTTCTCACCAAACAACTACAGCCCTATGCAGAATCCATTGCCTCACATGTAAAAAACTCATTCCAGTTCATAGAGATCATAAAGAAACAAAACTTACAGCCCAGCGACCTACTCGTGAGCTTTGATGTCTTATCCCTCTTCACCCAGGTGCCAATCAAAGAAGCCTTGACAGCTATCCAAAACAAATATAACCCCCCCAAGCACTTCCTAGATCTGACCAACCACTGCCTATCCAACACATACTTCATCTATAACAAACAAAAATACAAACAAATAGAAGGCGCACCCATGGGATCACCCCTCTCACCTGTCATTGCCAACCTCTACATGGAACACTTTGAAACCCAAGCACTAGAAAAATCTGATCACAAACCCAAACTCTGGCTCAGATACGTAGACGACACCTTCATAATCTGGCCACACGGGGGGAAAAAACTTGACAACTTCCTCACACACCTCAATAGCCTACACCCCAAAATACAGTTTACCATGGAAACAGAAGTTAACAACCAACTTCCCTTCCTAGATGTCTTAGTCTACAAGAAACCCAATGGCTCCCTAGGACACACCATCTACCAGAAGAAAACACACACAAACCGCTATCTGCACGCACTCTCACACCACCACCCAGCACAGATTAACTCCGTAGCCAAGACACTCATCTCTAGAACAAAACGCTTAGCTGACGAACAACACCTAAAAACCAAACTACACACTCTCACAAACGTACTAACATCCAATGGATTTCAGAGAAATAAGATTACCAAACTAATCCAAAAAGAACCCCCCACTAAAACCCAAGACAGAGAACAAGAAAATGGCACAGCCCTCCTCCCATATATAAAAGGCACCACAGACAGAATCAGCAAGATCCTCCACAAACACAACATCAAGACAGCATTCTGCACAAACCAAAAAATATCCACCATCCTAAGAAACCCTAAAGACAAAATTGAGTTAGAAAATCAAGGAGTATATGAAATCCCATGCACCGCCTGCCCCACCACATACATCGGACAAACCAACAGAAGAATAAGTGCACGCATTGAAGAACACAAGAACTCAGTAAAAAAAGAGGAACCAACTTCTTCCCTGGTCCAACACCTTAAAGCCACAGGACACGATATTGACTTTAAAAAGACCAGAACTATCGCCAAAACTGAACACTTTATCAACAAAATAATCAGAGAAGCCATCGAGATAGAAAAACGCCCACACAGCATGAACAAACAAGATGATACCTCCCGCCTACCAGCCATTTGGAAACCCGCCCTTATTGACAAACGAGTCCTTAACACGAGGAATGACACCAGACCCACACTCACGAGGTCCACACAGGATGTCACCACCACACATCCACCCAGAAAGCAGACCCAAACCCACACTGACCAGGATGCATGACCAAAGACCAGAAGCCAGACCTCAGCTGCAACATTAGCCATTTCAAACCCCTCCAATCCATACATGCAGCAGACTGACACCCACTACGAAGATGTAGTATGACCACGAACACAAAGCCAAACAGCAGCAGTGCAGCTCACCAGCTCAAATCCCCCTGCAACTCAGACTAAACTGAGCACAACCAAGCCCCCTCCCAAACAGGACACACCCCTGCCAATCAGAGCACAAAAACACCCCCATCCAATCAGAGCACAGCCAAGCTCCCACCCAATCAGTTCAAACCCCCACTAGCAGTTAAAAAGGAAGAAACAGCTGCAATCACACATTGCTCCCAGAAGCACGAAGCTGAAGCCTGAAGATGAAGAATGAGACTTCGTCGAAACGTCGCCAAGACACTTCCAATTTTACGCGGGAGAAAACCCGAATAACCAAAGACCTACATACAAACACCCGCGAAAACCTCAGAAAACACACACACACACACACACACACACACATATATATATATATGTTTTCTGAGGTTTTCGCAGGTGTTTGTATGTAGGACTTTGGTTGTTTGGGTTTTCTCCCGCGTAAAATTGGAAGTGTCTTGGCGACGTTTCGACGAAGTCTCATTCGTCATCTTCAGGCTGGTGTTTACAGCTTCGTGCTTCTAGGAGCAATGTGTGATCACAGCTGTTTCTTCCTTTTAACTGCTAGTGGGGGTTTGAACTGATTGGTTGGGAGCTTGGCTGTGTTCTGATTGGTTGGGGGTTTGGCTGTGCTCTGATTGGATAGGGGGTTGGCTGTGCTCTGATTGGATGGTGATGTGTTCTGTTTCAGGAGGACTTGGTTGTGCTCAGGTTAGTCAGAGTTGCAGGGGAATTTGAGTTGGTGAGCTGTGTTGCTGTTGTTTGGCTTCGCATTCGTGGTCGTGCTACATCTTCATAGTGGGTGTCAGTCTGCTGCATGCATGAATTGGAGGGGTTTGGAATGGCTAATGATGCAGCTGCGGTCTGGCTTCTGGTCCGTGGTCGTGCTTCATCATCGGTATGGGTTTGAGTCTGCTTTCCACGTGGATGTTTGGTGGTGATATGCTGTGTGGCATTCGTGAGTGTGGGTCTTGCATCATTCTTCATGTTAGGGACTCGTTTGTCGATAAGGGTGGGTTTCTCTTAGAAGCACGAAGCTGTAGACACCAGCCTGAAGGTGACGAATGAGACTTCGTCGAAACGTCGCCAAGACACTTCCAATTTTACGTGGGAGAAAACCCGAAAAACTAAAGACCTACATACAAACACCCTCGAAAACCTCAGAATATATATGTGTGTGTGTGTGTGTGTGTGTGTGTGTGTGTGTGTGTGTGTGTGTATGTATAATGACCCTTTAGTCTCTTTATTTGGAGTAGGGTCAGGGTGACTGAATGGAATTGAGAGTTTACTGGCTGGATATGCCCTTCCTGATGCCTACGCAAAGTTCACAGCAGATTTTTTCTTTTTGCACCCTGATAGAGAAACATCTGCAGCTGCCGAGGATTTAACTCTTAACTTTCCGAGTGGGAGATGAATGGGAGATAACTCTTAACTTTCCGAGTGGGAGATGAATTCTAGGCCACTCATACACACAAACTCACTCATGTATATATGTTCATACATGCGCATACACACACACCACACGTCTCAGAGAAACAGAGAACTCTCTGTCCCTTAATGTCAGGTGCCAAATATCAAGAACCAAGGTTGTTCAAAGGAATACAAGTTTAATCCATGCTACCTCTAAAAAAGAATCTTAACTACTAAGGGTCAAGGTAAATTGAGGTAAATAAGAGTCGACAGAATTCAAGGTGGACTAGACCAGTGGTGGGTTGCTCCGGTTCGCACTGGTTTGGGTGAACTGGTAGTAGCGGCGGCGGAGGCTCTGCCCACCCACCCAGACGTCATCAAATATGCTCTGCGCATGCACAGAAGCTTCTGCGCATGTGTACAAGTGGCGTGCATGTGAGTAAACTGATAGCAAAGGTAGGTGAAACCCACCACTGGACTAGATTTAGATTTCTTGTGGGCACCAAGGGACTCCAAACTGATGATATTCCTTTAGGCACAGTCTGGTCATCTCCTGCAGTTTCTTTGTCAGTGTTGTTGTGTGATATACCCCATCAAACAATAGAGGGGTCCATGTTGAACATGTGACATCAGACTTTCTTATTACTTTTAGACAGCAATCGCCAGTCTAAAATTACAGCAAAAAGCTCAGTTAGTTTTGTGAACTAACAGACTATTTCTGGAGGCTGGCCAACCATGATCTATGCTTTCTTAATCCTATTCAGAGTGCATGCTGCATCAGAGTAATTGAAAAATATAGTCTCTTTCCCTTTGACTTGTTTACATACAAATCTGTATGTATGTACAAACCAGTACAAATCTATTCCTGAGCCACCCCTTGAAGGAGAGCTTCTGAAAAAAAAGGGGGAGAAAAAAACCTGAATTTGTCTAAATAGGATTATATAATCGATGTACTTGAGAAGGAGCCAACCCAACCTAACCCAAGAGAGCTCTTTTAGGGAAGAATTTACAAGGAGTTTGAGAAAGGTATATACCTTTTCAAAAACACTTGAAATAACTGTGATAAATCTAATGTACATTCCAGACCAACCTCTCTGCTCGTAGAGTATGAAGACAGGCTCTGACCTTCTAAGGCTCAAATTACAAAAGGGTTCTAAGACATTATCTCATATTTTTATTCATTCATTCATATTTATTCAGAGTGGTGAACAATAAAATATTTAAAAAAACAGTGTGTAAAATTTAAAAGAGAAAAGGAATGTTAAAAAGGGGTGAGGGCTTTCAAGGTGCTAGCCAGCCCCATGGCTTTTTGCTCATCTGTGCACCAGTGATGGGTTTCAATTTTTTTTACTACCGGTTCTGTGGGTGTGGCTTAATGGGCATGGCATGGCTTGGTGGGCGTGGCTTGGTGGGCATGGCAGGGGAAGGATATTGTAAAATCTCCATTCCCACCCCATTCCAGGGGAAGGTTACTGCAAAATCCCCATTTCCTCCTGATCAGCTGGGACGTAGGAGGCAGAGAATAGATGGGGGCGGGGCCAGTCAGAATTTTTACTATGGTTCTCCGAATTACTCAAAATTTCCACTACCGGTTCTCCCGAACTGGTCAGAACCTGCTGAAACCCACCTCTGCTGTGCACCCCAAGAAAGGCTGCAGAACCATTTTTTAACCCCCTTTTGGAAAGTCAAGAGAAAGGAGTTCTGCTGACTTCTGAGGGGAGAGTGTTCCACAGTGTGTGTGAGAGAGAGTGGGGGGAGGAACAGCAGAGAAAAAACCCACCTGGTTGGTGGAATGGAGTAATATAATGGGATGAATATGGTCCCGTAGATAACCTGGCCCTATGTCATGTAGAGCTTTAAAGGTCATAACCAACACCTTGAACCTACTTCACTCCACTTTGAATGTCAAAGTAATCTGATGTTAAGCCATCAAAAACTACAGTGCCCTTCATTTCCTCATGAAAGGACCTGATGATAGCTAAGGTGGACATCCAATCCTTCTTTTGGGACTCAAATCCTGGGGGAGGGGGGTCTTTGGATACCTCCCAAACGATTTCTCCCTCAAGGTTCCCCCACAGAACCCTATTCTATCCTATCTCCTTTCTCTCCCTCAGCCTTGCCTCATAAAAGCCTCCCCTATCCTATCCCCCTTCTCTCCCTCAGGCTTGCCCCACAGAAGCCTCCCCTATCCTATCCCCTTCTCTCCCTCAGCCTTGCCTCATAGAAGCCTCCCCTATCCTATCCCCTTCTCTCCCTCAGCCTTGCCTCATAGAAGCCTCCTGTATCCTATTCCCCTTCTCTCCCTCACCCTTGCCTCATAGAAGCCTCCCCTATCCTATCCCCTTCTCTCCCTCCGCCTTGCCTCATAGAAGCATGAGGAGCTAAGGTGGACATCCAATCTTGGAGATAATTTTATAAAGGCCGTCCCTACTAACCAAGTCAAAAGCCTTTGTAAGGTCTATGAAGGCTACGAAAAGTGGCTGTCTTTGTTCCTGCATTTCTCCTGCAACTGTCTAAGGAAAATACCATGTCAGTAGTGGACCTGTTGGCTCAAATCCACACTGTGATTCTGGATATCGACATGGGCAAGCAGCTTCCCTACAACACTAAGGAGATGCCACGGTAGTTGTTACTGTCACCCTGTCGCTTTTGTTCTTATACAGTGTGACGATATTTGCATACTTAATGTCCTGTGGAAATCCACCTTTCCTCCAACACAGACAGAAGATTTCATGCAGTTCAGTGAGGATGTTTTCTTTGCAGCACTTCAGAACTTCGGCAGGGATGTTATCATTCCCGGTTGCCTTATCAGAAGCAAGGAAATCCAGGGCCACATTTAGTTCTTCTAAAGTTGGTTCACTGTCAAGATCCTCCAAAACAGGCAGGCACTCAATGTTATTTAATGCTTCTTCAGTTACCACATTTTCTCTGGAATATAACTCAGAGTAGTGCTGCACCCAACATGCCATCTGCTGTGCTCAGTCCTGGATAATCTTACCTTCAGAAGGGCAGACATCCTCTGTGCTGGACCCAAGGCCTGCCTGATGCCATCACAAATCCCCCTGATGTTGCCTGTGTCAGCCACCATCTGGATCCGAGAGCAAAGATGAAGCCAACAATCATCAGCACATCTCCTGGCGGTCTCTTGGACTTTGCTACAAGCAGCTCACAGAACCTATTCTATCCTATCTCCTTTCCCTCCCTCAGCCTTGCCCCACAGAAGCCTCCCCTATCCTATCCCCTTCTCTCCCTCAGCCTTGCCCCACAGAAGCCTCCCCTATCCTATCCCCCTTCTCTCCCTCAGCCTTGCCTCATAGAAGCCTATCCTATCCTATCCCCCTTCTCTCCCTCAGCCTTGCCCCACAGAAGCCTCCCTATCCTATTCCTTCTCTCGCTCACCCTTGCCTCATAGAAGCCTCCCCTATCCTACCCCCCTTCTCTCCCTCAGCCTTGCCTCATAGAAGCATGAGGAGCTAAGGTGGACATCCAATCTTGGAGATAATTTTATAAAGGCCGTCCCTACTAACCAAGTCAAAAGCCTTTGTAAGGTCTATGAAGGCTACGAAAAGTGGCTGTCTTTGTTCCCTGCATTTCTCCTGCAACTGTCTAAGGGAAAATACCATGTCAGTAGTGGACCTGTTGGCTCGAAATCCACACTGTGATTCTGGATATACGACATGGGCAAGCAGCTTCCCTACAACACTAAGGAGATGCCACGGTAGTTGTTACTGTCACCCCTGTCGCTTTTGTTCTTATACAATGTGACTATATTTGTGTCCTTCATGTCCTGTGGTACTCCACCTTCCCTCCAGCAAAGACAGAAGATTTCATGCAGTTCAGTAAGAATGATCTCTTTATAGCACTTCAGAACTTCAACAAGGATGTTATCTTCCTGGGTGCCTTGCCGGAGGCAAGGAATCGAGGCCATGTTTAGTTCTTCTAAGGTTGGTTCACTGTCAAGTTCCTCCAAGACAGGCAGGCACTCAATATTATTTAATGCTTCTTCAGTTACCATGTTTTCTCTGGAATATAGCTCAGAGTAATGCTGCACCAGTGATGAGTTTCAAATTTTTTTACTACTGGTTCTGTGGGTGTGGCATAATGGGCATGGCATGGCTTGGTGGGTATGGCTTGGTGGGCATGGCAGAGGAAGGATACTGTAAAATCTCCATTCCCTCCCCACTCCAGGAGAAGATTACTGCAAAATCCCCATTTCCTCCCAAATAGCTGGAACTTGGGAGGCAGAGAATAGATGGGGGCAGGGCCAGTCAAAATTTTTACTGACTCAGAACTACTCAAAATTTTCACTACCGGTTCTCCAGAACTGGTCAGAACCTGCTGAAACCCACCTCTGCTGTGCACCCCAAGAAAGGCTGCAGAACCATTTTTTAACCCCCTTTTGGAAAGTCAAGAGAAAGGAGTTCTGCTGACTTCTGAGGGGAGAGTGTTCCACAGTGTGTGTGAGAGAGAGTGGGGGGAGGAACAGCAGAGAAAAAACCCACCTGGTTGGTGGAATGGAGTAATATAATGGGATGAATATGGTCCCGTAGATAACCTGGCCCTATGTCATGTAGAGCTTTAAAGGTCATAACCAACACCTTGAACCTACTTCACTCCACTTTGAATGTCAAAGTAATCTGATGTTAAGCCATCAAAAACTACAGTGCCCTTCATTTCCTCATGAAAGGACCTGATGATAGCTAAGGTGGACATCCAATCCTTCTTTTGGGACTCAAATCCTGGGGGAGGGGGGTCTTTGGATACCTCCCAAACGATTTCTCCCTCAAGGTTCCCCCACAGAACCCTATTCTATCCTATCTCCTTTCTCTCCCTCAGCCTTGCCCCACAGAAGCCTCCCCTATCCTATCCCCTTCTGTCCCTCAGCCTTGCCCCACAGAAGCCTCCCCTATCCTATCCCCCTTCTCTCCCTCAGCCTTGCCTCATAGAAGCATATCCTATCCTATCCCCCTTCTCTCCCTCAGCCTTGCCCCACAGAAGCCTCCCCTATCCTATTCCCTTCTCTCGCTCACCCTTGCCTCATAGAAGCCTCCCCTATCCTACCCCCCTTCTCTCCCTCAGCCTTGCCTCATAGAAGCATGAGGAGCTAAGGTGGACATCCAATCTTGGAGATAATTTTATAAAGGCCGTCCCTACTAACCAAGTCAAAAGCCTTTGTAAGGTCTATGAAGGCTACGAAAAGTGGCTGTCTTTGTTCCCTGCATTTCTCCTGCAACTGTCTAAGGGAAAATACCATGTCAGTAGTGGACCTGTTGGCTCGAAATCCACACTGTGATTCTGGATATACGACATGGGCAAGCAGCTTCCCTACAACACTAAGGAGATGCCACGGTAGTTGTTACTGTCACCCCTGTCGCTTTTGTTCTTATACAGTGTGACGATATTTGCATACTTAATGTCCTGTGGTACTCCACCTTACCTCCAACAAAGACAGAAGATTTCATGCAGTTCAGTGGGGATGTTCTCGTTGCAGCACTTCAGAACTTCAGCAAGGATGTTATCTTCCCTGGGTGCCTTGCCGGAGGCAAGGGAATCCGGGGCCATGTTTAGTTCTTCTAAAGTTGGTTCACTGTCAAGCTCCTCCAAGACAGGCAGGCATTCAATGTTATTTAATGCTTCTTCATTTACCACATTTTCTCTGGAATATAACTCAGAGTAGTGCTGCACCCAGTGTGCCATCTGCTGTGCTCGGTCCTGGGTAACCTCACCTTCAGAGGGGCAGATTTCTTCTGTGTTGGACCTAAGGCCTGCTTGATGCCATCATACATCCCCTTGATGTTGCCTGTGTCAGCTGCTATCTGGATCCGAGAGCAAAGCTGTAGCCAATAATCGTTAGCACATCTCCTGGCGGTCTCTTGGACTTTGCTACAAGCAGCTCACAGAACCTATAGGTTGCACTCACCGGAACAGGCTTTATATGCCATTAGGGCTCTTCTTTTTTCCTTGATGGCTGGTGTCAGTTCATCCGAATGGGCTTCAAACCAATCTGCTGTCTTTCTGATCTCCTTACCAAATACTGACAAGATGGTGTTATAAACAGCGTTCGTGAAATATTCCCATCGTTCAGATGCATTTGCTTCAGCTGGGCCTGGGAGAGTTTCCTTGAGTGCTTGTGCAAATTCCTCCACTTTGCCCTGATTGCGGGTCTTGTTGATGTCAATTCATGGTTTTCCTTCCTTCTTCGAGTGATGTAATCTCTTTGTTTGCAGTTTTATTCTACTGCACACCAAGGAGTGGTCTGTATCGCAATCAGCACCCTGATAGCTGCATGCGATTGTAATATTGGGAAGGATGGAGGACCTGGTAAGAATCAAGTTGAATTGGTGCCAATGCTTCGATCTTGGATGTCTCTGTGTTGAGGTTTGTTTTAAAGTATGTATTGCTAATGCAAAAACCGTAATAGCAGGAAAACTCCAGCAGGCATTGGCCATGTTTGTTCATCTTCCTGATGCCGAACTGACATAAACAAGTGGACCAAGAACTATAATCAGCTCCAACTCTGGCATTAAAATCACCAAGGATAAACCGTGGTTCTTTCAGATCGTCATCTTTGTCTTGTCCAAATTTGTCTTCGGATTCTACTGAAGATGATAATGTAGGTGCATATGCGCTAACAAGAGTAACCAGCCCTGCTGATGAGCGGGGCTGCAAGGACAGAATTCTTTCACTTCCTGCAGCAGGTGGGGTAATTAATCCTAGTAGGGTGTTTCCCACCACAAAGCCAACGCCATATTCCCTAGACTCATTTGATGGTTTTCCCTGCCAGAAGAACGAGACGTTTCTCTCCTTAACAGATCCTGAGTCTGACAGCCTTGTCTCTTGAAGGGCAACGATATCCATCTGCAGTCTGCTCAGCTCCATGTCAATGAAAGCTGTCTTACATACATCATCTATTTCTTGTAAATCATCAGAAAGGCCGGGGGTCATTGTCCGAACATTTCAAGTGCCCAACTTTAGGGCTAAAGTTTTCTTATGTTTATTGCATGGTGCAGAGTTATCAATCTGCTTGTTGGCTTTGACCATAAACCCCACACACCCTGTGAGGTTAACAGACTGTGGCAGGGCAGCATCTTACTGGCTGGGGGCTGCCCAACTTATAGTGGGCAGGAGCTGCCCAATGAAGTACAATGACCTCTACCACTATCAAAAGTGGCCCCTGGCATCATGCTCTATGCCAATCAAGCAAAGACTTATAACCGGTAACTGCCACTTCCCATGTTGTTTCAATGCGGTATGCAAAGCTGGAGTATCCTCTTCAGAGCACAAGGCCTGGGTAGATTAATATGGAGGATAGACTGTTACCCAAGCATCAGATCCCCCCTCTCCACATTGCTAAAATAGTCCAATGGAATGGCAGAGCTGATACGATTAGTTCCAGCTGTGTTAGAGGAGTTACCTGTACCTGCACACAGTCACGAACTGCTTCCAGGACTCTGGCTCCGGATTTTGCCTTGAGGCTGATTCCTGAAGCCTTTTCCAGTAGTAGATATGGCCACAAGGAAGTGGAGCTTTGCCATTTTATCTGCCGTTGGGGCATAAAGCCCTCTTCTGCCTTCAGAACTGTTGACCGTCTTCTCCTGTAACCCTGGAAAGGGGCCCTTACATGGTGCTACCAGCTGGGCCAGCTGGACCAAGGTGGCTTTTTTTAGGGAGGTATTACTCCTCCAGCACTCCTCCTTACTCCAGGACTCCTGCTCCAGATTTTGCCTCAAGGTTGACTCCTGAAGCCTTTCCCATAGATGGGTATAGCCACAAGACAATGGAGGTTTGAGATCAGAGTTTTCCTTCTCCTACATGAGTTGCCTTCCAAGGCTAACGGACACCATCTAACTGTTTTTTTCCCATGCACACAACTAACAAGACTTCCCACTTACACTCAGTCAAACAGCCACTCTCCCTTCCCCCCAAGTAGATTCATTCATGAGGTGAGCTGGAGAGCCTTCCTCCCTGTAGTCACATGATTTGCTCACTCAAACAGACATTCCCCTTCCCCCTAAAAACAAGCACATTTAATCATGAGTGCCATTGTAACTTTGAATGGTCACTAAATGAACTATTGTAAGACACGGACTACCTGTACAAAAATACAAAAAGCTTCCTTGCTTGCAAAAGGTGTTGTGTCTTGTCCGCTCTCACCGCAGCCGGGGTCTGCTTATCTGCTCCCGAACACGGAGGAATGTATGCCTCCCGGCCCCAGTTCTGGCTCCATGCCCAGACAAGCTGCAGAGGAGGGGGCACCTCCCGGTCCCAGCCCTGGCTCCATGCCCAAGCAGGCTGCAGAGGAGGGAGCATCCCCCGGTCCCAGCCCTGGCTCCATGCCCAGGCAAACGGAGCAGCTAGACCCCTCCCCCTCCTCCACAGCATGTGAGCCTGAGGAAAGTTTACTTCCAGCAACAGCTGATTGGAGTGACCCTCGCATCAGAAGATTGGATAGGCAGAGGCAACAGAAGGAAGGGAGGGGCAGGCCTTAATGAGTGCTGAGTCATGGAGCCACACCCCATGGCCTATATAAAGGATCTGCTTTCTGGCAGTCTCTGAGTCAGGCAAAGTCGAACTTATCTTGCTGAAGTCACTTACTGGTCTCCTGCCTGCTCTGAGGACTTTGCTAGGACTTTGGGCAGAGCTGCAGAGGCAAGCCTGATTTGGATTTCCCTGACCCGGCCGTCAGCGGAGGAGTGGGACACGACAAAAGGCTACCCTAAATGCCAATCTAAAAACATACTTATTTATTCAAGCGGGACTGGCTTAATAGTTTTATTAATTTTAATTGGGGTTTTATTGTGTTAGGGTTTTTAAATTTTTAATTTTTTTAAATTTTTAAATTTTTAATGTCGGCCTTTTTCTAATATGCTCTGTTTTAAATTTTTTGTTTTAATTGTATATATTCTGAGTTTTTATCTTTTTGGCTGTACACCACCCTGAGTCCTTCGGGAGAAGGGCGGTATAAAAATCTAATAAATAAATAAATAAATAAATAAATCATTAGATTAGAAATGGGGGAATATACACTGAAGATAAATGAGTCACAGCTGTCATGGAAAGCTAAACCATTCTGTCTGAATAACTTCCTTTTTTTCAGCAATATCTGCAACCCAGAATTACAAATCAGGGTTGACTGTTGGAAAGCTGATTTTGCACAATTCACTAAGTCAATCATAGCTTACAATGATGAATGACCTCAGCCACATTTGTACAAGTCCCATCCATTTTTTTCTCTCTGTCTCTCCTTAAATCCACGTTTCACTTTCATTTAAACTATTGACACTTAAAAGAAAGAATAGGTGTGTCTTTCCTTGAATGCACTGTGGAGCAACCAGATGGCCACAGGAAATGGCAGCTGCCAAGAGGAAGAAGAGTCATCCTACCCCTGCCCACCCCCCAAAAAAATTGTTTAAAACAAGAAAAGGAACAGGATGAATGAGGCATTTTCCAAAGAAGAGATGGATATTGCCTTGGACAATTGCCTTGGCATTTGAAAAATGCAGCAGGAATAGTGGAGGGTGGTGACAACAGCTCATGAACAAAATGTAGCCTAGGAGACAAGAACTATGAACCAGGAGATGCTGAGACTGATGTCCTGTCTGCTTAATTTCATTTGGCAAGTGACTAAGAGGGAACATACAACCTGCAAGTATGAATCAATTGGATTTTGGTTTAAGTCAGCTCAAAATGGCAAGGATGTTTGGCTCAGTTTTTAACTTGGCCCGCCAGTAAACTGCATCCTCTTCAAATGCAAGCTTCCAGAAGTTCATTCAGTTCTAGAACAGAAGGAAATATTGCAAAATCACCTGCAAAGAATACCAATATTTTACTAAAAAATATTTCTTAAAATTGAGGTCCCCTGTGCTACTTACTTTTCCCCAAGGGGCTGAACGCAATGCCAGGGGAGCCCTTCACTCTGTCCTTCTGTAAACTTGGTAAATTTGGATGAGGAATGGCCACTAAGCCCAAGGTTGACAGGTTGACTTGGCAGAGGCTTGAACTCGGAATTCTTGGATCCATTCCAAACAGATTTCTTCAATCTTTCTGACCCTTTTGTAACTGGATTGTCTGTTAGTAATGGCTTCTTTAAATCTGTGTAAGCTTACATTAGTGTTGTCATCTAGCTATGAATTCTGTCAGCCTCTTTCTCACTTTCCTTTGATTTTTCTGAACATCAAAAGACTTCCTCAATGACTCTTGCCTTCGCATTATGTGTCCAAAGGATCTACGCTTCACTGGTAACATCACAGTGATCAGTCAAATCTAACTTTTTATAGCACCAAAAGATTTGTTCTTTTTGAAGTCCAGGATATTCTTAACAATTCTGCCTAGCGCCACAGTTCAAAAGCATCAGTTTTTCTTCATTCGGTTTTCATTCATTCACCCTTTCATCCAGCCTTTCAGAGGATTCGCCTTTCATAACTGGAAAAAACTACAGTCATGATGCCTCTGCACTTTCACATTTTGTGTAGACTTACAACCATCTTTCTACCAAGCAGCATTTATCTCTTTCTGCCATGGCTTCAATCAACACTTTCCCCTTCTATTCAATTATACCATATCTTTCAAATAATCTGCATTAATCCTCCTATACTTTTTTATTTAATAAGTACATTGGAAATAAAAATCCATTGCAAATGTGAGTATCATCAAAAATGGAAGCAGATTCATCTTAACCAACTAATTCCCTTTTATTGGTGTGAAGCCACGTTTATGATGTAGAGGTAGCCCTTGACTTACAAAAGTTCATTTAGTGACTGTTCAAAGTTACAACAGCACTGAAAAAAAGTGACTTTTTGACCATTTTTCACACACTTATGACCATTGCAGCATCCCGATGGTCACATAATCAAAATCCAGATGCTTCTCGTTCCCACAGCTTGCTCAAACGTGGCTGTGGCAGCCCTGAAGGCCCTCATCAATGATGGCTCCAGGGTGACAGATACTCAACAACCTAAACTTCATAAAAGACTGGACTTAACATGATCCCGGCAAAAGGATGGGACACTCGGCAAAAGAGCTTAAGCTTCTTGATAACCCAAGAGATACTGCGGGCACATTGTTTTTATTTGAATGTAGGTGGCTTGGAAAACATGGGGACTGTTGTTAGAAGTTAATTGACAGAAATGTTGGTAATATCCATAATTAAATCAGTGAGAGCTGAATTTATAACTACCATCTTAGTGGCACAAGAACTGCAGGTAAAAGTAGTCCAACAGGAATATTCTACCACTTACCTACTCTACTACGGCTTAATAAAACATGACACTTCCCAATTTTTCCTATTAGAAGTCACTGAGAGTTTAGCATAAGGATGGCTTTTCCATTATGAGATCCCATCCACCATCAACGAAAAGACATGGGCTCATATGAAAATGATTTCATATGTTTCCTGTGTTGAAAAAGATTTCTAACTGAACACAACCATTGAACCACAATATATTATCAGGTCAGCCTGAGGTTATGCATAAAGAGACATGAGAATGAAAGGGTAGCCAGTAATGTAATGTATTATTGCTGTATTTTCCCCCCACTGTATAAAAATGCCTACTTCAGACCCCAGAATCATGCCTTGACTGGAGTGCATATGCCTGTGTTAAGAAATGTTCACCATTCACTCTGTGTCTCAGGCACCAAGCGTATTTCACTGTTTCTGCTTCTGGGGTCCCGTTCTCCTTTGTATCCTGTCCATTTGTAAATATGATTGGCAGCCTTCCTTTCTGTTGATTCCAGTGAAGAGGAGGAAGAGGAAGCGTGAGACATCCACTCACTATGGCATCCACTGCTTAAACATCCCATTCTCAAGGTGAATAACATCCTCTCTGGGTAAAACAATTGTGTTAATATAAAAAGAGGATGTACAAGACATAACACAAGCAGAGACTTTGGCAGAACTTCTGTAGTAAACATTGGTGCTTGCCAAAAGTGACATTTAGAAGTGGCTTCTTATAATCCCTGGCAGAAAGATAGCAAATTAATAAAATAATCCTCACTTATGGGATATATATTGTCTCCGGGGGAAAAGGAGCAGCCTTCCATGTCTCGTGTTACATCCTGAAAGTGGTATGGCAGCATAGCGCAATGAACGGTGTCAGGCACCAAATGGCAGAGACTTTCTGACCCAGTGGTGGGTTTCAAATTTTTTTTACTACTGGTTCTGTGGGTGTGGCTTGGTGGGGCGTGGCATGGCATGGCTTGGTGGGCTGGCAGGGGAAGGATATTGTAAAATCTCCATTCCCTCTCCAATCCAGGGGACGGTTACTGCAAAATCCCCATTTCCTCCCGATCAGCTGGGACTTGGGAGGCAGAGAATAGATGGGGGTGGGGCCAGTCAGAGGTGGTATTTACTGGTTCTCCGAACTACTCAAAATTTCCACTACTGGTTCGCCAGAACTGGTCAGAACCTGCTGAAACCCACCTCTGGTCTTTCATGCCACCTTATCTGAAAGGATTTTGATTTCTCCGAAAGCGATTAGGGATGCAGTGACGGTTTGTACATGAATTCTATTGGCATGAAAGGAAAGACAATAATTACCTTCCCCCACCATTCTTTTGTATCTATTTGCTAGTGTTTTGGTATATTATTAACAACAGCAACAACTTCAGCCTGTTAAGAAACCACTGGGGTTTTATATTTCTGGGAACTGATCCCAGAAGTCTGATCCCTCATAATAGAGACCTGTCAGAAATTCCGTGGTGGCTCAAGGCTATAAGAAGCCTGTTATTAAAACCAGCTGCCTGCAATTACTGCAGGTTCAAGCCCCACCAGGTCCAAGGTTGACTCAGCCTTCCATCCTTTATAAGGTAGGTAAAATGAGGACCCAGATTGTTGGGGGGGCAATAAGTTGACTTTGTAAATATACAAATAGAATGAGACTATTGCCTTACACACTGTAAGCCGCCCTGAGTCTTCGGAGAAGGGCGGGATATAAATGTAAACAAAAAAAAAAAGACAAGAGGAAGGACACTGCTGGATTTATGTAGGCTGATTACAGTGAGCAGATAAGAGTGGTAAGATATTCAGGACATTTTGAAATGCAATTGTTCATTGGGATATACTTTTTTTAAAAATATATGGAAGAATTCTTCTAGCCACTGTTCCTTTAAAATTAGGAGTGGAATACTAGCAGTTTGCCTACTGATTTGCTAAGATTATCCAGGGGAATCATATTGCACCTTCCCCTAAACTGTACTTCTATCTGGAAGGTACTTATGGACAGGCATTCTCGACAATGGCACTTTCCGTCTGAAATGCTCTTTTCCCTTTTATATATCGGACTCCTATAACATTACTTAGAAACTATGGAAGACCCATCTTTTGTACCCAGGGCTTACATGCAGGAAGAGAAGTTTATCCAATACAGCCTTGGAAATACATCTGAGTATTGATGAGCTTTTGATGAGCTTCCCCATAGGTTTCAATTAATTCAGATCTGAAGGGTGATTTATTTATTCAACTATTTCTTCTGCAGTTATTTTACCCCAAATACTTTTTGTAAGGTGCCAGCAGCAGATTGAAAACAATTTTGTTCTTTGGAACCAAGATTATAGGCATTGAGTACTTGAGACTAGGCTTTTCAGAGAAGACTGGGTCTCATTCCCCACCTCTCCCAGAATTTTGTGTCGTCTCATTTTTAAAGTTCCAGTCTTATAGACAATTATTCCCTGTTGATTGGCCAGGAGTGGTTTAGCTGTCCTTGAGAATCTTCACTTAAGCATTCTACAATACATTCCTTGGTGTATTATATTATTAGAGAAAACTTGGTTTTGGGTGGAAAGCAGACATCTAACTCAAAATTTGAGACAATTTCCACCCTCACAAAATACCTTCCCACCCTTCATGTGTTTTAAATTAGGAAAATAGAACTGGGAATTGAACTTCCCACCCCTCTCCTCCCCGGCCTGCTCTGCTTATATGGATGGAAGTACCTGCTTTTAATAAATAATACTCTGGGAAATTCTGAGCATAATCTTCCATGTTCAATCCAATTTGACAATAAGTCTTCAGATTTATCAACTCACTTCTGATCATGTATAATTCTCCAAGAGATTTTGAGTTGTCAGTAAGCCATGAAGTGAAGACAGTTAAATGCTGAGATCTCAGAATGAAGTTTTGTTCCATTGTAGAAATATAATCTTTTACATTTGCCTCAGTGCCTTTTGTAGCCAAATAACATATAGAAATTTTGTGAAACAAAATTTCCCCCATCAAGCCAGAAAAAAAGAAAAAAGAAAAGGATGTAACAACCTTGGGAGCTTTACTATGCTCTGAAGCACTTGATCTAAAGTGCTGATTCATTCATTTCTGCCCTTCACTATAATTCAGCTGTGAAAAAGGTTAGTTCATTTGGTCATTTCCTTTCTTGCATCACAGATCAGACAAGGTCACTTCCTCAACCGGTCACTGATTAGACTTTATTTCTGCAACTTGTGGGCAATGATTACCTAAACAGTCAATCATTAGGTACAGATTACTAACTGGCATATACGGAAACTGGGTTCAACTGAAATCAAGTCTATAAAAGAAATAATGGCAAGCCACACTTCTGATGAACTAAAAACCACAATGCAGATTGAAAAAGGTCATGTTGTAAACATTCTTAGTGTGGGGAATTAATCCAATTTCTGTAGCCACAGAACAGACAGTTGGGAGTTTCAAAAGGATGCTTGCTTTTGACAAAGCTTTGAGTGAAGCATACTATTTGAGTAAACAATTAACAGGGGAGAACAAGTTGCAATTGCCACAGGAGACAAAATACTTCAGTAACTTTTGCCATACAAAGCAGGCCAACAAGGAATGTTTTAGTAAGCATTCTTTGTTTTTGAATGAGGTCAGCTGCTTCATTTTTGAGGTCATGAGAGAGGGAGATCTTTTTCTATCTCCATAATAGAGTTTTCTGATATAGTATCTGGATGGGAAACAATTCCATCAAGGATTTGCAAAAGCTGTGGTGTAGATCAGTGAAGTTACCCTTCTATTGCTGTCAGGGGTGTCAAACTGCTGTTGGGGGGGGGATGCATCATTGGCAAGCTGTGGTGTAGATCAGTGAAGTTACGCCAACCCCATGAAGGGGAAAAAATGTTACTATACATCACGTGACATCAGCGTGATGCCACAAGTTTGACACCCATGCTGTAGTTAGTTCAGATTCCTTTCAAAATGTCACCCAGATTCTATCCAGGTGAATTGCAGTGGTTTTATTCAATGAGAGCAGCCTCTGCTCATGCTCAGAACTTAGTAGATCCACCAATCTAGAGAACCTGGGCCTCACTTGACTCATTCAGATGGTGTGATATGCTTTCACTAGATACTTTGCTATGTGAAAGCAATGTGATGAAGCTCTGTCAGGTGGAACATCTCACAGATAGAGTGTAATCCATACACCTTTGTTGTTCAGCCTCTTTCCTCAACAGAATAGAATAGAATAGAATTTTTATTGGCCAAGTGTGATTGGACACACAAGGAATTTTTCTTGGTGCATATGCTCTCAGTGTACATTAAAGTACAACAGTCCAATCCTTCTTTTTAATTTCTTATAGTTGTGTACAAACTGAGGAGACAAAATTATGTCCAGTATTATAACTTATGGAATGTTGTAAATATGCCTGTAGGGCAGGGGTGGGTTCTACTTACCTTTACTACCGGTTCACAATGGGATCGTGCATGCGCAGATCACCTATGACGACATCTCGGTTGGTGGGCAGAGCCTCCTGCCGGTTTTACTACTGGTTCTGTAGAACCGGTCCGAACCAGGGTCAACCCACCATTGCTGTAGGGTTATATCAACCTAGTTACATTGGCCTTTTAAAAAAAGACCATAGGGTTATATCAACCTAGTTACACTGGCCTTTTTTAAAAAAAGACCAAAATAAAAGGCTAATGATACCTGGAAACTATTTTGGATGGAATTAAAAATGGACAAATTGCACACAAAAAAGAGGCTATAGAGAAAGAACAAACAACAATTAGGCCTAAGTCCAAATTATCTGGTACTTAGATGAAGGGTGGAGAAAACTTAGCCTTAGAGTTGCATACAGTGTACCAGCATACTTTTGTGGTCTCAGGAGCAGCACAGAAAAAAATCAGCCCCAAATTTGTTTTTTTTCTCCCATTTCAGAAGGCTGAGAAATTTTAATAAAAAAATAAAAATGCTTAAGGCACCATTTCATTTCCTAAAAAGTCATGAATCTTGCTTTTAAAAAAATCCTGATTCTGAACACTGGAGAGCATGGACCTCAACATGCAGTATAAAACTTCATTTAGACCTCGATCTTAAGCCTGGATCATTGAGATGAGCTTCTTGTAACTGTGGTACTTCACTAAATTGTTGATTAGCCTTACTCGGTACAAGATTCCCAACATCACCAACCAATATGGCAGCACCTGACTGGATTTGATGAAGGCTAAAATTGAAAAATAAGATGATAGCCATTTAAGGAAAGTCAACAAGGCCTTTGAAATGGAAGGTTATTTGGATTAAACTCCTGGGTTCTACTTCCTGTCCTCCTAGTTCCTAATGGTTAATGGCTGATAGTGACATTGGCAAGTTGTTCACTGTTTACTTACATGAGGCAATAATCCTCATGTAAGGCTAGGAAACATCCTGAATAAATTGGATGAGTTGTGTTAACATACACCTATCTGGCTGGGCCTGAGACAGTTTCATAACATCCAAGACTTTCAGCCAGCATTGATTTCTCAGGCATCGTACAGGGGCACAAACACACACACAAACACACATCCACATTTCAAACTACATATATTTCTGGCAGCACGAGGATTCTATATAACAGAAGCAATTATTTCAAACTGAATTGACTGGGCCAAGTGCTGTGTGTATAACATGACTGGAGATGCTGCACCAAGGACTTTCAAGGTATCCCTAACAAATATTTTTAAACACACAATTTCTGTTGCAAGCAACAAGGAATTTTAAACATTCCCAAGAAAATTACAGGTCATACAAGTAGGGTGTTGGAACACTTTCATGAAATTTAATGTTCACTTCCTTTTAAACAGAAATTCTGCTATGATAATTACATTAAAATCCTGCCCTGAAAAATAACAATCTGAAAGCAATAGATAAGACATACATTGTGTATGAATAGATAATATTCCTCCTCTAAGAGGGGGTAGAAGACACAGAAAACCTCATCTATGAGGGTATGGCATAAAGTTACATATGTATTTCTGTCTCTTTTTGAGAGAGCTTAAGGAAAGGTGAATATACCTTTAATGATACTTTTAAGGGTAGCATCTTTATTTAAAAGAACTAGCACTGTATATTTCCCAGTGACTCTGTTAACATATGTTTAGTATGAGCAGATATTTCTTCACTAAATTGCTCATTTGCCATTTTCAGTATAATGCAGTTTTTCATATTGAACTTTTTACTCACTACATATCCAAGAGAACAATGTATTTTTAGGTATTTTAAGAAGATGCTGTATTTTTAGCACTATCAGCAGAACAATGCTGATGCTTGTAAGTGTTAGAGGTTTGTGTAGTTTAATTGCAACTATTCATTTGCTTTTAAAAAGAGTTACTGGATTAAATCTTCAAAGTGTAACGAACATCCAGAAATGTGTGAGTCACATGTAATGCACAAAATCTATGGCTGGGCCAAATATTAATTTTCTTTTTAATAAAAACCATAATCAAGAAGCTAAATTTATAATCTAATATTATTTGCAGCTAAAACTGCAAAAAAGTCTATGTTTGCACAAACATGAACCAAAATATACGTAATATTTTATATGAACATATTTGTAAAAATGAGAAACTAAGAAAAACCAACAGTGACAGATCTTCCTGTGACTAGAACACATTGGGTTTTAAAATATGTTTGAAGTTCAACCCATAAACAATGTCAATGAACAAACCCTTGGTGAATTTCTTGAGATCAAGAGTTCAATTCCAGAACTAGGCTCCATGCCAATTCACCAGATGCATGTCCAGTTGATTAAACACAGAAGAACACAAGAGATCAGGAAGGCCCAGTAGAAGAGTCTTCTCCCTTCCCTCCCAGTCACCTTCCAAATCTGGAAGGCATCACTGGAAAGGAGGAGAGAGGGTTCTTGTCTTCTGATACAAATAATATGTCCCAAAGAGGAACAGATTATCAAGAAACAAAAAGTATGAAAAAGGAAACACATCTGCATAAGATCAGTATACACTAATGTACTGTGTGTATATAGAGATGCATGTGAAATGTATTACTAACATAAAAATAGAAATACAATATGCTCACTAGAGATTGTGTCATAGAGAAACTGCAGGTATTGCATATGGATGGACAACTCCAAGGCTCCCTTCTTCTAAATTCTCTGGACTGGAACTGGACTGACCTTCTGAGCACCCTCTATAAAGTCAGGCACATAGTCTCCCTAAATACTAGCTTGAAGTCAGACAAGCTAGTAGTATTGAAGTCAGACAAGCTAGTATTACAAGCTAGTAGTAGACACAGCAGTGTGCAGCAGCTGTTAAAAAAGCCAACACAGTTTTGGGCTGCATAAACAGAGGGATAGAATCAAGATCACGTGAAGTGTTAGTGCCACTTTATAATGCCTTGGTAAGGCCACACTTGGAATATTGCATCCAGTTTTGGTCGCCACGATGTAAAAAAGATGTTGAGACTCTAGAAAGAGTGCAGAGAAGAGCAACAAAGATGATTAGGGGACTGGAGGATAAAACATATGAAGAACGGTTGCAGGAACTGGGTATGTCTAGTTTAACAAAAAGAAGGACTAGGGGAGACATGATAGCTGTGTTCCAATATCTCAGGGGCTGCCACAAAGAAGAGGGAGTCAGGCTGTTCACCAAAGCACCTGAGGGTAGAACAAGAAGCAATGGGTGGAAACTGGTCAAAGAAAGAAGCAACTTAGAACTAAGGAGAAATTTCCTGACAGTTAGAACAATTAATAAGTGGAACGACTTGCCTTCAGAAGTTGTGAATGCTCCAACACTGGAAATTTTTAAGAAAATGTTGGATAACCATCTGACTGAGATGGTATAGGGTTTCCTGCCTGGGCAGGGGGTTGGACTAGAAGGCCTCCAAGGTCCCTTCCAACTCTGATGTTATGTTATGTTATGTTATGTTAAGCCAGGATTTGCTAAAGATGTCACAAAAAGTTGTCTTTTTGTGTCACTATTTATCCAATCCCCCCCCCCTGCACCCCGGAAACAAAGCACAGATTGGCTCCACATTTTTTCAGATAAGACTAAAAACTAAATGGGTGCTTTAATTATCTTTGACTGAGCTGTGGAAGTTAGTAGGCCTGCGATATTTGATTTAAAAAGAACATCAATTACCTTCCATTATGGGCAAGTAAACACAACAAAGAGTTTTGTGGTAGTTAGCCTCTGATGAAATGGATTATGATCCGTTCAAATTTATGTGACAATAAACATATGAGTCCTTCAGATACCACAAGTAATTTTACTGTTGTTATTGTCAAAGATCATTGCAACTGCATTCCTCTGGTAATAGGAAATGAATGAATTCAACCAAGTGAATGTTCTTAATGCCTGATGTTCTGGAACAAATTTAGACCCTTCAGCCATTTAGAGCGAGATATTTGATATCTCTTGGGTATAATTCAGAATAGTTTAAGCACACAAGTCTTTCTGAAATCAGTAGGATGGAGAAGTTGTATACTGGAAGTTCTCAAGGTTTGTTTTTTTTGTTCATAATTAATGATGATTATCTGTGTCCCTTCAGCATAGCAACTATTTGGGAAATTAAATATTTTATTCCAATGTTCTATTTTTTTTAAAAAAAAAGGTAAAACAATGTATATGAGAGCTTCTTGGGATGAAATAATTAGTCTCCTTTAAAAATCAGTCCACTTAACTTTATCTGAATTATTCTTTCCCAACAACTTGTTATATGACACTAAGCCAAGAATGGGATATTGAAAAGCAACTAGCTGGGAATTTTAGGAGTTATAATCCCAGAATATCTGGGGATGCCATGTTGGGGCACTTGTGTTAAAGACACTTTGAAAAAACAAAGCTGAAAAATGAACCCCATAGCCTCTTCCAGTAGCAATTATTATGGGAGCACGGCTATTCAGCTTCAAGCTGGACCTCCAGTGTTATGCCTCAGAAATTTATACAAGTCTTTTATCCCCTACCAATTTTTCCCCATATTGTGGACTGTCCTCTGTCTCTTCTCTGCCTGATGAGGCAAGGAGTGATGCGGTGCTGCCTCCGACAGGGAAAAGTCAAGCAAGAGAGCTGCCATAAGGCAGGCATATCCTAATGCTTCCACGGTATCATTTATATTAGAGAGGAAAAAAATGAGCTGTCCTTGCTTAGAATGTAAGAATCCTTTCTCCCAAAGATATTTTCCTATCAATGGGAAAAATTTCTCCTTTTCATATCATATTCAAAAGAGCTGTAAACCTAATCCTATTCAACATAACACTGTGGGATGATATTCTCAGCCCCCAAAGTTGCGTGGCATGCACCACTGCAAGTGGATGACCAGGAGGCTGTTACTGCTGCCCTACTCCAACTAAGGCAAACCCTCCTTCTGCCTGATGGGCTGGGAATCCCAGAAACAAGAAGCAGAGCAGAGGAATTGAACAATCAGACCCTACTCCGCGGCAGTGAAACAGTTATGGCATTTTTAAACAATGATATGGGCACCGTTTCCCTTGGCTGATTTTCAAAAGCTTAAGCAGACATGGCTGGAGATTGAATTGAATTGATAGTTAGGAAACCCCAAGGCTATAAAGAAGAGACTTTTCAAGAAGAGATTGGACAACTGTTTGTCTGAAATGGAATAAGGTTTCTTATAATGATAATATCAGAGTTGGAAGGGACCTTAGAGGTCTTCTAGTCCAACCCCCCCTGCCCAGGCAGGAAACCCTACACCATTTCAGACAAATGGCTATCCAACATTTTCTTAAACATTTCCAGTGTTGGAACATTTACAACTTCTGCAGGCAAGTTGTTCCACTGATTAATTGTTCTAACTGTCAGGAAATTTCTCCTTAGTTCTAGGTTGTTTCTCTCATTGATTACTTTCCATCCATTGCTTCTTGTTCTACCCTCAGGTGCTTTGGAGAATAGTTTGACTCCCTCTTCTTTGTGGCAATCCCTGAGATATTGGAACACTGCTGTCATGTCTTCCCTAGTCCTTCTTTTCATTAAACTAGACATACCCAGTTCCTGCAACCGTTCTTCATATGTTTTAGCCTCCAGTCCCCTAATCATCTTTGTTGCTCTTCTCTGCAGTCTTTCTAGAATCTCAACATCCTTTTTACATCGTGGCAACCAAAACTGAATGCAATATTCCAAGTGTGGCCTTACCAAGGCATTATAAAGTGGTATTAACACTTCACGTGATCTTGTTTCTATCCTCTGTTTATGCAGCCCAGAACTGTGTTGGCTTTTTTGGCAGCTGCTGCACACTGCTGGCTCATATCTAAATGGTTGTCCACTAGGACTCCAAGATTCCTCTCACAGTTATTACTATTGAGCAAGGTACTACATATCTGGTACCTGTGCATTTTGTTTTTTTGGCCTAAATGTAGAACCTTACTTTTTTCACTGTTGAATTTCATTTTGTTAGATAGTGCCCAATGTTCAAGTCTGTCAAGATCCTTCTGTAACTTGAGCCTATCTTCTGGAGTGTTGGCTATTCCTGCCAGCTTGGTGTCATCTGCAAATTTGATGAGTTCCCCATCTATCCCCTTGTCCAAGTCATTGATGAAGATGCTGAAGAGTACTGGGCCTAAAACAGAGCCTCGGGGTATTCCACTGCATACTTCCCTCCATGTGGATGTGGTTCCATTGAGGACTACATGTTGAGTGCGGTTGGTTCTTGCTTGAGCAGGAAGTTGGACTAGAAGACCTCCAAGGTTCCTTCTAACTCTGTTACTCTGTTATAAACCACTTCCACACTCTTGTCAAGAAAATACATAGGCATGACCATGAAATCTCCAGGTGTGGAGCATGATTTAAAAGAGACTTTACTTACTTAAATATAAAATGTGATAATTTCATTAGGGTCATTAAGGTTTTTTTAACTGTAAATTCAATGATATATATCTATATTTAACACAAAGAAACTGAAATTTAACATTATACACCAAGGTAATGCATTTTGAAACGTGTTATTTTGATTTTAAATTTTAGTTGAGCTCGCTGAACTTTTTAGCACTGTGCTATTGTGTTCCATTTTGGGCTGACTATTTTCGTCATGCCTTTTACATATTATCCTAATTTCAGAATTGTGATTGAAAGCATTTAGATAATAAATAATAAAAATAATTTTAATTTTACATGTGGGCACACACACAATTTAAATAAAATATAGAAAAGAGAGATTTCTGGATATTAATATAGACCCTTCTATTATGGTTTATACTGAGCCATCCTGCCAGAATTAATAGATAACTGTGGCTGAGTTTACATAACACATTCACACCAAATTAAACACGTGATACATGAAACTAGCTACATTCTTCAGTCAACTTCCAGGTAGTAGATCCTAAGGACTGAGGAAGATGTTGGAGTTCAGAGATGACCGTACCATACAAACTGCACATTTACTCAAGGAGCAATTATACTTTCTTTCTACTGGCTTGTATTCAGCTGCCTGCCTGCTCCATTTTTCTGTATATGATAGAAGGGCCAGCTGTACAGAGAACAATGATCCTGTGCTCTGTTGTGCAGAATTCATTTCAACAAGATTTAGCCCACATACCAATGCCGAAAGAAGAATGCCAGTACTGTGTATTAAATCTTCCATAGCCCCACAATCATGCTACATTATGGCGAGTAGCAATGCAAGATTTCCAAGCACAACAGTGCTTTGATGATGCAGAGTCCGACTCATGCAAAACATCTTGAAAAAGTGTTACCTTCGCAGTGGGAACATCTCACTGAGGCAAACTGCATAGGGGTGGGTTTCAAAACCCGTCGCTACCGGTTCGCTCGTGGGTGCGCGTGCACTCACTTGCACGTGTGACACTTCTGCGCATGCGCAGAAGCATCTGGCTGGGTGGGCGGAGCCTACCACCGCCGCCGCTACCGGTTCGCCTGATCCAGGGCGAACCGGTAGCAACCCACCACTGAAACTTCAGCTGTCTTTGAGGGGCTAATTATATATGGATTTTCTGAGAATAAACAACATTGTCTTTTCCAAGTTCTGTTTCATTTGAAGAAAAGAGCTTGCACTTTGTTGCATCCTTCTGAAGAAGTCTTTTAGAAGACTTCCTCAGAAAAATGCAAAAAGAAAGATGTTGTAAGGAAGTTTGTAAGGTTTTCTTTACCGGAAAGGCTAGAAAGCTACATTTTGTTCTTCTTTCAAACAAGAGCCACACAAAAATTAAAATGTCCTGAAGACCAATATCACGTTCTGCCCTTTTATGAAATGATAGCCTTTGGATGGGTTGCTCAGCGTTGATGACAACTTTCTACAGTAGAGCACATATAAACAAAGCAACTAGAGTGGAGTTTCCTGCCCTCTTCCTCCCCCCACCCTCTAAACTGCCAATTGAAGAGACTGAGAAATATGTAAACGTAGGAAGCATAAAAGGAGGGAGGTGGCAACCTTTCCAAGCTTCATGCTGTAAACAACCATCTGTTGCACAAATTTCTACGGCTTCTTTAATGCTATGATTGTTTACAAACGACTCATTTTTGAGGCCGTGCCAGAGCTGCATATCACTTTTGTGCAACTTGGCTAGGAAATGCTCTCCCACACAACTTCGGAGGATCCAAATTGGTCCTTCAGCTGGTGCTATAAATATTTCAGGCATGTAGCTTTAGTGTGAGTTTTTGTTTTTGTTTTTTGTTTTAAATCACACACAAAACACTGGCGCTCTCACATACTGTCACCCCCGGGACTGCCAACAGCATTATCTTCAGAATAAATCTATGGGAAACAAAGAAGAGACATAAATAAAAATCACAATAAATTCTATGTGTGCATTTTTCCAATGTATCACTTGGATCTCTCTCTGTGTCCCTCTGTGTCTCTGTGTCTCTCTCTCTCTCTCTCATCTGTCTGTCTGACTGTCTGTCCGTCCATCCTCTATCAAATCAGCTCTCTACTTGGGAATATAAAGGGCTGTTCATGAAAGAGGAAATAAACATTTTGTGAATGGAGAGACAGGACATGCCACCACTGTCACCTCTCAAGATTCTGTGAAATTGAGTTGACCGCAAGTCTCCTCATCACAGTCAGCCTTGAAACAATGATAAACTCCCTTTGCTTCCTCAATCCAACCAATCCCGTATACCCAGTGGTGGGATTCAAGTAATTTAACAACCGGTTCTCTGCCCTAATGATTTCTTCCAACAACCAGTTTGCCAAACTGCTCAGAAAGTTAACAACCGGTTCTCCTGAAGTGGTGTGAACTGGCTGAATCCCACCACTGCGTATACCCCTGTGCTGTATTTCTAAAATAACAACAACAAAGATCAATAGTTGTTTCTGAGCAGTCTGAGAAAGCACTGCAGCACCACTGCCTACACAGTGCTCAGTGCAACATAGGTGTAACCAATGAACGTGTGGAGGCAAGAGCCAGGGAGCAAAAGTCTCTCCTGATTGGAAAACATCCCACTTTGAACTCTGTGTATAATGGATATAAGGTCGCAGGGTATCCTGAAGCAGCACCAAAGCTTCATGGGGAAGTACTTTACTTTATTTCTCTGCAGATGTGCCCTAGTTTGCCCCCAGGTGCTGCTAAAGTAGTAATCATATAGGTTCAAATATAATTTCAGTATTACTTGCCTCTCATCTCATGTGTTTCTGAAAGAAGGTATTATTTCAAATTACTGAGTGCTTATACAACTGTTGTCCCCCCCTCTCTGTTGTACTTTGTGATTTACTATGTTGCTTCTTGGTAGCTTATCTTAACTGTAAGGCGGAGCACCCGTGCAGTTATGACTCAGACCCAATTATGACCCACTGTAAAATTTGGTGATGTGTCCTCACTACTACTAACCCCCAAAAAGACAAAAAATAAAACAGCATGAAAGTTGTACACCTGGACAAAGGTACAAAAGGTAAAGTGAGATTAATTTACTGTAGAAAAGCTATTTTCCTTGAGAATATACAGGGCAATAAAATATAAAAGCAGAATTGCATGTTCAAAGACTCGTTTTTGCAGTTAAGAGTCTTACTTTTGATTATTGCTACCCTCCAGATGGCTCTCAAAAGTGCACAGCTGGTTCATCCACTTGGATGGTCTCCATGGCACTTATTCTTATGTCAGTCCAAATCCTCCAGCTCAGGACAAATGAGTTTTCTCACTTCATCAAGCCTGTGCTTGCTGCTTTCCTGGGATGTGACCAAACCTTTGCTGGAAGCAGCTGGATGCTTCCTCCTCTACATGGATTGCAGGCAGGAGGCCTTCCCAGAGGATTCAGCTACTTCCAGCATTTCTCATAAGAAATAAATGGCATATATGTAATAACAGTCAGTAACAATGATATATGAAATAGGAAGAGGAAGGAGTATATATCCACTGCCTTGATTTACCTATAAAGTAATAAAGGTAGGATTAAAATCCAAATAAATAAATAAATACTTCTATAGGTCCTATCTCAGGACAGATAAATATATTTTCTGGCAAAATTTATTGTGGCTACAAAAACCTTATACTAACTTTATTCACAATTAGCCAATATTTGATAATCATGGTTGTCTCTTATTTACAGTAGCATAGGGGTGTCAAACTCACGGTGATGTCACATGACGTATCAGGATTTTTTTTTTCTCCTTTGCTAAACTGGGTGTAGGTTTGGCCAGCATGTGACGCATCCAGCCCACGGGCCGGGAGTTTGAGAGCCCTGTAGTAATACATGGCAAATCCTTACTTTCTCTTATTGCAAATAGTTTTTTTAAAAATTATAATCTCAGAATGAGTACAGATAAGGATACCAGTCTCTAAAGGTTAAAGTCAATCACTCATATGATGCTTTGATCTGATGCTTGACATATCCTTTTTATGAATACCAGGATTAGTAATTACCTTGAAAATATAGTGCTCATAAAGATTTTTTTTAACCATATGCGTTGTTTATACAAAGCATTCTCTTAACTTCATAAGTAGTCAGATATAAGCAGATAACAATAAGTATTACTATTTACTGATTACTAATTACTAGTGAACAAGAGATACAGAATTGTCCTAGTGCAGGGATCTCCAACCTTGGCAACTTTAAGACTTATGGACTTGAACTCTGGGAGTTGAAGTCCACAAGTCTTAAAGTTGCTAAGTTTGGAGACCCCTGTACTAGTGCATTCCCAATATGTGTGTGTGTGTGTGTGTGTGTGTGTGTGTGTGTGTGTGTGTGTGTGCATGCATGTGTATGTATGTATATGTATATTTCTTCCTATGGTTTATGATTACTTGCTTTCTGCCTGAAAAAATAGGTATTACCAGCAAATAAAGTAAGTTATCACTCCCATGCTATTTCTTTAGCTGGACCTGTACAATTTGTGACTCATCAGACTGAACACAGCTCACTGATCAGGATAGCTCCTGCCATTTAAGATCAGCCATAAGCAGTAAAGCAACAAACAATCAAGAAATACACTACAAACTAGCACTTGGTAGAACAGCCAGGAAGGTTGTATAAAAGATATTCAAATGCTGTGATCAGAATCATCAGACTATGGTCATTTCTGTGATGCTCTATGAAATAAAAGCTGAACTTTGAAGAAGCAGGATTGGAAGAGTATTGACACTTTTGAACTTTGACATTGGAGAAGAATCCTGAAAATATCATGACAGCCATGATATTAAAACAGATGATTATCAATAAATCAACCTAGAGTTCTTATAGAAGTAAATGGCTAGGCTCAAAATAACCTATTTGGATTCATTTTGTGCAGACCTGTTGTTGTTAGTTGTGAAGTTGTGTCTGACCCATCATGACCCCATTTCATATCTGGGTTGCATTGGTTGTTATTCTCCCCTTCATCTCAGGCAACTAATCTCCTAAGTGCTTACCAACACTTAAAAACAAAACAGAAGCAGCCATATGGATCAGGATAAATATGCAGGGAATATTGATTTGAATGTGGGGTGCTGATCCTTCACAAATTCATTCTCATCGGGCAGTCAAGATTTGCTTTTTAGGGCTCCCACCAACTTAATCGGGTTTTCTTTGCCATAACAACCATTGTTTTTCCAGTGCCTCTACTGTTGCTGTGGATGAATCTGTGGATAGCATTTCCACATGATTCAGAATCAGAATTCTAAAGCCAGTGAAAAATATTTGGTGATGAGTAGGGAACTAAGTGATTCCTCAGCCTGATTTTTCTCAACATTAGAAAAACACTTATCTGAATATGATATTCGCAAAGCTTCTTTGGATTGATGAGATTTGATGGGAAATAGCCCAATTATTAGCATATCTCATCTCTGACCCAGTGGCTGGTCCTTGCTGAACAAGTACCGAAGTATTTTTTTTTAATTCAAAAGATTAAAACCTTCTTGTTGTGTAAATGTTCAAGGGCAGTCCCATTTCTATCAGAACCCTAATAAAGCTAGAGCTGGAGCCTGAATAAAAAAACCTACAGCGTTGTCAAACCACATAAATGGTTAAATGGCGTGACTTTACAAAATATCAAAGCCAAGCAGGTAAAGAGGCTTGAAAAATGCCTGAATTTAAATTCATGGGATAAGCCTGTTATGTTCATTCTAGCAACAGTGATTTGGCTGGCACAAACTGACAGAGCATATATTCTCTTTCCATGGAAAAATGGTTAAACCACTTTGATAGGAATCCTCCCTGAGGTCCAAAAACTTTTCAGGATCACTTATTTAAAAAGCCAAATAAATAACTTTAAAACCTCAGAGTTAAAGCCTAATCCATATTCTACTGCCTGATCAAACATTAACCTGCCATTCTGAAAGTGGAAATCTGAGGTGGCTGCCAAGAGAAGCTGGTTAATACAAGTTCTATGAATCATTCCACCAGCTCATCAGCTCATTATCCAAAGAAAGCCCTTGGCAAATTGACACAGAGAAGGGTGGTGGGGATGAAGAAGGGTGGAAGAAGAACGTGACTCATTTCTCCAGCAGTCACCTCCAGGTTATGGAAACTGTTGTCAAGGAAAGCTCAAGTAGGCTATAAAGCATTCACTGGAGCGAAGAGAACAGTGATCATGCTAGATTGTAGGGTGTGTTCTGTGAACAAATATATAGGTCCATTCCAGTCTGCTTTAACATCCAAACTCTCCCAATCTCAAAAAACCCAAGGAGGAAATAGGTGTTTGTGTGTGTGTGTGTGTGTGTGTGTGTGTGTGTGTGTGTGTGTGTGTGTGTGTAGACTTGTTACAAGTTGAATTCTAGCCAACATTCAGTCATGCCATGTCAACTTGTGCCAAGGTTTGTTGGAGATGCAGGGATTGTGTATTTCATAGGCAATTATAATAGCAACAGCAGTTGGTTGAATGTATTTCGAGGATCTTACTTTAGGGGTTTAATTTTATTAATGCTGAAAACTCTGGCAATCTGGGGAAATAAAGAAAAACTGCCAAAACAGCCATCCTCAGTTTGAATGTTCTTTTATATGGAATGGAGGAGAACAGGAAAAAGCCCACCATTGCTCATTTTTCCTTACAATTAAATGCTGTTAATGTAGCAGGAACTGGATGGCCGCCTCTCATATTGTAGATGTTTTAACTTAGATTCCTCCTCAGAGGAGAAGTTGGACTTTGTGGACTTTCTTCCAATGATTACTACGATCTTTAAAGCCTAAATTACAGAGAGATAGTATATCTGCGGGGGGGGGGGGGAACCCCATCACCACTCTCCTTCCTGGATAGGAGCATCAGTTATTTCAGAAAGATTTCCTCTAGATTTCAGTAGATTCTTACCTGAGTTTTTCTGGCCTACATGAAGCTGAAGTTGTTCATTGAGACAAACAATCTGTACTGCTTTTTAAAGTAGTTAAATAAATGGACTATATAAAAGGAGGCTGGGGCAAACATTTAGGGCTTATGTTTCCTCTTTATTTTTTCCCCGGCGCCCTAGCTGGCTGTGTTAGGACTTTTAAGTGGGTCGTAAGGGCAATGTATGGTTGACTGATCAGCAAACATCTGATTTCAGTTCCAGTCCTGTCAGTGGACAAGTCATAATAACGCTCAACTGCCAATTTGCTGTGACTGTTAGTAGTTCAGATTCTTGTAGAGTGCATGAGCTTGCAATAAACATTTTTATGTATTTTAAACTGCCTGGACTTCCTGCATTTCGTGCGCTTGACTTCTACAGTATAATGTTACTAGACAGTCCAATAGAATTTGTTAAGGGTTCAAAAGTAAATAAGTAAGTACCGTATATACTCGAGTATAAGCCGAGTTTTTCAGCACGTTTTTTGTGCTGAAAAACGTCCCCTCGGCTTATACTCGGGTCTCTGACTTATACTCAGTTTTGTTTTTAAGCCCTCGGCTTATACTCGAGTATATACGGCTTATACTCGAGTTTTTCTTTTTCACATTTGCGGACGGTGGGAAGCCCTGCCGGTGCAGTGAGAGGCGGGCGGGGGCCGCCAGCCTTCTCAGCTGAGGAGGAGGTTTCCCCAACCGGTAGGTGCCTCATTTCCCACCCTCGGCTTATACTCGAGTCCCCAGTTTACCCCAGTTTTTGGGGTAAAATTGGGGACCTCGGCTTATACTCGGATCGGCTTATATTCGAGTATATACGGTAAGTAAGTAAGTAAGGAAGGAAGGAAGGAAGGAAGGAAGGAAAGGAAGGAAGGAAGGAAGGAAGGAAGGAAGGAAGGAAGGAAGAAAGAAAGAAAGAAAGAAAGAAAGAAAGAAAGAAAGAAAGAAAGAAAGAAAGAGGAAAGTCAGCAATCCTGCTGGGTAACACTGTAACTCAATCAGATTTTGTATCAGAAAAGTATTCAGAACTTGGTTGTGTCCTGATTTTTTTTTTTAAATATTGCTGCGATTTCATCTTCCATCAGTTTTAGTCTATATAGATGACAAGAATTTGATCTTCAGGCTTTGGTGGGCACAGGCTTGTGATACCAGATTCCTTATAGCTAATCAACCACCTGTGCCTAAGCATGGCAAATCTGAAATAAAATTATTTAAATCTTTTAGTTTTAGTTGGAGCACAACAAGCTCATGAATGTGTGAGATTCCTGCCCTTGCCTTGGCTGGACAATGTGTGTGGTTCTCCTGGTTTTTTGGAGGGAACTCCCATCATTTTTTCTTTTTCCCTTTTTTCAGGAAAAGGCCTCTTTCATCTCAAATAAGTCCAAAAGAATTTGAAATAATTACTAAAGCACCCTGAGAATTAGGTGTGGGGGGTGGGGGGAAGAATCTTCTTCCAAATGTAGCTGTGTACTCTTCTGAGGATCAAATCAAGACTGTTAATAATTGTAATGTATCTTTAAATGTATTGGCGGGAAAAAAGCACGTTGCTGATTGGTTGAAGCCTCCGGCTAAACTGTATATAAGGAGAGGTTTTTCCCAGCCTGAGTTGCTGGGTTCACCATATAGTAAAGAGCTGTTGTCACTATCCTGGTCTCCTGCCTCGTTATTGCCCGAATCTAACACTGGCGACGAGGATGGGATTTCGAGGCTAAGAGCGCCAGGAAAAGAGCTGAACTCACCAGGAAGACGCGAACCCAGCAAAACAAGGGCGGAAAGCAGCGATGTCCGGCTACACACCGCCAGCGCCATTCGACCCAACCAAGGAGAAATGGGGGTCATACATGGCTCGCTTCGAGTGTTTCCTCGAAGCAAACGAATTTCAAGGGGTTTCCGACAACAGGAAACGAGCCTATTTTCTGAGCCACTGCGGTCCAGAAGTTTTCGACACCGCAGAATCCCTGGCTGAGCCAACGCCGGTACAGTCGGTACCGTGGCAAACTCTACAAACTCTGCTGAAAGCGCATTTCGCACCGATGCCATCCAAGTATGTGCAACGGTTTGAATTCGGGGAGCGCAGACAGCAAGAAGGCGAGTCCATTAGTGCATACATGGCCGCCCTAAGAAAAGCCTCAAAACATTGAGAGTATCGAGACTTAGACGAGGCATTGCTGGAGCAACTCATCCGAGGGGTCAGGGACATCCGTTTGCGGAGGCGGCTGCTGGCTAAAAACAACCTAACGCTGGCAAACGCCCTGGACGAAGCCAGGGCTCACGAGATGTCCACCCAAGCGGCAGAGACCTTACAGAAACAGGTCACACCAACGGCTGGTGCGAAATCAACCCCGGTCCACAGTGAAGAGGTCCAGGCCGAATCGGAGGGGGAGGATGAGGAAGGAGTCTTCCACACTGGGAGGCCGGAGAAAGACGACCGGGGCGACTGCGCGAGTTGCGGAGGGCAACACCAACGACAACAATGCAGATTTAAAGATGCAACATGTCGGCGATGCGAAAGGAAGGGGCACCTAGCACAGGTCTGTCGAGCTCCCCAACCTTCCCGCCAAAAATTCAAACCAGCCAATCAGAGCGCGGGAACGACGAAGCGGCCCGCGAGTGGTCAGTTTAAAAAAGGCGCGAAATTAAACCAAACGATCGTGAGAGTGGGTCACGCATCAACTCGCCTAGAAAAGAAAATCTTCACAAAAGCAAAGATTGAGGGGGTGCCATGCCGACTGGAGGTGGACACCGGCTCATCGATCACGATCATGTCCTGGGACAACCTCGTGAGAGCCTTACCCGCCATCGCAAAGCGCAAGCTGCAACCACAAAGACTAAAAGTACAGGACTACCAGGGGAATCGCATCCCTGTTCGAGGGGTAACGTCCGTCCACGTCGAGTATGGACACTACAAGAAAACTCTGCCCATCACCATCATCGATGGGACCCTGCCAAGCTTGTTGGGACTGGACTGGTTCCGAGCATTGGGCATGGGAGTGACCGGAATCTTCAGAAACGAAGTCGACCTCAAAGACGCACTCACGAAGGAATTTGGGGACGTTTTCAAAGACTGCCTGGGCAAGTACAAGGGGACCCCTATATCCTTTAACTTAGACCCCCAAGTTGCCCCTATCCGCCTAAAGGCTAGGAGGGTCCCGTTCGCCCTTAAGCCCAGGATTGACCGGGAACTGGACAAACTAGTAAACCAGGGAATTCTAGTGCCAGTTGACCATGCTAAGTGGGAGACCCCTATAGTCACCCCAGTCAAACCGGACGGATCGGTCCGGATTTGTGCTGACTACAAGGCAACGCTTAACAAAGCGTTGCAAAAGAGTGCTTACCCCGTTCCGGTGGTACAGCACTTACTGCACTCAATGGGGCAAGGGCAAGTTTTTGCCAAGCTAGACCTGGCCCAAGCCTATCAACAGCTGCCCGTAGACAACAGCACAGCCGAAGCGCAGACAATTGTGACTCACAGAGGGGCTTTTAGGTGTACCCGATTACAGTTTGGGGTTAGTGTGGCTCCAGGGTTATTTCAGAACCTGATGGAGCGGCTATTGCAGGGCTTACCAGGGGTGGTACCATACTTTGACGATGTACTGGTATCCGCTGAAAATCTAGAGGAATTAGGGGCGAGGCTGCAAAAAGTTTTGGGCATTTTCCGGTCTGCCGGTCTCACGGTTAAACTAAACAAATGCCAGATCGGGGTTGAGTCTGTGGAATTCCTGGGCTACCGGATAGACAGGGAAGGGATTCACCCCACTGAGAGCAAGGTAAGGGCCATCAGGAAGGCCCCGGTGCCCAAGAGCAAAACAGAGTTGCAGGCATTCTTGGGTCTGGTCAACTTCTACGCAGTATTCTTAAGGAATAAGGCAACAGTAGCAGAGCCGCTGCATAAATTATTAGCTAAGACGGCTGCATGGTCTTGGGGAAAGGCGGAAGCTAGGGCATTCGAAGGGGTAAAAAATCTCCTAACGAGTGATAGCCTCCTTATCCAGTACAATGGCACACTACCTCTAGTGTTAAGCTGCGATGCATCTCCCTACGGGGTGGGGGCTGTGCTCAGCCACAGGTTACCTAATGGCACGGAAGCCCCCATTGCATACTACTCCCGAACCATGTCATCAACGGAAAGAAATTATAGCCAGCTTGATAAGGAAGCCTTGGCTATAGTCGCAGGGGTAAAGAAATTCCATGAGTATGTATTTGGTCGTGATTTTGAAATCATCACGGACCATAGACCTTTGCTAGGTCTGCTGGCAGGCGACCGCCCAACGCCCGTGGCACTTTCGCCAAGACTGACCCGATGGACTATCTTCCTGGCAGCGTATTCTTACAAATTGCTACACCGGCCAGGAAAGGATTTAGGGCACGCAGACGCACTGAGCAGATGCCCGTTACCAGAGACTATTGAAGACCCCACTCCAGGAATACCAGTTCTGCTAATTGACTCTTTGGACTCAGGCCCAGTCACATCCAAAGAGGTGGCTAGGGCTTCGTATAAGGACATTACGATACGAACTGTACTTGGTTGGGTACAAAGAGGGTGGCCCGCTGCGCCGGGCGAGCGTTTTAAAGAGTTTGTAAAGAAACGAGGGGAACTTTCGGCTCAAGGGGGATGCCTGCTATGGGGGGATCGAGTGGTGATCCCAGAGAGATTGAGGAAAAGGGTGTTGGATCTCCTTCACGAAGGTCACCCAGGGATCGTGAGGATGAAGGGTCTAGCGAGAAGCTATGTGTGGTGGCCCTTAATGGACTCGGAAATTGCTGAGAGGGTAGGGAAATGCCAGGCCTGCCAGGAGTCCAGACCGCTACCCCCAACGGCCCCGATTCGGGAATGGGAGAGACCCCAGGGCCCTTGGTCTAGGATCCATATCGATTTTGCCGGTCCCTTTCACGGCCAAACCTTTCTGGTAGTAGTCGATGCCTACTCCAAATGGCTGGAAATCATTCTCATGAGATCCATGAGAGCTGAGGCCGTGATTTCAGTCCTACGGCACCTATTTGTAACCCATGGGTTGCCCGACACGTTAGTATCCGATAACGGCCCGCAATTCACGGCAACCCAGTTTGAGGGGTACTTGGCAGAAGAGGGCATCCGGCATGCCCTCTCGGCGCCTTTCTACCCTGCGACGAATGGCCTTGCAGAACGTTCCGTCCGGAGCGCAAAAGAGGCATTGTCCAGAATCAAGCCAGGCGACTGGCAAACAAAAATCGATACCTTCCTGGCCGTCCAACACAGAACCCCCTGTGTCACAACTGGCAGAAGCCCAGCAGAATTATTAATGGGTCGGAAGCTCAGATGCCCACTAGACCGTTTAAACCCGAACTACACACCAGACGGTTACAAGGGGGCACTCGAGAAAACAAGAGGGATGGAAATAGGCGACCGGGTGTGGGCACACAACTATGGCGAAGGCCCGACCTGGTTAGCAGGAAAAATCCTAGACATAACAGGTCCCAAATCATACTTAGTGGAGATAAAGGATGGCCGGGTATGGAAGCGCCACATAGACCAGATAAGAAAACGCATAACCGAACAATCCGAATTAGACGAAGCAGGCCCTGACTATACAATGTTTGAATCCACAGCTGACTCAAACCCGGGGCAAACGCGGGACTTATCTGATTCCCAGGAGGTCCAGCGACGCCAACAGGTTCCATCAGAAAACAGCAGGGACAACTCTGCAAATAATCCAGGGCCGGATGGCCTAGAGGAGGAGCTGAGAGGAACAAACAGTCCCTCCGGTCAGCTCGACTCACTCCCAGAGAATGAATTGCGCAGGTCCGAAAGAGTCAGGAGACGCCCAGTCTACTTGCGTGATTACGTTGAAAAATGATATGTAAATCTGATGTAAATAATGGTAAAGTGTTTTCTGGGAGGGAAGGAGTGTAATGTATCTTTAAATGTATTGGCGGGAAAAAAGCACGTTGCTGATTGGTTGAAGCCTCCGGCTAAACTGTATATAAGGAGAGGTTTTTCCCAGCCCGAGTTGCTGGGTTCACCATATAGTAAAGAGCTGTTGTCACTATCCTGGTCTCCTGCCTCGTTATTGCCCGAATCTAACAATAATGTTGTCTGAGTTATTCAAAACTTTTAAAAAAGATATGTTGTTGTTAGTTGCGAAGTCGTGTCTGACCCATCGCGACCCCATGGACAACATTCTTCCAGGCCTTCCTGTCCTCTACCATCCTCTGGAGTCCATTTAAACTCGTGCCTACTGCTTCAGTGACTCCATCCAGCCACCTCATTCTCTGTCGTCTCGTTCTTCTTTTGCCCTCAATCTTTCCCAGCATTAGGCTCTTCTCCAGTGAGTCCTTCTTTCTCATTAGGTGGCCAAAGTATTTCAGTTTCATCTTCAGGATCTGGCCTTCTAAAGAGCAGTCAGGGTTGATCTTCTCTAGAACTGACTTATTTGTTTGCCTTGCAGTCCAAGGGACTCGCAGGAGTCTTCTCCAGCACCAGAATTCAAAGGCCTCAATTCTTTGGCGCTCAGCCTTTCTTATGGTCCAACCTTCACAGCCATACATTGCAACTGGGAAAACCATAGCTTTGACTATTTGCACTTTGGTTGGCAGGGTGATGTCTCTGCTTTTTAGTACGCTGTCTAGATTTGCCATAGCTTTCCTCCCCAGGAGCAAGTGTCTTTTAATTTCTTGGCTGCAGTCCCCATCTGCGGTAATCTTGGAGCCCAGGAAAATAAAATCTGCCACTACCTCCATTTCTTCACCATCTACCTGCCAGGAATTGAAAGGGACAAATGCCATGATTTTAGTTTTCTTAATGTTGAGTTTCAAGCCAACTTTTGCACTCTCCTCCTTCACCAGCATCAAGAGACTCTTTAGTTCCTCTTCGTTTTCTGCCATTAGAGTGGTATCATCTGCATATCTGAGGTTGTTGATATTTCTTCCGGCAATCTTAATTCCAATTTTTGATTCATCTAGCCCTGCCTTTCTCATGATGTGTTCTGCATATAAGTTAAATAGGCAGGGTGATAGTATACAGCCTTGCCGGACTCCTTTCCCAATTTTGAACCAATCAGTGGTTCCGTGTCCAGTTCTCACTGTGGCTTCTTGACCCACATACAGGTTTCTCAAGAGACAAATAAGATGGTCTGGTACTCCCATCTCTTTAAGAACTTGCCACAATTTGTTGTGATCCACACAATCAAAGGCTTTAGCATAGTCAATGAAGCAAAAGTAGATGTTTTTCTGGAACTCCCTAACTTTCTCCAAGATCCAGCGTATGTTGGCTATTTGATCTCTAGTTCCTCTGCCTCTACGAAATCCTGCCTGTATTTCTGGTAGTTCTCGATCCACATATTGCTGGAGCCTAGCTAGTAGGATTTTAAGCATAACCTTACTAGCATTTGAAATGAGTGCAATGGTGCGATAGTTTGAACATTCTTTGGCATTGCCTTTCTTTGGAATTGGAATGTAAACTGACCTTTTCCAATCCTGTGGCCATTGTTGACTTTTCCAAATTTGCTGGCAAATTGGGTGTAGCACTTTTACTGCATCATCTTTTAAGATTTTGAATAGCTCAGCTGGAATACTGTCTCCTCCACTAGCTTTGTTGTTGCTCAGGTTTCCTAAGGCCCATTTGACTTCACATTCTAGGATGTCTGGCTCAAGGTTAGTGACCACCCCATTGTGGTTATCAGGAATGTTAAGCTCATTCTTGTATAGTTCTTCTGTGTAATTTTGCCACCTCTTCTCTTTGCCAAATGAATAAATTCTATAAATAACAATAATAATAATTGGGATGACTGCATTGGCTTCACCTGCACAAGCAAGCCACTGATAAGCTTCCTAACCAAAAGCACAATGATGGTAGGGGAGAGTGCCACAGGGATAAGATGGGTGTGCCTGCACCAGCTTCAAATCTGAATTGGAGAGAGACAAAATAATACCATGGCATTTAGTAGCAGTGGCCCATGTTCATACAAAGCTAGAAAGAGCTGAGGACAAGCCCTTCAATCGTTAGCAAATCAGAATTGACAAAGTCCTTTGAAATAGACTCTCTTATATTAAAGTAGCAAAAAATATATCAATGAATGAAAACTAAAGTGTATTTAACATTGTAGGTAGATGAGGTTGTAAAGATTTCTTTCAGGATATTTTAGAGCTATTTATGATTTATCTATTTATTTTATGAAGTTGCAACTTTCTTCTTTTTATCTAGCAGAGACTAATGAGAAAGTGTTTGTTTTGAATTATTTAAAAATAATTCAATTATTAATTAAAAATAATTCAATTATTAATTAAAATAATTCAATTATTAATTAAAAATAATTCAATTACTTTTAAATTGTTTAATTATATTGTGCAATTGGGAGGGTTTATTTTTGTTGTCCTGCCTGCTAGCAGGAAGCATTTGGATGGCTCACAGAGACAGAATATTTGGTGTATTTATTCATGCATTTTGTGTCTGCCGGCTTCTGCTCTTCGCATGCCACATAAGACTGAATGAGATCTTCAGCTCTGAAAAGCTAGGCCCATGCCTCATGTAGTAAAACAAAAAAAGCTATGCAATATTTTGTTCATATATTTTGTCTCTATGGTCTATTCATATTCATATTCATATTCACAGGAATTATGGGGCACATAGCAACCATCACTCCTATTATATTGTATAGGGCCTTAGATCCTATATAGGTCATATTTTAGTCTTAGATCTAAAGCTGTAGTACATTGTGGCCATATTTCTTTTTTCTCTCAATGGCACTTTCCCACATTTATGGAAAGCTCCTATGAACAAGCCAAATCTTGCAACAGCAATTCAGCCATTGCTGAATTATAGCTCCAGGCGAACGTCTGTTTCTTTCTAGCCGAATTTCTTCTCCCAACATTTTCTCTCTCCATATGCATAGTGATTCACAGCCAGATGAATTGCAGCTGCATGCACATCTGGGCTTGAAGAAGTTTTCTTTCAGGGGAAGAATTGTAGGATTCACTTGTGATGAGGAGAACCAATTTCAGCTTATTGGATCCTGATAGTCCTATTTCAAGTCTAGAGCTGCTCTTTTGAGTCACACAAAGCATCTGACCTCAATGGAGTAATTCATCTACAGTACCCACACCCCAAAGTACTTTACAAAACAGCCTAATCATTCCTCCCTATAAAAAGAGATGGAATGTGCAATAAAATTAGTAATATTTATGTTCATGTTTCCCAGGTCTAGCATTTCCTGATCTGTCCTCTGCTTATGAATACTCTGACAATGGCCATCTGCTTTTCTTTAAATCCACCCAAAGAGAAGGAGGATCTGAACCTTCTAAAGTGGGCAGAGTTCATTTCTAAATGCCTGTGATCTGCCATGGGCCAAGTCATCTCTGAGTCATTTCTGGCCCGGTTAAGTAACATCACCATCATCCGGCCTCAGGCTTGTTCTGCTTAGATTATGTTAGCTCAGTGATTTTGGATTTACTTTTGCTAAATTTGCTGTAGTGTTTTAAGATGGTTGCAACCCATCAGAATGTATTTTTATTCCTAGGACAATACATTGCTAAGAAGGAAAAGAGTGAAGCGGGGATTTTTAAATGATACGTTGCTCTTTATTTTCTCTTTATATTAAACCTCACCCATACAGGCACAGAGCAACTCATTCAAAATATGGCACATTAATAAGTTTACAGAGCAGTAGTACGATATATATTTGCTGATTGCAATATGCTGTGGTGCAAAGTCACTTCATGTTTTATTAGGTTCAGTGAGACTTGTATTTAACAAGTGTATTTAACATTACATCCTTTGTTCTTTTGCAAAAGGACCAAAGGATGAAAGATTCACACGTTCAATTATATATGAATCCATGTACAACAGGGGTGTCAAACTCAATTTCATTGAGGGCCGCATTAGGGTTGTGTTTGACCTTGGGAAGCTGGGTGGGCATGACAGGGTGGGTGTGGCCAGCTCGACATCATTCATATTGGGGGCATCTGTGGTGACCTGGGCAGAGCTGGGGGATCCTCCTGCAGCCTCTGCCAGCAAAAATGGAGCTCAGAAGCTCTGTTTTCACTGGCAGAGGGCTGCAGGAGGCCATTGTGGCTAAAAATGGAGCCCTGGGGAGCCCCACACAGCCCTCCTGAGCTCCATTTTCGCTGGCAGAGGCATCACAGGTCAGTCCTTTGCTGTTTCCAGGGTGGCCCCGCAGGCCAGATCTAAGTACCCCTGGTTCTAGCCCCTGGGCCTACCCCTGATGTAGAATATATAATTTATATTTATATAAATATATATATAACATATATATATGTAGGTCTTTGGTTATTCAGATTTTCTCCCACGTAAAATTGGAAGTGTCTTGGCGACGTTTTCGATGAAATCCCATTTGTCATCTTCAGGCTAGGTGTTTACAGCTTCGTGCTTCTAGGAGAAATGTGTGAAATGTGTGAAGCATGAAGCTGTAAACACCTAGCTTGACGATGACGAATGGGATTTTGTTGAAACATCGCCAAGACACTTCCAATTTTACGCGGGAGAAAACCCGAATAACCAAAGACCTACATACAAACACCTGCGAAAACCTTAGAAAACATATATATGTGTGTGTCTGTGTGTGTGTCTGTGTGTCTCTGTGTGTTTTTGTATGTTTTTCATGGGTATATACATCAAAGCTCAGGAACAAAAGACTAGGACCACACCCACACAGGATGTTGCAAGGCAGCCGACCAATCTGCAAACACCCACTCCACCTACCAATCAAGATGCAACCACACAGCCAACCAACCCACTCACAGGAACACTCCCCACCTCCCCACCAGTATTTCAGTATTTATAGAGAGATGGCAGCTCTAACCACGCTTTGTTCACAAAAGCACGAAGCTGAAAGCACCAGCCTGAAGATGATGAGTGAGACCTCATCGAAACGTCGCCAAGATACTTGTCAACCTTACATGGGAAAAGATCCGAATATGCCAAGACCTACACACACACACACACACACACACACACACATATATGAGAAACTATGCGATTTACAGTATTTATGCATATTTCTACTGTTACTGGTGTGGTAGTTAAAGTGCTGGCATAGAAAACCAGGAGAGGGTGAGTTCTGGGACTCCCTTAGGCATGAAAGCTGGATGGGTGTCTTTCAGCCAATTATTCTCAATCCAACCCAACTCACAGGGTTGTTCTTTTGGGAAAAGTAGAAGGAGGAAGAAGTATTAAGTATGTTTGCTATCTTGAGTTGACATAAATATATACAGTAAAAGGCAGGATAAAAAAAATACTACTAGTAGTATTACTGCCAACAATATTGGCCTTATTCTAAAAGGATGCCAGTGTGTTAAGACAGATTGGAAAGCTCCAGGCAGTCAAAGCAAAAAGAAGAGATGATCAGAGCTCCTCTTCTGCGGCATACCAAGGCCTATCTCTGATTTAAGAGCAGAGTTTGGATAATATAAATAAAGATTAAATTTCCTTTGTGTTTAACTTGATTCCTGGTGACTCTGTGGACACCTACTCCAATGTCGCTTGCTCTTGCCACTTTAGGGCCATTTTCTAACTTCATAATCTACTCTATCACCTGGGTATTCCTAGCAGTCTCCCGACTAAGTATTAAGCCATGCTCAACCCTGTTTAGTTCTTTGTTTTTCAACTAGGACAATAGTTAATATTCAGCATTCACTAAGTGTGTGTGTGGGGGGGAGGAATTTTCCCACTACCTTTGGAGTTATCAACTACCTTTGTGTTGAAGTAAAGTAATAAGGACAGCAATTGCCTCAACAACACATGGGTAATGTAAAAGAGGTTATAAATCACTGTCGGGGAACCTGCCATAGGGAAAGATGAGATCTCATCACTTGTTGCACTTGTTGTTGGATTTAATCATATTCCTGAAGGTCTGAATAAAAAGCACACAATTGCAGAAAGGTGTAAATTCTAATCACAGTCATGAAGGAAGCAAGCTCACACCTCACCTTTGGCTTTACACTCTGGATTAGGAATGCTGGAAATTACATTTCCAAAACAATTGGGAGGAATTTGGTTTGGCTAAACCTATTCAGTTTAGATAACCCTATCCTAAAGGTCATACTGTGCTGAAATCTGTCCTTAGTATATTTTTTTATTCAAAAGATGCCCTCTGCTTTTTTTGGATGTTTGATTCTCCTGTAGAATCAGCTTTTGCTCTTTCGTTTCATTCTAGGCTTTTTCCTTTGAAATTTGTATAGCTTTTTTCACAATTGCTAGTTAGCAGGAGTGCTAGGATTGTCTCTTTTCAGTTTTACATTTCTCCATCACCCTGCAGATCAGCAGTGAAATCTACTTACCTTCGCTACTGGTTTGGGAATGGGAATGTGTGCTCTCGCTACTCTCGCGTGCACCTCTTCTGCACATGCGTAGAGGGTCAAAAATGGGACGTAATGGCTCTGCCTACCCATCACTGGTACTATCGGTTCAAGCGAGCCGGATAGATCCGGTTGGATTTCACCGCTGCTGCAGGTCCATAATATTCAGTGAAAGCTCTCTGTGGGCACCAATTAATTTGACTTCTCTGAAGAATAGACCATGACTGGATAAAGAACTGTTGTCTCAAAAGTTTTCCACAGGGAAAAACAAAAGAATCAAGCAGTAAACAATACTCTAATCAAGGAACTATCAAGGAAAAAAAACGACACCTCCACCAACAAGGAAAGTTACTGTATATAAACAGAGAGAAAACTTCTTTGTTAGGCAATGAAATGTCTGCAAACAAACAACCAGTCTCAAAGGTGCAAAGTACTCCACAAAACCCAAAAGGGACAGGAGCTGTCTTTTTAGAGGTTACATCAGGGGTGAAATCCATCAGGTTATGGCAGGTTCTGGAGAACAGGTAGTGGAAATTTTAAGTAGTTTGGAGAACTGGCAAATACCACCTCTGGCTGGCCCCAGAGTGGGGTGGGAATGGAAATTTTGCAATATCCTTCCCCTAGAAGTGAGGAAGGAATGGGGATTTTGCAGAATCCTTCCCCTGCCATGCCCACCAAGCCACGCGTACCAAGCCACACTAGGCCCACCAAGCCACGCCCACAGAACCAGTAGTAAATAAAATTGGATTTCACCACTGGGTTACATGTTCCGGTTTTATTATGTTTTCTTGCTGAGATACAGCCTAAACTGGCTCTTATCCCAGAACATATAAGACCAGGGTCAAATAGAGGCTCTAAACGTCACCAAATAATTTTGATTCTAACAGCTTGGCTTACAGGGTTAACCAATGGACATAAAATGCCAGGTTTGCTTTGAAGAATCATGGCTCTGACTTGGAAGCTGCACTAAAGATCCACAAGGAATGTGAATGGGGATTCTGTAACATAATTAAAAGACCACAAATGAGAATTCTTCCAGCAGAATGTAAATAGAGGACAGACCAACAGAAAGCCTTCTGACTTTAAAAGGGGAGAAAAACTTCCTCTCCAGCATAGTCAATCATTTGTATTCATAGATGGGTCATCAAGAAAATTGCATCCTGGTAGATTGATGAAAGCCCCTTTATATAAATGGAACCCAGGCATGAGAAATAAATAAAAAACAAATGAATAATAATTCCAGATGAATTCTCTTTACAGTTCATGTTGATCACTTTCACTCTCTGCTCATCTTTCAAATGTTATTTTTCTTGCCTTGTAGAACTCAGTTATATATCCCCCAGTGGTATTTCCCCCCTCCCTTACCTGTTGGAAATTTCACACAAACTTTTTGAAATCTATAAACTAAATCTACATTTTTGTTTGTTTAAAACTATGGGAAGCTCTTCTCTTATTTAACAGCCTAGTATGCATAGCTTCTAGTGTTATGTGTACATTTTCTATCTTGATTTTTCATGATCATTTTTCATGGCACCATTCTCTGTCTGGTTTCTCCACTTCCCATGACTTTGTCATACTGTGACATTTCCCTTCCTATTGTCCTTTGTATTTTATGTGCAGTTTTATATTTAGTTCACTGATGATTTCTTAGCCCAGTACATAATTCTGATCGGATTGTGCTGAATAAGTTAGGGTGAATAAGTAAGTGGTTTATTTGAAATCTAGAGACTAACGCACACACAAATTGTATTTGACTTCCTCCAGTCATCTTATTCTCAGGTATGACTGGGTAGTTTATTTCAACAATGTTTAACTATCTTTCATTATTTGACAAGAAGGCTTTATATCCATAAGTCATAAACAAGTTTGAAGATCATTTGAGGCCGTCTCCAGGAGGGCCTTCCACCAGGTCCGCCTGGTTCGGCAGTTGCGCCCCTTCCTTGATCGGGATGCCTTGTGCACAGTCACTCATGCGCTCGTTACCTCTCGCTTGGATTATTGTAATGCTCTCTACATGGGGCTCCCCCTGAAGTGCACTCGGAGGCTTCAGTTAGTCCAGAATGCAGCTGCGCGGGTGATAGAGGGAGCTACGCGTAGCTCCCATGTAACACCGCTCCTGCGCAGACTGCACTGGCTACCTGTGGCCTTTCGAGTGCACTTTAAGGTGTTGGTTATGACCTTTAAAGCGCTCCATGGCTTAGGGCCTGGGTACCTACGGGACTGCCTGCTGTTACCACATGCCTCCCACCGACCCGTACGCTCTCACAGAGAGGGACTTCTCAGGGTGCCGTCCGCCAAACAATGTTGGCTGGCGGCCCCCAGGGGAAGGGCCTTCTCTGTGGAGGCTCCCACACTCTGGAACGAGCTTCCTCCAGGTTTACGCCAAATACCTGACCTTCGGACTTTTCGCCGCGAACTGAAGACACACCTTTTTATCCGCGCGGGGCTGGCTTAAATTGAATTTTAAATGTCAAATTTTATTAATTTTAAATGGGGTTTTTTAGTGTATGGTAAATTTTTAAATTGTCAGGCTAATTTAAATAAGTTTTTTAAATTGCATTTTAATTGTATTTTGTATTGTTTGTTTTATTCTGCCTGTACACCGCCCTGAGTCCTTCGGGAGAAGGGCGGTATAAAAATCAAATAAATAAATAAATAAATAAATAAAGTATTGTTTCTAAAGAAGTACTGAACTTCCCCCATGATTTTTGCGGTGTGCTTTGAGAGAAAGTAAAACATTTGTTTGTTCTCAGTGTACCATGCATACATTAATTTTAAAAAATGTGTCGTAAGCTGATTTTGTAAACAACAGAAATCACCCACAGTTCTTCATGGATTATTTCACATGCTGCTATCTTGCTGTAAACTATATTACAACTTCCTTTTTTTTCTATAAACACTGGCTTTCTTGCAGCCCTTCCTTCCTTCTTTTTAAATTTAGGAGACGAGCCCGGTTGACACTCCAGAGAACATACAGTACTTGCTTGGTTTATTTATTTAATTTATATATCATGATATCCATCCAGCAGTCCAGCTGATTGTTCCCTACTGTTAAAATTTGGCTTGCTGTTGGCAAGCAATCATCTGTATCCACACCGAAGAAAGATACCAACTAATTATATCCCTCACTGTCAGGGGAAAGAATTGAAGGAGTTCCTGTTGCTACTTTGGCTTGGCCACAATTTGGTTAAAGTTTAGCATTTTCTATTAAATTTTGAACAGATTTTATACACAATCTCCCTTCCTCTTATTGCTGTCACATGACCCCTTGTTTGCAGCAATGACAAATCTTATTATGACTGCGCTTTTATTTTCTTTCCCTATTTTCTGTGGCCAGAATAAGCACAGCTGGCTTGGATAGCTTGGGGTTGGTGGGGTGGGGGGAGGAGTTAATGATCCAAATGGACACATAAGAGCACAAGCGTGCCTACCGTCCCTGTCCTAATGTTCCCTTTAGTTGTATTCATTTTATGTATTCAATTCATGCTTATACTTATATATATTATTTAATATGTATTTGAATAAATAAATAAATAAATAAATAAAGAAAGAAAGAAAGAAAGAAAGAAAGAAAGAAAGAAAGAAAGAAAGAAAGAAAGAAAGTCTTGCAGAGATTTGATTCACCTAATCTGCCCTTTGAACAAAAGGCGGGTAAGGAGAGAATTGTGGCACTGAATGTGGGAATTTTTGCCATACATTTTGGTGAATGCAATCTGAGGACATTTTCAGAAAAATCACAACATGGCCCCAAATTGTGATGAACCTTCCTCTTCAGTGAGGTATTGAGAGTTCAACAGAGAGAGAGAGAGAGCACTTGCCATTCTTTCTGCAGAAGCAAAAGCTGATTTTCAACTCAGACCACTAAAATGGATTATATCGGGGTGAAATGCTACGGGTTCGCTCCGGTTCAGGCGAACCGGTAGTGATAAAAACTACTGATTTGGGCAAACCTGTAGTAAAAAATGCTTTAAAAAAGTAAAAAAAAAAAAAGGCTCCAACAATCGCACGGTATAGCTGATTGTCAATTGTCAATCAGCTGTGCCGTGCGATCATCAAAACCTTTTTTTGTTTTTAAAGGGTTTTTTTTATACTACCAGTTCCAGCAAATAACTAGTAAAAAAATGCTTTAAAAAAGTAAAAAAACAAGTTCCAGTGATCGTGCGGCACAGCTGTGATTGCCAGAACCTTTTTTTTACTTTTTTAAAGCATTTTTAACTACGTGTTCACCCGAACCAGTAGTAAAAAAAAATGCTTTAAAAAAGTTAAAAAAAAAAAACACCCACCCTGTCACATGACTCACCCACCAAGCCATTCCCACCAAGCCATGTCCACAGAACCAGTAGCAACAAATTTTAGATTTCACCACTGGATTATATGCCCCAACTAAAGACAGGCTGCTGAGGATGGAGAGCATACAAGGCTGGCAAAAGGTAGATGAAGGAAAAAGTGAATGGAGAGAAAAGTTCTTGCTGAGTTACCAAAGATGCAATCCAATTTGAGATAGAAGGACTCTGGAAAAATTACAGACTAGGGACACGTCACACGCACAGTTCAGAAATGATTCAGAAGAAATCCTTTGGATTTCAACAGACCGCTTAGAGTAGCCTTATTTTTTTCTGGGTTTCTGTGAAAGTCTGAAAAAGAAGGGCTGTCTTAAGGAATAGCAGGGGAGGCCCCATGGGGTGTGTGAAATGGCGGCCCAGTGTCTGAACCACTTCCTTCAAAATCATTTCCAAAGCTTGTAGGATCCTACTGCAAATAAGCAAATGCTTTACCGGTGTTAAAAACTAAGTCTTTTCCTCCAAACTTTTCTTTTATGAATATTTTTCTAAACATTTTTCTCTCCCTATCTCTTAAATGTTCTTTACATGTCCTATTATGTTCATTTGAATATTTTTAAATGAAGATTATGTACCCTGTTTTGTGAAGTACATTTTTTAATTAATTAGTTAGTTAGTTAGTTAGTTAGTTAGTTAGTTTATTATGGGCACCCATCTCACTTTCCTGTGACTTTGGGTAGTGCACTCAGTTAAAACACAAATAAAATCATTGTCTTCTACCATTAAACAAAAAGAATTAAAAGCTGCATGTAAAAAATAATAAAAAGACAGAGGACAGTGCTCCCTAACTATAGAATATAACTATTTAACATTCTACTCAGTTCCTTGGGGTCACCAAGCCTTCTGGCCCTCTGGAAGGCTGGCAGGATTGCGGTCAATCCAGTGGTGAAATTAATTTTTTTTTTACTACTGGTTCTGTGGGTGTGGCTTGGTGGATGTGGTGTAACTTGGTGGGCGTGGATTGGTGGGCATGGCAAGGGAAAGATATGGCAAAATCTCCATTCCCACCCCACTCCAGGGAAAGAACACTGCAAAATCCCCATTCCCTCCCCACTCCTAGGGGAAGGATACTGCAAAATCTCCATTCCTACCCCACTCTGGGCCAGCCAGAGGTGGTATTTGCCGGTTCTCCGAACTACTCAAAATTTTCGGTACCGGTTCTTCAGAACTGGTCAGGACCTGCTGGATTTCACCCCGGGTCAACCCCCCCCTTGTGAGGGAAAGATATTCCAGAGAGAGGACATCAAGATGCTAAGTTATCAAACTTGGATTAAATGTGGAAATAAATATATTTATGGGACCAGTTGTATTATAAGTTTGGTCCTGGGGGAAGCTTTGGTGACAATCTGAACGATTCTGAAAGGACATGTGTCATGAACCTTATTCTTTAAACAAAAACTATGAAATATTATAGAACTGATGTGTGCGGACCTCATTTTTATTGTTCCTGCTCTTGGAGCAACAGTTTAAAAAAAATAGCTTTCGCAAAGAGATAGACATATCTGTCCAGTTCGTGAGGAAGTATGTATCTCAGTAAGGAAAAACTCTCTAGAATTAATTGGAAAGATTACTTCTCAATGACTCACAAGCTGGTTATTGTCTCAAATTGCATTTGTATTTGTAGAACAGTAATTAGACCCAATGTTTATAGTCCTTTGCATATTGATCCATGAATCATAGATTTATAGTCAAATAGCTTTATTCCTGTTCTCCATATAGTCTAAAGCTAGGGAGATCAGAGAAAGACAACACAATAGTTCAGCTTCTGGTGCCCAACATGGAACATGGAGATGTTTCTTCTGAAGAGGACCTCTTTGTGCTTTTTCAATTTTCGCAATTTAAACAACATTTTAGCAATTTAACAATGAAAAGGAATTTTTCTTCAGATACATTATTACATGTGGGCAATTGGGACGCATGATTGTATTATCATCAAAATAAAAATGGTTAACTAAAATATTTATTAGAATAGAATAGAATAGAATAGAATAGAATAGAATAGAATAGAATAGAATAGAATAGAATAGAATAGAATAGAATTTTATTGGCCAAGTGTGATTGGACACACAAGGAATTTGTCTTGGTGCATATGCTCTCAGTGTACATAAAAGAAAAGATACGTTCATCAAGGTACAACATTTACAACACAATTGATGATCAATATATCAATATAAATCATAAGGATTGCCAGCAACAAGTTATAGTCATACAGTCATAAGTGGAAAGAGATTGGTGATGGGAACTATGAAACGATTAATAGTAGTGCAGATTCAGTAAATAGTCTGACAGTGTTGAGGGAATTATTTGTTTAGCAGAGTGATGGCCTTCGGGAAAAAACTGTTCTTGTGTCTAGTTGTTCTGGTGTGCAGTGCTCACCAGAACAACTTTATTAGTTAAAGGCATGCATAAAAAGCTGTTGGACATTTTTTTAAAGAAAGAAACCTGAAGAATGGGGCTGTTTCTGACGATTTTTGATCATTTCATAATATCATAGGATTGTTTCTGAGTCCATTTCTGCACCTACCCACTTTTTTAGTGTTGTTATTATTGGATATTGTTCAAATGTATTCATGGTATTTGGATGCCTGGATATAATTATGCAGATTTAACATTGTTCTTGACAAACTAAGTTAAGTTAAAATGAAGTAATTTATGGGAAATGAATAAAATTCTTTTGAATTCAATGAAAAATGAAAATACATACTGTGGCATTCGCATACATTAGGGACACCCAAGGCCCCACATATAGCATCTGTACCAGTGGTGGGTTGCTCCCAGTTCTGTCCAGTTCTATGGAACCAGTAGTAAAATTGGCGGAAGGCCCAGATGATGATCTGTGCATCATCTGCAGAAGCGCAAGCACACAAGCGAAGCAAGTGCGCACGCATGCCCCTGTTGCAAACCGGTAGTAAAAGTAAGTAGAACCTACCCCTGATCTGTACCTATAGAAAATTTAATGCTAAAATATTTATTTCTCTTTAAAAAAAAGATAGTAAAATGGATCTGTTAAGTTTCTAGCTTTTTTCCTTTTCAAAATCTCCAATTTTTCTCTTCAAAAAGCAAAACATCCAGATCCTGTCTGCTGTCATTCCTGAGCCACTGCTATACTCCCACAAAAAGAGGTCGCTTCCAAAATATGCTCTTCTCCTCAGAAATATTCTTATCCTTTCTTGCATCTCATAAACATGTGTTCTTCAGTTGTTACACACCAGCACAGCAGTATAATTTAAGATGTGGTGTAAGCAAAGAAATCAACCTCACATTATTTCATATACTAACTACAGCAACACATCTCTTTTATTGATTTGGAATAGCTGTGTGCTGAACATAAGATTATTGTAAAAAAGCTTCCTGGTCCAAATTAATCATTCTTTTAGAAGAGTTAAAAGCTCCAGGAAGCCTACGAGTAGGGTATAAAAACAGCATTTCCCTTCAGGTTTTAATCCTAAGCAATTTGAAATTCTGAAGCATGCTGCTCAGATTTAGAGGTAGCAGTTATAATTAGTAGCTACTGACTACCTTATTTTCTCTAAATTTCATTCGGTTCACTCTTGATCTTTTCCAAATTGCTGAACTTCTCAACCTTCTCATTGTGTGGAGAGAGATTCACTAGATGACGCTAATATTCTGACAGAAAAATGCTCTGTTCATGTTTCCATATATCAAGTTTGCATATTGGATATTGGATTAGTTGCTTTACAAAAACCATTATTATTCTGTTTAAACAGTATTGCAGTATTGCTGTGAATATTGCAGAATAACAGAGTTGGAAAGGATGTGGGGTCTTCTAGGCAACCCCCTGCTCAAGCAGAAAACTCTATACCATTTCAGACAAATGGTTGTCCAATCTCTTCCTAAAAACCTCTAATGATGGAGAACCCACTACTTCTGGAGGCAAGTTGTTTCACTAATTAATTGTTCTAACCAGTGGTGGGATTCAGCCAGTTCGCACCACTTCGGGAGAACCGGTTGTTAACTGTCTGAGCAGTTTGGCAAACTGATTGTTGGAAGAAATCATTAGGGTAGAGAACCGGTTGTTAAATTACTTGAATCCCACTACTGTTCTAACTCTCAGGAAACTTTTCCTTATTACTAGCTTGGTTCCCTCCTTGATTAGTTTCCCTCCATTGCTTTTTGTTCTGCCTTCAGGTACTTTGGAGGATAGGCAGCACCCCTCCTCTTTGTGACAGCCCCTTAGATATTTGGAACACTGCTATCATGTTACCCCTAGTCCTACTTTTCATTAAACTAGACATATCCAATTCCTGCAACTGTTCTTCATATGAATATAGCCTCCAATCCCCTAATCAACTTTGTTGGTCTTCTCTGCATTCTTTCTAAAGTCTCAACATCTTTTTTATATCGTTGTAACCAACATTGGATGCAGTATTCCAAGTGTGGTCTTACCAAGGCAATACTAAACACTTCACAAGATCTTGATTTTATCCCTCTGTTAATACAGACTTGGGTTGCGTTGGCTTTTTTGGAAGCTGAAGCACACTGTTGGCTCATATTTAAGTAATTGTCCACTAGGACTCCAAGATCCCACTCACAATTACTTCTATTGAGCTGGATACATCCTAATTTATACCTGTGCATTTGGTTTTTCTTGCATAACTGTAGAACCTTATGATTTATATTGACTGATTATTTAGTAGTCTATGATTATCACTGAGTGTTGTATCTTATAATTTATGATGACTGTATTTTATGATTATGATCATGATTTATCACTTGTTGCTTGTATGTATGCTGAGAGCTTATGCACCGGAGACCATTTCCTTGTGTGTCTAATCACACTTGGCCAATAAAGAATTCTATTCTATTCTATTCTATTCTATTCTATTCTATTCTATTCTATTCTATTCTATTCTATTCTATTCTATTCTCACCAGTGAATTTCATTTTATTCAAATCTATCGGGATTTTTCAATATCTTGAGCCTATCTTTTGGAGTGTAGGCTATCTGCATATTTTGATGAGTTCCTCTTCCATACCTTAGTCTAAGTCATTTATGAAGATATTGAAGAGTACCATGCAGACAGAGTCTTGAAGTACCCCACTGCATATACATCGAAAAATGACAAAACCTATTATACCTTGCTCAATAGTAGTACTTGTGAGAGGGATCTTAGAGTCCTAGTGGATAACCATTTAGATATGAGCCAGCAATGTGCAGCAGCTGCTAAAAAAGCCAACACAGTTCTGGGCTGCATAAACAGAGGGATAGAATCAAGATCACGTGAAATGTTAGTGCCACTTTATAATGCCTTGATAAGACCACACTTGGAATACTGCATTCAGTTTTGGTCGCCACGATGAAAAAAGATGCTGAGATTCTAGAAAGAGTGCAGAGAAGAGCAACAAAGATGATTAGGGGACTGGAGGCTAAAACATATGAAGAACGGTTGCAGGAACTCGGTATGTCTAGTTTAATAAAAAGAAGGACTAGGGGAGACATGATAGCAGTGTTCCAATATCTCAGGGGTGCCACAAAGAAGGGGGAGTCAGGCTGTTCTCCAAAGCACCTGAGGGTAGAACAAGAAGCAATGGGTGGAAACTGATCAAGGAAAGAAGCAACTTAGAACTAAGGAGAAATTTCCTGACAATTAGAACAATTAATCAGTGGAACAACTTGCCTGCAGAAGTTGTGAATGCTCCAACACTGGAAATTTTTAAGAAAATGTTGGATAACCATCTGTCTGAGATGGTGTAGGGTTTCCTGCCTGGGCAGGGGGTTGGATTAGAAGGCCTCCAAGGTCCCTTCCAATTCTGTTGTTATATTATATTATATTATATTATATTATATTATATTATATTATATTATATTATATTATATTATATTATATTATATTATATTATATTATATTATATTATATTATATTATATTATATTATATTATATTATATTATATTATATTATATTATATTATATTATATTATATTATATTATATTATATTATATTATTATAAAACCTTATGAGAAACACTGCAAGGGTATATACAAACATTCTCTATTTTTATTTGTTACAAGCTGCCTTGAGTGTTGAAATAAATAGAACAAATAGTTTTAGGTCCTTATATGTTTGTTGATTGCCAAAAGAACCTGGGGAGGAAAAGGCTGGATGCCTACTTGCTATTTGGTGGATGTACATCCAGTGAACATCAGAAGAGATTCATAAAGGCTGAAAGCAATCTGGCAATGACTTGCAGAAGTATCTGGACCAAGCCACATGCAGGATGACCTGTTCCTATTCGATCCAGCACACATGATGAAATCATCCCCCGGGCATCTTCTGCACACACACACTTGACATGCTTAATTCTGCTTTCTCTGTGGTAGGGCTCATCTTTTGGAACAACCTATGGTTGGGGTTAAAGTCAGACCATTCCTGATTATGGTTTTGGTGGGTGTTTGAAATATACTTGTTGGAATTTGAATTATTTTAACACAACTTTTAAATTATTTTATAATTATTGTTTTAATAAGGTTAAAGGATGGTTTTAACTGTATTTTTGCCATTACCATCATTATTAATTTATATTTCCTCAAAAGTGAAAGGCAATTTACTCAGAGGCTTCCTTGTAATTCCCACAACAATTTGGGAAGTATATTGGAGCAGGGAAAAATTAATGGTTCTCAGTGTCACTCAGTGAATTTTCAAAGCTAAGGAAGTACCTGCACCTGGGCAGTAGTTAAGATACTTCCTAGGCAGTATCTTAACTACTACATAACACTGGCACTATTTAAGCCACCTTGAGGTATTGAGTACCCAGCAAATAAATACTCTGAATAAACTAATGCAATAGTTCTCAACCTTTTCTTCACCGCCGACCCCTTTAAATACCTTTTGTGACCATGGACCCCCAAGACATAACTCAAGATTTAAATCTTAACATTTCTTCAAGCCTTCCCGCGCCCACTATGATGATATCACAGCCCTCCAGGGATCCGCAGACCACAGGTTGAAAACCACTGAAGTAATGTGCATAAATGTAATAGCTAATATCTAGTCTACGAAAATCTTAGATGGGTTTTTTATACTCAACATCCTGCAGGTCGAATTCAAGGCCCAAAGTAAAACATGTACTTTGTTTCTCTGGGTGTGGGAAGTCCTACAACATGGCACTATTTCCTATCAGCTCCATAAGTACAAATTTTAAATCTATGTATGATCAGTGACCAGAGAAATTCCAGTCGGAAGGATATGAGAGACTACTTTGCCTTCTTACTTTCCAAATCTGGACAAATTGGGCCTCTGGTGGCTCAGACTGCTAAGACAGTCTGTTATTAACACAGCTGCTTGCAATTACTGCAGGTTCAAGTCCCACCAGGCCCAAGGTTGACTCAGCCTTCCATCCTTTATAAGGTAGGTAAAATGAGGACCCAGATTGTTGGGGGGCAATAAGTTGACTTTGTATATAAATATACAAATAGGATGAAGACTATTGCTTAACATAGTGTAAGCCACCCTGAGTCTTCGGAGAAGGGCAGGATATAAATGCAAATTTTTTAAAAAAATTTCACCTCTGAGAATGGATAATCAGAGAATGAGAATTAGGCTTTGAAGGAATATCAAATGTCACTGGTCTCTTTTGTGGACCATTAGAAGCTATGATATTAGAAGTGTTCACCTCATCTCGAAAAGTATATGAAAATCAGGCTTCTCACATGATGCAACAATTTGCTCTAGAACAAGGGTCTCCAACCTTGGCAACTTTAAGACTTGACAAGTCTTAAAGTTGCCAAAGTTGAAGATCTCTGGTCTAGAAAGAAGACTGGATTTCTCTTCAGCTAGAAATTACACTCTGCTGTTTCCAATAAAGCACAAATCTTCTCACCTGATGACTGTTGTGCCATACCTCAAACAAAGGCTGGGCGAGTTCTGTTTACCTACTAATAATGACTCTCTTGAGCAACCAAGCTCTGCTGTTTGTACTGTAATGAAGTCACCAAGAATTTCTCAAATGCAGAAGCAAGTTTCTAAATAAACCGAGTCAAGTCCAGCTAGTAGAAAAACATCAATCCCTGTCTATCACAGCAGCTGCTCCACTTTGATTAAAGGGAGAAATAGCCCTGCTAGAGCAGAGATGAAGAAGGCAGACAAAATCGGGACTGTAAGAGTTAATATTGGGGAGCTCCATTGGCAATGCAAGTGGTGCAGGTTTGATCTCGCCTAGACAATTCTGTGCTGTTCCAGGGCGTGGCCCAATGGGTCTTGCTCTGCCAACAAAGCACAACAGATCGCAAAGCCAGGGGGGAAGTCCAGATCAGTGGTGGGTTTCAAATTTTTTTTTACTACTGGTTCTGTGGGTGTGGCTTAGTGGGCGTGGCATGGCTTGGTGGGCGTGGCAGGGGAAGGATACTCTAAAATCTCCTTTCCCTCCCCAATCCAGGGGAAGGATACTGCAAGATCCCCATTTCCTCCTGATCAGCTGGGACTTGGGAGGCAGAAAATAGATGGGGGTGGGGCCAGTCAGAATTTTTACTACCGTTTCTCCAAACTACTCAAAATTTCTGCTACTGGTTCTCCAGAACTGATCAGAACCTGCTGAATCCCACCTCTGGTCCAGAGTAAGCAGGGTCTTTTCTTTTTAGGAACTGACATACAGACAAGAGTTCAAGCTGTTACATGGAATCCTTTAGAACCTGTCTTCTGAGTTGGAGCTTCTTCAATCACAAACACACACACACACACACACACACACACACACACACACACACACACACACATAGACCTACACAGTAATCAGTTTTCAGGAGGTGGGATGTCTTATTCCTGGCAGGCCATCACTGTCTGCTTCCATGTGGGCAAATAGCCAACTGAGTCAGGGAGCCAAAGTGCTCAGGCTCCTTGGCGAATATTGGGGCAACACATTTTAATTGCTTCCTTCTCCCCCCCCCCCCCCATCAACAAGGGCAACATGTGCAGATTTGCTCCAGGGAAAACAATGGCAAACGAGGGAAAAATAAATCACCACCCGATGCATCCATTCTCACTGCCTTGCGCTTTCTTCATTTGTCATTCACAAGTTTAACTATTGTTTGTATTACAGCAGCTCCTACAGGCAGGCCCATTGTGCTGGATTTATAGGGAGAAAGACAGCCAGTTTTCCTCCAGGACATTTATATGAGAGAACAGAATCAGATAAGGACGGGGCATTAAATGTATGTATGTATGTATGTATGTATGTATGTATGTATGTATGTATGTATGTATGTATACACACACACACACACACACACACACACACACACATACATTTAATGCCCCGTCCTTATCTGATTCTGATCAAGCAGCAGAGTGGTTGGGGAGGGGGTTATTGCTGTACTGAATTAGGTTCAGTGTTATTCTCTTACTTGAATTAAAACCTCCTCAAGGTTTTCTTTATATTAATTGTTGCCTTATTTCTATTTGCTGGACTTAGGATATACACCTTTGACCAAGGACGATCAAAAGAAAAGACTACTATATGAGCACATCCATTCCACCTCTTCAGTTACAATTCATGTTGCCCAGGAATATTAACTTGCTCTGATACGTTCTCAGGCGCACAAGTGCCCCTCCCAAAAGCCATTGATAAAAATGAACCAAAATGAACATTCAGAGTATTGTTGCATTTACTATATTTCATTCATTTCCACCTAAATTAAATCAGATCAAATTTAACTTTGCTTCTCTAAGCATATACTTTTTCATCACTCAACTATCAGAAATGCTGCTGCTCTAGATCTGATCTACAAATACAGGCAGCCCTCACTAACTGACTCCCTGATTTAATGGCTGTTTGAAGTATTATTTTAAAAAATATTTCTGGCTAATTCTAGCATTTATGATTTATGATCCCGCAGTCACATGATTGCCATTTGGGCACTTTGCAACCCTGGGTGCATCTACCATCATCACAGAATGCTGTGGACAAGGAATCACCATTCATATGCTTCACAGCCGATTGTGGCAAACAAAATTAATAGATGTGGAAGTAAAATGAAAGTTGCATTCACCTGATATTTCTCTTAATGACTGCAATGATTCACCTAACAACCGAAGGGGAAGTAAGTCTGTTGCGGTCACATGATTTTCTGTTTAGTGACTACGGTGCTTAGTGATCAAGTTGCTGGTCCCAATTGTTGTCCTTAACTGAGGATTACCTGTAGTTCACATTTTACTGCATAATAGATGGAAGATGCCAGGACTGATTCTAGTATATTAGAGTTTTCTCTACTATACAATCAATCCCTGAAACAATAAGGGAACAGAAATAACAATAAAAGCAACAATAATTAGCAGCCTCTTTGAATTGTACAGGATATAAATACATTTAAAATGTCGATGGGTAACACATAAGAGAAAGACAAAGATAGTTTAATTTGGTTTTCTGCCTGAACTGTTCCCAAGACTTCTTGCCAATTCAGAATTTTGTTCCTTCTAGCCTTTTTTTTTTAAGTTGGGAAAGCAAATAATTGTTAGACCAGTAGAGTGATCAGTAGAGTAGAAACATCTGAGTTCAGTGGACCTTTTTATTCCAAATGCCAAAGAATAAGCCATATATATTCATATAAAATAAGATCCCTGGAATTCTGCCTGGGATTTCCAGGAACATAATAAATATTTTGTTGCTCTTGGGATAAAGGCCAAAGATTGCAAGATTTCAAAGATGAGTTAAATCTCATGTCTTCAGAATCAAGAGCTCTGTGCATAGTAGATAAGAATACACTTGCTGAAGATGGCATGGTGAAAGATAGTTCAGCATATTTTTCAAAGCATACCTATGCATTCCTTCCTTCCTTCCTTCCTTCCTTCCTTCCTTCCTTCCTTCCTTCCTTCCTTCCTTCCTTCCTTCCTTCCTTCCTTCCTTCCTTCCTTCCTTCCAAAGTAAACTTGGACATTCCACATAATTTTTGTCTTTATATCTTCTTCCATTTCCTGTTCACTTTTCTTTTTTTGGAGGAAATCATTTTAAATTTAGGATTGTCCTTCTAGAATTCATGTACGGGAAGCCCACAAGGATAAAGTCATTTACATCCAATTCTGAAAAGTCATTAACTGAACAAACTGATAGAAAGTGCTGTGGTGGTGCAGTGGTTAGAAGGCAGTATTGCAGGCTAATTCAGCATTCTGACTGCCAGGAGTTCAATCCTGACTGGTTCAAAGTTGACTCAGCCTTCCACCCTTCCGAAGCCAGTAAAATAAGCACCCAGATTGTTGCTGACTCTCTAAACCACTTAGAGAGGGCTATAAAGACTATGAAGCAGTATATAGGTCTAAGGCCTATTGCTAAGGAAAAAACTGATAATCACAAAATAGAAGTTCTTAAATTTATTTATTTAATTATTTATTTTTATTTATTTATTTATTTATTTATTTGATTTCTATACCGCCCTTCTCCCGAAGGACTCAGGGCGGTGTACAGGCAAAAATAAAACAAACAGTACAATATATTTTAAAATGCAATTAAAAAACTTATTTTAAAATTGGCCTGAAAATTAAAATATACAGTGAACTAAAAACCCCATTTAAAATTAGTTAATAAGAATTTTAAAATTTGATAAAATACAATTTAAGACAGCCCCGCGTGAATAAAAAGATGTGTCTTCAGTTCGCGACGGAATGTCCGAAGGTCAGGTATTTGGCGTAAACCCGGGGGAAGTTCGTTCCAGAGTGTGGGAGCCCCCACAGAGAAGGACCTTCCCCTGGGGGCCGCCAGCTGACATTGCTTGGCGGACGGCACCCTGAGAAGTCCCTCTCTGTGAGAGTGTACGGGTCGGTGGGAGGCATGAGGTAACAGCAGGCGGTCCCGTAAGTACCCAGGCCCTAAGCCATGGAGCGCTTTAAAGGTCGTAACCAGCACCTTAAAGTGCACTCGAAAGGCCACAGGCAGCCAGTGCAGTCTGCGCAGGAGCGGTGTTATATGGGAGCTACGCGGAGCTCCCTCTATCACCCGCGCAGCTGCATTCTGGACTAACTGAAGCCTCCGAGTGCACTTCAAGGGGAGCCCCATGTAGAGAGCATTACAATAATCCAAGCGAGAGGTAACGAGCGCATGAGTGACCGTGCACAGGGCATCCCGATCAAGGAAGGGGCGCAACTGCCGAACCAGGCGAACCTGGTGGAAGGCCCCCCTGGAGACGGCCGTCAAATGATTTTCAAACGACAGCCGTTCATCCAGGAGGACACCTAAGTTGCGCACCCTATCCTTTGGGGCCAATAACTCGCCTCCAACAGTCAGCCGCTGCTGCAGCTGACTGAATCGGGGTGCCGGCATCCACAGCCACTCCGTCTTGGAGGGATTAAGCTTGAGCCTGTTTCTCCCCATCCAGACCCGTACAGCCTCCAAACACCGGGACAGCACTTCAACAACTTTATTGGGGTGGTCCGGGGTGGAAAAGTACAGCTGGGTGTCGTCAGCGTACAGCTGGTATCTCACCCCAAAGCCACTGATGATCTCACCCAACGGCTTCATATAGATGTTGAACAGAAGGGGCGAGAGAATCGACCCCTGCGGCACCCCACAAGTGAGGTCCCTCGCGGTCGACCTCTGCCCCCCTGTCAACACCGTCTGCGACCGGTCGGAGAGATAGGAGGAGAACCACCGATACACGGTGCCTCCCACTCCCAATCCCCCCAACCGGCGCAGCAGGATACCATGGTCGATGGTATCAAAAGCCGCTGAGAGGTCTAATAGGACCAGGGCAGAGGAATAACCCCTGTCCCTGGCCCTCCAGAGATCATCCACCAATGCGACCAAAGCTGTCTCCGTGCTGTACCTGGTCGGAGAGATAGGAGGAGAACCACCGATACACGGTGCCTCCCACTCCCAATCCCCCCAACCGGCGCAGCAGGATACCATGGTCGATGGTATCAAAAGCCGCTGAGAGGTCTAATAGGACCAGGGCAGAGGAATAACCCCTGTCCCTGGCCCTCCAGAGATCATCCACCAATGCGACCAAAGCTGTCTCCGTGCTGTACCCGGGTCGGAAGCCGGACTGGAACAGGTCTAGATAGACGGCTTCATCCAGGTATTGGGGTAGCTGTCGCGCCACAGCACTCTCTACAACCTTCGCAACAAAGCGAAGGTTGGAGACTGGACGATAATTACCCAAAATAGCTGGGTCCAGGGAGGGCTTCTTGAGGAGGGGTCTCACCACCGCCTCTTTCAAGGCGGCAGGGAAAACCCCTTCCAACAAAGAAGCATTGATAATCTCCTGGAGCCAGCCTCGTGTCACCTCCTGAGTGGCCAGTACCAGCCAGGAAGGACACGGGTCCAGTAAACATGTAGTGGCGTGAAGCCTCCCCAACAGCCTGTCCACGTCCTCGGGAGCCACAGGGTCAAACTCATCCCAAATGGACTCAACAAGACGTGTCTCCTCTCCCTCGCTTGGATCATCCCAATTTCGGTCCAGACCATCCCGGAGCTGAGCGATTTTATCGTATAGATAACCACTAAACTCCTCAGCACGTCCCTGCAACGGGTCATCCCGCACCTCCTGATGAAGGAGGGAGCGGGTCACCCGAAACAGGGCGGCTGGGCGGTTATCTGCCGACGCAATGAGGGTGGAGGCATATGAGCGCCTCACCTCCCTCATTGCCACTAGGTAGGTCCTAGAATAGGACCTAACTAGTGTCCGATCAGCTTCGGAACGGCTGGACCTCCAAGTGCTCTTTAGACGTCTTCTCCGGCGTTTCATCTCCCTCAGCCCCTCGGAGAACCAAGGGGCCAAACGAGATCTGCGCCGGGTCAGAGGTCGCAAAGGCACGACACGGTCCAAGGCCCCAGCCGCGGCTGCTCCCAGGCCGCAACTAGTTCCTCAGTCGTGCCGTGGGCCAGATCCTCAGGGAATGGCCCAAGCTCCGTCAGGAACCTCTCAGGGTCCATCAGGCGCCTGGGACGGAACCACCGTATAGGTTCCGTCTCCCTGCGATGGTGGATGGCGGTTCGGAAGTCTAGTCGAAGGAGGAAATGATCGGACCATGACATCGGTTCTGTTACTAAATCATCTAATTCCAGATCATTTAACCACTGTCCAGAGATATAAATCAGGTCCAGTGTGCCTCCCCCCATGTGCGTGGGGCCATCATTTACTCGAATCAGGTCCAAGGCCGTCATGGAAGCCTGGAACTCCCGAGCTGCAGTCGATAACAAGCCAGCCGATGGCAAGTTGAAATCCCCCATGACTATAAGTCTGGGGGTCTCAACCGCCACAGAGGCAAGTACCTCCAACAGCTCGGGCAGGGCTGTGGTCACGCAGCAAGGAGCCAGGTACGCGATCAACAAGCCCAACTGATTCCTATGGCCCCACCTCACATAGAGGGATTCACAACCGGCAATCTGAGGAACAGTGGCCTCCCTTGGCTCTAGATCTTCCTTAATGACAACCGCCACCCCCCACCCCTACCTTGGGCCCTCGGCTGGTGAAATGAAATTATTAAGCTTCTATGCCATCCATCTTCTGAGGCAACTCTAGGCAAGCTACCCTGAGGCCTATTAAGGGAGTTCCTAATTTCCACTCATCATTCTTTCCTCCTTTTTAAAAATTATTTCAGTTTCCATTTCTGATATGTGTATCTTTTTATTTTAGATCTTTGTTAATCCTTTGGTATGGGGTTCAAGCTTCCACTACCTTCATTGTTTCATAGTGTAATTGCTGGCAAATACATTTTTTAAAGAAGGCCTTACCTTGAGAGTTATTTTTTTCTGTGGCAGAGTAGAAATATCTTCACTAAGTAAGTAAATCAACACCCCCTTTGCCTTCCAAGTGCAGGACAGAAAATAATTTATGTTATAGAAAGGCAGATTTCAACTGAATGTTAGAGAAAACTAAGAACAGTTTGATTGTAGAACCAATTATCCAGAGAGGTGATGGGTTTCCTTTCAGAGAATGTATTCAGCCAAGGACTGCTAGGCTATCAACCTTCTGGGGTGCTTTAATTTAAATGGCTACATTGAATAAAGGGATAGATAGGTGGCCTAAATGGCTCTTTCCATTTCTGTATGGTGTGAAATCAGATTTTCATCTAGTTGAAACAAACATAATTAATTCATGAAAGAATGCTGTGGCATCTTAAAGTCTAATGAATGTATTAGGTGATAATAAATTAGATCATTTATAAAGCGCCATATGACTCCTTGCTCTGTTAGCAGTCAAAGGTTAATGGGGCTACCACATTCTAATCACATTAAGCCACTCTAATAAGCCTGGGTGCTACAGTCACAAACTGCCTTGTTATAAACTTCACAAAAATCTGTTCAGCGCATAAAAATGCAATAATGACACAGTTCCCTCTTTTATTTAATTTGCTTCACTTTGACAGTATGTCTAGCAAATGGGTACATACATCCAGTAAATGGAAGGTGCTTGTTGCACATACCCTGCCTCTTTCAATTCTTTCAGAAGTGCTGGACAAGGCTGGAGGAATAACACCAATTGAATCACGATGGTAATTTTGCTTCATATTTTAGATCAGGGGCCACGATGCTTGGCTTGGTGTGGAAACTTTAAAGATGCTTCACAATTCTGCACTGATGATATTCCAGTTGGTGATTGAAGCATTACCAATGCAAAGGAATCTGTAAAGTTTGGCACAGCCCTGCTTCCTAACATTTCCTCCTTCTCATCTTCATTGAACATAGAATGTGTTCTATATTCTAATGTTCTATGTTCATCTTGAGACTTGCATCCAACATCAACTCCTTAGACCAGGGTCTCCAACCTTGTCAACTTTAAGACTTGTGGACTTCAACTCCCAGAATTCCTCAGCAAAGCTGGCTGAGGAATTCTGGGAGTTGGAATCCACAAGTCTTAAAGTTGCTAAGGTTGGAGAGCCCTGCCTTAGACTGATTGTGTTCAAAATCCTTTCTGGCAACATTTCAGTCCAATCAACAAATATCAACCGCCACAAAAATATATTAAGTAAAAGCCTATGTCCCAGCTATTCAATTTCAGCAAATATTAATTTGAACATCTCTTATCTAAGGCACAAGAGTAAATTAAAATGAATGTTCTCTTAATCTTAGCATCTGATTATTTCTATGGAGCAATTGGAATGAATTCCACTTAGTACTGCTGGTACACCAATAGCGCTCCTGGTTTTGCTTCTGTAGTTAGGGAAACTTAAAAATCTAATAAAGGAGATAGAAAGATAGAGAGTTAATTTTCCATTTTAATGAGAAGGGAAAGCTGTATGTGTGCAGGAGTGGACTGATCTGTACAAATGGACTAACCATTTTTTCAAGAGGAGAAAAGCAGCATGTTTTATTTTACCAACCCCCCCAGTCCATCTGCATTTGGGTAGTAAAAAATACGAGGAACAAGTACATGGCTTGGCAGTAATACCTGTGAAAGCAATCTGGGCATTCTTGTCAACAGATTGAACATAAGACCATGATGTGATACAGCTGCTAAAATAGGAAACTGAAGCATAGAACTGAGATCAGAGGATGTAACTGTATCATTCTGTTCTGCCTCGATCAGATCCATTTGGAGAATTGTGCCCAGTTCTAGTCACTACAATGCAAAAAGGACCATAATCAATTGAAATAATTTCAATGAAAATCACTGAAAATGGTGACGAGTCTATAAACTAAATTTTATAAAGAGTGGTTAAAAGTTTAGTCCTCAGAAAAAATATTGATGATTGAATGATTGCATGTTGAATACCTGAAAGGTTATCATACAGATGAGGAAGTAATTTGTTGTGCCTCAAGTGAGAATTCTGGATTGATTTGCTCTATGAACCATGTATTTCTTTTCTTATTCATGGTGTTTTCAGGACTGTTCTCCAACAAAGCTCAAAAGTGTCAATACTCTTTATATCCTGATTCTTCAAAGTCCAATTTTCATTTCCACTGAGTGCCACATAGAAAACCATCACCTGCATAATTCTTACCTGTGTACCCACGTCATGGAATATGAGTATCTGTTCCAAGAAGTTCATTATTATCAGACAAAGGGCTATGATACAATATCAGTCTTGGCTGTTGGCTCCCTTATGGACTGACAGTCAATCCTAAAAGGCAGAAGCTATCCACCATTTTAAAACTGTCATTACCATTTTTGAGGCTGGTTGCCATATCTATTGTTATTGTTTTGGTCTTCTTTGCATTTAATCTTAGTCCCATTTTTTCCACTTTGCAACTTGACTTTCATTATGGAGCATCCAGTTTATTTGCATTTTCAGCTATGAGAGTAGTATTAGGGTGTAGTATTATTAGTCGTATTAGCATGGGTTATGTTTTTCCCCCCTTAGCAATGTTTTTTTATCATCCTTCACAGAGAAGAGCACAGCAAATATAAGCCATTACTTTTTGCATTAGATTTGGAAAAAGTATAGCTCTTATCTGAGGAAAAAGCAATTTAGTATATCTTGAAAAGCATATACCATGTTGAAGAGCATGGAAAGAAAAGCATCATTCATTTGGATGCCTCTTATACTTAAGTGTACCTGTTGAGGTAAGCACAACTCCAGGACATTACTCAGCCTTTGGATTAGACAGACCATCCTTGCTATGCACTTGAAAAAACAAATTTTGTCCCCATAATATTCCTCAGCTTCAGGTTTCATTGGTTGTCAATTACAGCCAAAATACATGGAAATATTGCAACATAAAAAAAACCCCATGAAAGAATCACTTGTTCTTTTTTGACTTGCATTATGAAAATATGTTTACACATGACGCTTATCCAGTTGTATATCATTACTACTAAACTCTGAAAGAATGTAAAAAGAGCCACACTGGTTTCCTTTCAGATCATTATGGGCTTGTTCTTACTGAGTGTGGGGCCTCTAGATCAGGGGTGTCAAACTCGCATTGTTACGGCACCGTCAGGACTTTTTCCCCTTTGCTAAACTGGGCAAGGGCATGGCCAGCATGTGACACATCCCAGCCGTGGGCCACAAGTTTGACAGCCCTGCTCTAGATGATTAGCCGGCAAACTGAAAATGAGGCATCTTGGTTCAGTAAGATATAACAGAATAACAAAGTTGGAAGGGACCTTATAAGTCTTTTTGTTCAACCCCCTGCTCAGACAAATTTCAGACAAATTGTTGTTCAATCTCTTCTTAAAAACCTCCAGTGTTGGAGCTCCCATAGCTTCTGAAGGCAAGTTGTTTCACTGTTTAATTGTTTCACTGTTTAATTGCTCTAACTGTTAGGAAAAATATCTGGACAAAGTTAGACACACATATATTCCGAAGAACTTTACTTAAAACTTAAGTAAAGTTAAATTGTCATATGATTTCAATAATACTTTAATGCATTTAATATTGAAGGAGCCAATTGACTCAAGTCCCTAGTCTTAAGCTCTCTTGTCTTAAACGATTCGAAGGTTTGCAGACCACATGAAGTTTTGAAAGCTACCTTGAAAAAAGTTCTTTGTTAGGAGCTTTTAATAAGTATTAAAATTCATTTGAACATTGATATATTATTACAAATGAACTCTTTACAAATTATTCCAGTAAGAACATTTTTTAATAGATTTCAAGTTTCTTTATTGGTTTTCTCTTCACTGCAGAGTTTACTATTATTTTTCATTTCACTTTTAGTCTCTTTATTAGCTAGTAATTAACTTCCAGGATTGAAATGGGATATAAATATAACAAACAAATGACAACCCCTGATTTCAAGATCCTTTAGCTATTACAATACAATCCCTTATCTGTAGAATGCACAGTTCACACCACAATTCCTGATACACCAACAACTGCCCCAGTGTGAAACTACCTCTGGTTTTAGTAAAATCTATGGAAATGCTGGAACATACAATAGATTAAATTTCATTATGAGATGAATAAGAGAGGATAAATTGACAGTAAATCCAGGGAGGTGCTGTTAGTTAAGAGAAAACAAAACTCAAAGAGCAGAATCAACTTCTGCAGGATAGGGCAACACATAACTTGGAGAACTGTGTTCTAGGAATCTTCATTGACTATCAGTTGCTACTAAGCAATAGATTTACAGTATACCCCACTTCATAGTGCTTTTACAGCCCTCTCCAAGCAGTTTACAGAGTCAGCATATTGCCCCCAACAGTCTGGGTCCTCATTTTACCAGGTTCAGAAGGATGGAAAGCTGAGTCAATTTTGAGTTGGTCAGAATTGAATTCCTGGCAAGGTGCAGTGAGTTAGCCTGCAATACTGCATTCTGACCACTGAGCCACCACAGCTCATAATATTAAGATTGATAGCAGCAGCTATAACAAGCAGAAAGTCAATCAAATCTATTGAGTCAGATGAAACCACTCATTAAACAGTAAGATTTTCAACAATTAGTCATACCTGACTTCCACTTTGGATACTGCAATAGACCAATAGTCTAAGAACTTATGTTAAAAAATATCCACAGGCTCTACTTGGTGCAAAATTTGGCCACTGGCAACTAACCAATACCTGCTTCCTATGTTGAATATGATATCCATATGAATGGTTTCCAGCAGTTTCCCAGCTATAATTTTATGTTGACCTGAACAGACCTATATAAGACTATCTGACTGACTACTTCCCCAATGTCATCCTATCCAGATGTTAAGATCTGAAGGAGAGGGTCTTTTGAAAATGCTCGCATGTTGTTTCCCATAGAGTGCACCAATGAAAACGTGACACATACAAGATCAGTAAGAAAAGACATAAGGTAAAAGACCTACACACCACTTGTCTTCCTGGTTGGTATGAACTGGAAAGTTTTGTGTGGATTGCCTGCAATTTCATTTTTTCCTTATTAAATCTATTTTCCTCAATTACTGCTTTTTAAACCGTACTTTATTTCAAGAAGGAAAATTGCTATGAAAAGTGTTCTTCCTCTATTTCTGACAGTGACTAAGACTTTTCTTAATTGATCTCAATATTGTGTTTTGGAAACATGTAATGTTAGTTACATTTCCTTCCTGCAGGTTAGAGATTTCCTCTATTAACTCAGTATATGATTTGACTATTTCGTTAGTGAAATAAAAGCACAGACATACTTGATAAAGTGATAGTGAATTATACACTGATGACCAGGAATGAGTGGATGAAAATCCTGACATAATTTATGATATAAATCAAGTTACTGAATTGCAGAGGTGAAGGACTATTGGTGCCCACACAGTTTAACAGGCTTCATACTACACTTCAAAAGGAAGCTCAGATTGTCCATTTAAGCTTGCAGAGCAGAGGTGGGTTTCAGCAGGTTCTGATCAGTTCTGGAGAACCGGCAGCAGAAACTTTGAGTTGTTCGGAGAACTGGTAGTAAAATTCTGACTGGTCCCGCTCCCATCTATTCTCTGCCTCCCAAGTCCCAGCTGATCAGGAGGAAATGGGAATTTTGCAGTAACCTTCCCCTGGATTGGGGAGGGAATGGAGATTTCACAGTATCCTTCCCCTGCCATGCCCATCGAGCCACACCCACAGAACCGGTAGTAAAAAAATTTGAAACCCACCACTGTTGCAGGGGCTTTGAAAATCAGCATGGTAGAAGCTGGAAAAATACAATCCACCACATTTTTGGCCTCTTGAATGAGCACAATCATTGCCATAGAGATTCCCCATATTTCTTGCTCTCTCACATGTAAATTATCAGTCAATAGCAATATTGTATTAAAATACCCTGGTACAACTTCTATAACTGGGTGGAAGAATTAGTAAGGGAAATCTGGAATAAGGCCTTTACAATTACCCATTCAGGCTGAGGATTATGTGTGCGCCACATGACTGACTTTACACATAACAAAGAATCGTAGGAACTTTTCGATGTTTTGGATTTCCTATTATCCTTTCAGATATGCCCCATCTGCCTTTGGATAAAATATGAAAAAATCTCTGTACTTGGCAGAATGAAGATATGATGCACTTTATAAGGATGAAGAATGCATGGCCATTGAACAATTGAACTCATCAATTATCACATCCAGAACTGCTCAAACCCAAATAGGACAGGCCAATTAATAATGCATGACATGGGGTGACATGATAGCATTCTTCCAATATTTAAGGGACTGTCACAAAGAAACCTATTCACCAAAGCACCTGAAGGCATGTAATGGAAATTTATCAAAGAGAGATCCCACCTAGAACTAAGGATAAATTTCTTGACAGTGAGAACAATTAATCGGTGGAACCGTTTGCCTTCAGAGGTTGTGGATACTCCATCAGTGGTGGTTTTTAAGAAAAGACTGAACAGTCATTTGTCTGAAATGGTGTAGGATCTTCTGCTTGAGCAGAAGACTTCCAGAGTCCCTTCCAACTCTGTTTTTCTTTAGCATTTTATTATATGCTGTAGCTTGACTCATCTACTATTTACTCATCTTGATTGCTTTTCTCTCTCGGCCTAATCATAGTTGAGCCTTTGTGCTACTGTGGCAGTATTGAAAGATTTCATATGTAACTTTTGGGGCTTCTGCTCTTTTAACAACTGGCTTGCAGGAAGAAATTCAGCAGAAGAGTACAATGTTGTTGCTCTGCTATGGCAGGAAAGCTTTTTAGGCTTGCACCTTTGGAAGACAATGAATTATGGGTACTGGACCCAAGACACTTCATAAAAACCCCTCTAGAAGCCATTCCAATATCTATCTTTTGAGAGTCTTAAGAACTCAGCTTCCGTAATTCCCATTATACTGATTTAGCACAGTTATAACTTGACTTGACATAATCCTAATTTGCTTCTTAGTCACTTGTTTATTTTTGTTTACTTTCAAAGGCCCATAATTCCAGACCTGCCTGTTAGCATCACTGGTTTTCAGAATTATAATTTAAAATTAATAGCCATGAACGGATCCAAATGTTGCATTTGACAAAAATACCAGCTAGTCTTCAATACTGCATACATTTTAGCCACTCTCTTTCCTTCTTCCCTCTTAGGCAAGTAGACACTATATTGTTTTACAAAGCTTTCAACATGCATATTTAATGAATTTCATGTTACTGTTAAAATCTATGTGAAACAGTTTTCCAGAATTCTGCCTGAAAGAGAAGAGATAACCAGAGACTGCTGTGCTGTAATAAGATCCCTATTTCATTCTTCCAGGACTTGGATATCCTGCTGTTGAGAGCCAAAAAAACAGCTCATATGAAAGGAAGTGAAAACTGTTTTTATTGGCTAGAGTGAAAGAAAAATGAATATTTCTTCACAGTGCAGAAGCTCAATATTTTGGCATTGTACCCCAGCAAAAATTCACACTAACAAAAATTAATATAATTATTTTTATGAGAAAAACGTCATGATATCCAATGTTTGCGCTTGCATCAATTCTGGGAAATATTAGTTTTATTCTTACTTTATAGAGAAAATCTGAGGAAAAAATTTGTTACATCATTTTTTTTTTGCAGATGAGTTGATTAATATAGGATTACTCACAATTTGATACTGAATGCACTCTTTGCCTCATCAGATATCTTTGGCAAACTAAAGAAAATGCAGGAAACTGCATTCATCTTCCACTTAGTTCCCAGAATTCAGTGTCAGGTGATTGCGCCAAATGGGAATTCTAGAAATCTCAGAATATCTGGAAAGTTTCAAATTGAAATGGAAAAGGTTGCTATATGTTAGTCAATTTGCCTTGACCAGACTTTTCCATTTATAGCAGCTGTGACCTAATAGCACTAAAACCATCATATTAGAATTATTAGAATTAGAATTCTTTATTGGCCAAGTGTGATTGGATACACAAGGAATTTGTCTCCAGTGCATAAGCTTTTAGTGTACATGCAAGCAACAAGCGATAAATCATGATCATAATCATCATAAAATACATTCATCATAAATCATGAGATAGAACACTCAGTAATAATCATAGGATACTAAATAAGCAATCAACATAAATCATTCTAGGATACTAAATAAAACAATACAAATCGTAAGATACAAGCAACAAATATATAGTCATAAGAAGATAAAGAAATAGATAATAGGAAAGATACGAAAAATAATAGTAATGCAGCCCTACTAGATAGTTTGATAGTGCTGTGGGAATTAGTTATTTAGCAGAATGATGGCATTTGGGGTGGGGAACTATCCTTCTGTCTAGTTGCTTTGATGTACAATGCCCTATAGTATCGTCTTGAGGGAAGACGTTGAAACAGTTTGTGTCCAGGATGTGAAGGGTCTGTAGGTCCTCAATGGAAGGCAGGTTGGTAGCAACTGTTTTTTCTACAGTTCTATCTATGAAGTCTATATCTGTCTTGTTTGGTTGCAGTGCCAAACTACATTGTTATAAAGGTGCAAATGACAGACTCAATAATTCCTCTGTAGAGCTGTATCAGCAGCTCCTTGGGCAGTCTTGCAGAAGGAACATTCTTTGTTGTGCTTTTTTTAATGACATTTTTGATGTTAGGTGTCCATTTTAAGTCCTGAGATATGATAGAACCTAGAAACTTGAAGGTCTCTACTGTTAATAATGTGTTGCAAGTATTATAAGAGCTGGTAGAGTGGTAGAATAGGAGGGGTTCTTCTAAAATCTACAAGCTGAAGCCATCTGACCCTTCCAAAAGAGCAGGGGACAGGCTTGGCAAAATTATATATCCTAAAAATATTGTTCATCTTGACTTTAATTTTGTTTTCTTACGACAATTAGGAGTGTAATTATATGAATAATTACAGATGCCATGTACCAATAATGTAAAAACTTGGATAACAATATCACTTAACCATTCAATCAACCAATGCAGCAGAAAGAAAAGTTGGGTAGTTTGGTCTAGTTATTCGCTTTTAGTTCAACATATCTCAGAGTGTTATTGTGGGGGGAAATTGGAAGGTGTACTCTATATACCACCTTACCTCTATAAAACGAATAAATGAATTAAACTTTGGATGAACTCATTTTTCCTTTATGAGCATGTAACACTGAAGAAGTTGTGCCATTCTTCTCCAGCCTGTTTCTCTGTTTCATAATATTCCCAATACTTTCTTCATTCTTATTCTTGTTATTAATGTATACCTTCATTCTCTCTCAAAGAGAATGCCCTGCTTTTTCAAACATTTCCAACTTAATATACAGAACCACATTGTATAGTACCCAGTTGTAATCTTTATCAAATACACATGGCTCAAAAGTATCCCCGTTAAAGGTTCCCAATTTTGTCATCTGTAATTATTAAATAATATAATAAGAACCCCTAAATATATTTAGTTTATGAGATTCCTCCCTTCTCATGAAGATGAGATATGTTGACTTGAATAATGGGCCACATGTCTATTAATTATATCCAGGATCTGTAAAAGACATATGAAGTTAATATGAAAATGCCACCCTTTTTCAGCATGACTCAGGTTACCGTAGGCTCAAGGTGAGAATATAATATATAAGCCTGGAATTATATTGGTCCCTAAAACTTTGAGCACATCCCCCATATTTCTTCAAAAGTTATCACTCAGTTGTAATTAGACAAAGACGTATGATTCTTAAGAGTCCCATAGTTTGAGATTTAGACTTCAAACAAAGGGCATTCAGGGAGACTAATAGCAGTTGTTTCAAGCATAGACCACAATGTACTCAAGAAATGCTCAAATTTTAAAAATTGGATTATTAAAATAGATCTGCTCAGAAGAGTGCTTATTGTTTGACATTAGAATTAAATTTTGTAGATGTCCTATTGTATTCAGTTTCAGTTATACTTGACATAGAACATGTATTTGTTTATTACAATTATTTTTATAGATATGTGTAAATAAAAACACAAAGTAAAAAAAAACCCACCTGTTGAAGAACCCATGTTCCTTGTGGTTATAACCCAATAAGTGATAGTGGGGTATACTTTCAGAGAGATTGAGAACTGGACTGACCAGAGGTGCAATCTACCTGATGTATGGATGTGAATGATCTCCATAGAATCGAACTATTTCTAGAAGGTATCTGAAAGAAATTATTTGTTAAGGAAAAATAATAAACTGCTTATGACAAATCAACACATCAAAAAGAAAGCAAAAAAATTATAATCCAATATGGTCCAATATGCAATGCACATTTGCAATCTCATAAGGAACATACATATTAGGGCTGCAAAAATATTGCATAGGGCCATGAGATGATTTTTAAGTTGCTTTGTTGTGCTAGCCTTGAATAAGTCAAAAATGATACTGTGATATCCATGCATATTATTGATTTTGCAAGTTCTTTGAAGAGTAAGCTCACAATCTGCTGAATATCTTGCTGTACAGTTCAAGATTTAACATGGCATCATTTTCAAACATGTTGAGAGGTGAGAGAGTTCACTAAGGGCCTCAGGTTCTGAAGTTTATCATTAACAAGATCATAAATTGTTTACCTACCCATAAGTCATATTCAATTCTATGAGATGCTCACAAGAAATAGTGCTCAAGACACCAGTTGGTAATGATTTCCTCAGCGTTTGATATTCCTGACCCACTGACCCTTTAATTAACATTTCCTAAGTTTCTTCCCCATCCCTCCCAAGTTAGTTTAGGACTAAATTTTTTACATCTGTAAACAATGGAAATCAGCTATCTCAAACAAGTAAGTTCAGTTGTTTACAACTGCTTAGTATCAACCTTGCTGTCTTTTAAATTATTTTCATACAGTGCCCAGCTACCATATAAAAATATAAGCAAAGAGCATGAGACACAGAAGTATTTAAATGTGCAGAACGGAAATTTCTTTTTCCAAAAACAATATTCCACACATTGACAGAACAAAGCTTCCTAGTCCACTAGAGGCTCAGAATTATGACTTTCTATTTGCAATGGACAAGAGGCCAATCCTGCCATGAAGAATCATAGAATGTTGTCTTCAGAGTTCATAGAATGAGGGAATAAAATGAAGGCTGCATTGAATATTGAGCAGGATTATTTTTAAAATTCACAGCCACAATAATGGACATTTCTCCCATCCTTGAGTTGATAGTAAAGTATGCTGCAAAATTGGTGTTGCTTGAACATGTACACTCTCTTCTCCCTCACTGTTGAGGCTGGAGACTGGGGCTCTTTCAGGGTCGGTATAGGACAACAATGGGTAACTCCCACTGGCTGCATTTCCTTTTCCTCAAGCATTGCTTGCTACAGAAAAGAATAAAATAAGCACCAATCATCTTTATGTGTCAAGGGACAGGCTTGGGTGATTAGATGGATGGGCAGTGCCTGAGAGAGAGGCTTTGGTCACTAAAAGAAGGACTAGGGGAGACATGATAGCAGTGTTCCAATATCTCAGCGGTTGCCACAAAGAAAAGGGAGTCAATCTATTCTCCAAAGCACCTGAGGGTAGAACAAGAAGCAATGGGTGGAAACTGATCAAGGAAAGAAGCAACTTAGAACTAAGGAGAAATTTCCTGATAGTTAGAACAATTAATAAGTGGAACAACTTGCCTGCAGAAGTTGTAAATGCTCCAACACTGGAAATTTTTAAGAAAATGTTGGATAACCATTTGTCTGAAGTGGTGTAAGATTTCCTGCCTGGGCAGGGGGTTGGACTAGAAGACCTTCAAGGTCCCTTCCAACTTTGTTATTATTATTATTACTTTCAAGTTGCCTGAACAAAGTATGGAAGTTGGTGGGTCAGGGAAGGCCATGTTTGTTTAAAAATAGATCCACCAGGCTTTGGGTGTAGTGCTAAACCCTCATCCATAAAAATAGTTTAGGGTAGACAGAAGCAGACTGAAATGTGAGGAAGCTCTTCAGAAAGCAATCAATTGGTTCATCCTGCATTCCTCCACTCGTATGGTCTTATAGCTGGTCATGAGCCAAAGTGGAAGGAAGGATCAGTAAGTGTGTAAGGGGATGTCAGCACTAACAATGAGTTGCTGCATTCAACTCAACTCACACTCCTCAACAGGGATTGAAAGGAGAAACAGGCAGGACTTGTTAATTTTACCAGAGCTCCCATAGTCCCAAATTAGCAAATGTTGCAAGGAAATGATGGTTGGGTACAAGTGGAGAGAAGCATACAAAATGATACTACAACCACTCCAGTGTAATAAAACCAGGATGCATTGCAGTGTCTGCAGCATTCCAATGCTTCATTCAGACTTTGAGTTTGACACCCCTGATCAACTCCAGCCCTTTTGGATGTTGGATGTTGCCACCCATGTAGAAAGGGGATAATGCTTGAGCTATGGTGCCACAACACCGCTTAAATGAATCCAATTCCACCGCTTGCCTCTGCTCCTCCCCCCTCAGAAATTGTTAGGCTCATAGAAGCCCATGTCATCTAAAGTAACAGGAAACCTTTAAAACATAATTTTGGGCAGAACTGGCAACAAACAGATCCTGGATTGCTTTTATTGTTTCTTTGTTTAAATTAACCAGAAAATCAGTACTTTTTTAAAAAAAAGGTTATTAAACACATCCTTAAAATCAGATCTAGTACTATTTCAGAAGAGCAATAGACCTATAAATGTAAGGGCTTCAGATCAGATGTTGTGCACATGGATGAATCCGGAAAGCCAAAATGGCTATGAGGGGAAGTGAACAATGGCCATATGGTGGCTCAGGCTGTAAAATAGCCTGTTATTAAAACACAGCAGCCTGCAATTACTGCAGGCTCGGATCCCACCAGGCCCAAGGTTGACTCAGCCTTCCATCCTTTATAAGGTAGGTAAAATGAGGACCCAGATTGTTGGGGGGACAATAAGTTGACTTTGTAAATATACAAATAGAATGAGACTATTGCCTTACACACTGTAAGCCGCCCTGAGTCTTCGGAGAAGGGCGGGATATAAATGTAAATTAAAAAAAAAATATGGGAGGCAAATGCCTACAGTAACCTAAGCAAGCCAATTGGAGCTTAGTGGATCCCAGCCTTTGACTGTAGGATCACCAACATCCTCACTAGGTCACTTCAGGTTGTGTATATGGCACCGTGATGGCGAACCTATGGCACGTGTGCCACAAGTGGCACGCAGAACCATATTGGTGGGCATGCAAGTTCAGCTCTGGCACACATATGTGCACTGGCCAGTTGGTTTTCTGGCCTTCTGGGCCCACCAGAAGTTGGGAAACAGGCTGTTTCCAGCCTCCGGAGGGCCTACAGGGTGAGGGGGAAGGCCCATTTTTCACTCTTCCCAGGCTCCAGAGCCTTCTAGAAGCCTGGGGAGGGTGAAAACACCGGAGGCCGGAAATGGCCCATTTGCTAACTTCTAGTGGGAGGCTGTTTCCATTTCTAGCCTCCAGAGGGCCTCTGGGAGTGGGGAAGGCTGTTTTTGCCCTCCCCAGGCTCCTAGAAAGGCTCTGGAGCCTGGGGAGACGAAAAATGGGCCTACCGGGCCCACAGGGCCCACTGGGCCATTGTGTGCCAAAAGCAGGGGGAGCACGGGGGGGGTCACGCACACATGGGTGGGGGCGCATAGAATTATGGGTGTGGGTGCACATGCGCATGACCCCCCTGCGCTTCCCCCATTTTTGGCACATGATGGCAAAAAGGTAGCCATCACTGGTATGGCATGTGTGCTGGAAGAAGGGACAACTGCTTTAAAACTACAAGAGTGAATGATAACTCTAAATTGCTTCTGCTGTGGGTAGCAGAGGATCTGCCTTCTCAAAATGTTTAGCAAAGTGCCTCCATGTTATGGTTAGCAGAATGTGAGGATGAGCTTTTAGCAGCACCCAGGGTTCCCCCCCCCCGCTATTCAATCATGGCATCCATCATAGGAGCATACTAACTGGAACGCTAATTACTATCAAAATGTTAACACAATTCTGGATTCCCACTTGGCTACTTTCCTTTGAAAGAAAGACAGTGAGTAGAATTCGGCACTGTAGTGAAATCATTACTAATGTGACCAAAAAGCAGTTTCTTCTGAAATTAAGAGGACTCAGAAGAAGCTGTAATGTGCTTGGAGGTACTTTTGACTAATTACGCAGAAACCTCATCTCCGTCTCTTCTCTGCCAACAGAGAGTACAATGCATCTTGAGGTGAAGCCTCTCCGGGTTACCTCCTCCCACTCTGAATTCTAAAAGCAAAAAGAAAATGGTCTGCAATTTCTTGTGTTTTTCAAAAGAGGACTTCTGCTCTGGCAGTTAAATTATATCTCTGGTAAAGTCTTTCTGTTTGAAGTTTTGAAGAACGTTGATGATGATGATAATTGTCTCAAATAATTTCATAGCAATCCTCACATCTTGAATTTGGAAAGGGCATGAACTTGTTGGCACAAAAACAAAACAAGGATCTTGGAAAACTTCAGTGGCTATTAGTATTATGGATTATGAGTATGGAATTGCATCTGAAAGACCTTCACTGTAATTGACAAAGCCATTTCATTGCTGCACAGAGAGAAAAGGCCATCTTTTGACAGGGATCGAGCACCTACCTGTGCTCCAGGTTAGTTTGATTTGTTTATGTTTGGTGTTGAACCTTGCTACACCGGCCTTTTATGCACTCCTGGTTGTAAATATGTCAATCAACAGAGTCCATACAATACTTTTTAAAAGAGCTTAATGCTGGTTTTAGAGATGTATCATTTTTTACGTAGGTTCCACATTTTCCTTTCATCAAGAAGTGTTCTGTTGTGGGCGTTGTTCTTTCTTTAAAAAGAAAAATGCACACACATTATTTACCATGAGTAAAGATCAAACAAGTCATAGATTATAAACCACCTCTCTCAAGTCACTGTAATTTCTTTTTCAGAGTCAACTAGAATCAACAGGAATTAGTAAACAGAACTTGGGTTTGTTTCCTCTTGTCTCAGACTGGGAACTGATATAGGAAAATAAAATATATGTGATTAGCAGGCTGTTGAACGGAAATCATTTATACAATTCATTCTATACTTTTTATTGTGTAAAAAAAGAAATATAGCAGTTTATGTGGTCAATTCTTTATTTATATACAGTCTGCATTTTCCAGCAAACAGAATTATTTCCATATGACCAGAAGGTAAAGCAACCTTCTTTCTATCAATTGGTGGATTCTAAGCAATAAAATTTAGAATTAAGTAGAACGCTGAATCCATTGTTAAATTTTGGAAATTCTAGGTTTGACTTTGAGAAAATGTTATGAGAATTTTAGGGCCAATGTGAGTTCCAAAACAATATGTGCCATTGAAGGTATCAAATATAAGTAGTCTGAATATTCAATTTTTGAATCTACTATGAATTATTTGGGGGAAAAATGAAAATTAATATGTCCACGGTCCAAGATGTGATAATATCTTGGATAATGAGGACAGTCTGTCACCTCTGAAAACTCTGTACAAACTCAATTTTCCCAGTTAAGTTTTCCTTGTAACTGTTTGTGTAATGACTAACAGAAGTCTCATTGTCTCAGTTGGTATCCTTAGGACAGAAATGTTATGAGAAGGAGGCAAGGAATTGCCATCTAGTCCACAAAATGAAAATAACTGCATAATTGTTTCAAGAGAATTTTAATTCCAGGATATCATTCTCATGCAAAAAAATACAAAGAAACTTTAGAGAAAAAGTAGGGTGTGCGCTAAAATAAGTTGTGGTACAGGCACATGATTCATAATATAGATTTATTTGCTTGAGATGATTTGAAGGCAGTCTGATTCATCTCCAAGCCTCAGTTTGAAAAAAAAAATGAAAGGTTTTGTGGTTCCATTGACTATCAGTGGAAGTCAACAAAGGGCTACAACTTCTTAGACAAAATTGACTAACATTTGCAAGCAAAGTACGGAATGGGACAACTCTCCGCTGCCAACTTGCCACAGTTTGCCATGGGGCAATTCCACACAGGGTAAATCAATGAGATAAATATTATCCACTATTATTTCTGCGACATCATTTCCATTTTTATGGAAATGGACATTATGTACTTCTCTTAAAAATAGTTCTCAGCCCTCAGATTTCCTAGAGAATGCAAACATTTTAAAAAATATCTTTCCAAGCCTATTTATCTGGACCAGTATCCTAGCTGATTTTGCAACTAAGGTAAATGTTTAAAAGACAGATGCAGAGTGTGGATGAGGAAAAGGAAAGAAGCATTTGACTATGTTAATAAAACAGTTGGCAATAAACGGAACTGCTGTCAGTCACCAAAATATGTAATGCCCCCAAGGAATACAATTAAAATGTTACACTCCAGGATCTAAACCCACATAAAACCCATATTTCCAGATGGTGACTGGAAAATACGGCATGCAGAGACTTAAATCTGGGTTGCATCTGACTCATTTTAAAAAAAGCAACTTTGAAACTTTAGCAGCGTTCATTAGAACTCCTTACTTGGTTGGAGTAGAGTTGCTTCTCTCTATTGCTAGGAGTAGGTGTTGCTAATGCTTTTGGCATTAGCTATATTTTGATCAAAAATGTCTACTGTGAAAGGGTATTCATATGGAACTGCTAAAAATGCGCCTAGTTTCATTTAATTAATCATACTCAGAAAGTTACGGTGTCCTGGATTATGACAATGCTCTCCGGCCTGGTGCTCACTAGTTTATTGGATTACTACTCCCAGAATTCCCAGCCACACTACATACTTTATTATCTTTTGCTTCTATGAAACTTAGATATATTTTGTGTTTCTTGCTTAAACCAAAGTCTGGAACACCAACATTTGGATAAAATTTAAGCAGCCTGGATAAAAATGAGTAAGTGTAGACCACAGGTCTAACTACAGTTATCTGACATGTCCTAGCAAAGCTGGCTGAGAAACTCTGGGAGTTGAAGTCCACAAGTCTTACAAGAGCCAAGTTTGCATACCTCTGTCCTAGCTGATTGTCTACCCAAAAGGAGAATTGGGTAAATGGGTGACAAGATGCTGAAAGTCCATTTCAGAAGACAAACTCTGTTCCCCTGCACACATATTATTATTATTATTTCTTTTCCAAGTGTCTTGCCCATAAAATTAACTTTTACTAACAGTCTAATAAAACTGTAGTAATATATTATTTACTCTCTGCAGTGCAAGGATGTCTTTGTCCCAAACAAGTTCTATGCTGTTTGTAGTCACCTCCTCAAAAATCCTGATTCTTTTCCTATTTCTTCAAAACTGCCGCTTGTATGTGAAATGGGCTTTTCTCAGAACCATTAATCCAGTGGTGTGTGCTATGATCCATGCAAGCTTGTTTGATAAGGAACATGTTAGTCTTTAATTTTTCATAAAACTTTTATGTGTATCTATAAATGGTATCTATCTCTGGAAACTTAGGCAAATGGAAAAGCAGTCCCTATAGCAATTCTGCAATGTACTGTATACAAGAGCTCTGTGTTTAGCATGTTATCTGGCATTTTGAAAATCTCAAACTTTAAAACAAAACATCCAACTGTTATAGTTATCCGAGAAAAGGTTATAAAATGAATTTGAATCATGGAATCATGGTTGGCTTTACTTTATAAAAGATTTACTGTATAGCTGGATCCACAATAAATTCTACAAGAAATGTATTACAAATTTGCTTCCAAATAAGAAGCAATATTACTCCAGCCATGTTTCCGTAGAGTTCTGATTAGGCTGAGAGTTCTACAAAAGAAAATGATCAGAAGCCTTCTTCAGACCTTGCTGTTCAGTGGAACTAAACCAGGAAATGAGAGTTGAGTTATGGGACTAAACAAACCTGTTTAGTCCACATACGTTTAAACTGAATTTTTCTGTAGGCTTTGGCAAAATTCCAGGCACCAACATAAAGCCCATTTTGCAAAGCTAACATTCTAAGGAGATTTCTATCTACACAGTTCTCTTTAGGTGTGGGAGCAGACCATATTAGAATCAGGGAACTGGGATCCCCTCAATCCCCCCCCCACCCCCAATTAATTACAGGTCGTCCACGTTTAGCTACCACAGTTGGGCTCTGCAACTCAATCATTAAGCAAAGTGGTCATTAAGTGAAACAGCACAATGTTACAATCTTATTTCAGCTTTTCTTTCCTTTACAGGCCAACAAAGGCCATATACATAGTCCTCAATTTATAACCATTTGTTTAATTATAATTCAATTATGATGATCTTGGAAAAAGTAACTTAAGACTGCCTTCAAAGTCACATGATTACAATTAGAGCATTTGGCAGCTGGTTCACATTTACATTTAAGAATATTTATTTTGTTTTATCATAAAAGGTAAAATACAAAACAGAAAAAAAAACCCAAACAAAATAAAACAGAAACTAACAGCACTAACAGTGTACAAAAAACAGAAAAAAATGATCCAAATACTAAATAAATTTAACATTTAACATATGGAATCCACCCTTGCTGGATGCTGAAAAAAAGAAAAAAATCAGTAAATTCTCCTCCCCATATACATATACATATACATATAATCAGAGGTGAGTTTCAGCAGATTCTGACCAGTGCTGGAGAACTGGTAGTGGAAATTTGAGTAGCTCGGAGAACCGGTAATAAAAATTCTGACTGGCCCCGCCCCCATTTATTCTCTCCCTCCCAAGTCCCAGTTGATCGGGAGGAAATGGGGATTTTTGCAGTAACCTTCCCCTGGAGTGGGGTGGGAATGGAGATTTTACAGTATCCTTCCCCTGCCATGCCCACCAAGCCACGCCCATCAAGCCATGCCCCACCCACCAAGTCACACCCACAGAACCAGTATTAAAAAATTTTGAAACCCATTACTGATACATATACATATACATATACATATACATATACATATACATATACATATACATATACATATACATATACATATACATATACATACCGGTATGCTATGTTTCCCCAAAAATAAGACTCTGTCTTATATTTTTTTGAACCCAGAAATAAGTACTTGGCCTTATTGCCATGCACTCAAAAGCCCAACTGGGCTTATTATCAGAGGATGTCTTATTTGGGGGGAAACAGGGTACATATCCATATCCATATACAGATGTAAAAATGAAGAAGAAAGAGCAGTCAAAACGTTAAGCTAAACATTGCACTAATCTTCAATTCCCCCTATTAACTATCTGTTATTGTATTTGGCATGTAAAAAATCCCCAAATGGTTTCCAGTCTCTTATAAAGCTGTCTAGTCCATAGATCAAGGCTTTTAGAATTGTAAACCTAATCTTATGTAGCTTCTTCTCCAGAAACACCACACTACTAACCAGAGCTTATAAAACATTTGCTAGACCAATTCTAGAATACAGCTCGCCTGTCTGGAACCCTCACCACATTTCTGACATCAATACAATTGAACATGTCCAGAAATATTTTACAAGAAGAGTTCTTCACTCCTCTGAAAACAACAAAATACCTTATCCCGCCAGACTTGAAATCTTGAATTTAGAAAACTTAGAACTCCACCGCCTTCGACAGGACCTGTGTTTAACTCATAGAATCATCTATTGCAATGTCCTTCCTGTTAAAGACTACTTCAGCTTCAATCACAACAATACAAGAGCAAACAATAGATTTAAACTTAATATCTTCTTCAATCTTGATTGCAGAAAATATGACTTCTGTAACAGAGTTATTAATACTTGGAACACACTACCTGACTCTGTGGTCTCTTCTCAAAATCCCCAAAGCTTTTAAACAAAATCTGTCTACTATTGACCTCACCCCATTCCTAAGAGGTCTGTAACGGGCGTGCATAAGGGCACAAGCGTGCCTACTGTTCCTGTCCTATTGTTTCCTTTCATTATATCCAATTAATATAATTATTACATACTTATGCTTATATATATGCTTATTATTATTATTATTATTATTATTATTATTATTAATTATATATATTATATATTATATTATATTATATATATTTTCATGCTTATGCTTATATATACTGTTGTGACAAAATAAATAAATAAAAATAAATAAATAAATCAAAGAAGTTAATTTTGCCAGATTTGCTAATTCAGTCAATTTTAAAATCCATTCTTCAACAATCAGCATCTACTTGCAGTCTCCTGCGGTCACATGGACTCACATTCTTTTTTTTTTATTTGCATTTATATCCCACCCTTCTCTGAAGACTCAGGGCGGCTTACACTATGTCAAGCAATAGTCTTCATCCATTTGTATATTATATACAAAGTCAACTTATTGCCCCCAACAATCTGGGTCCTCATTTTACCTACCTTATAAAGGATGGAAGGCTGAGTCAACCTTGGGCCTGGTGGGGCTTGAACCTGCAGTAATTGCAGGCAGCTGCTGTTAATAACAGACTGTCTTACCAGTCTGAGCCACAGAGGCCCTTCATATGATTCGCAACCTTTTTTATTTTTTGCTGATATCCAGCAAAAAAACACCCATTGGGAAAGCTGAATTCACTTAATGACCATGAGATTTACTTAACAACCACAATGATCCATTGAACAACTGCCCTAAACATTATTGTTAAATTGGGTCTGACTCAACTTACGACTGCAATGACTTATGGTGGGAATTCCAGTCCCAATTGTGGTTATGTCAAGGATTACCTATAAATGCAAAGACTGTCGTGAAGTTACTTTTTCATTGCCACCATAATAGTTACTAAACAAAGCAGTTGCTAAACAAGGACTATCTGTATCTCTCTTTGAAGAATGTTTGTTTTTGTGCAAAAGCTGTTCTCAAACAGCTTTTATATTTTCTTTAAGCATTTCTTGAAGACCTGTCCTTCCATACCATTTCCTTCATTAGGCATTTGTAGTTTATTATTTAGACTACATTTCTAGATCTTGTTGCCATCTAGATGTTTTAATATATAATTCCCATCAATCTTGACAGACTGGGAGGAGAAAATATGATAGCAGTCTTTGGATAGCTAACAAGGTGTCATATAAGCCCAGAATGGAACAACTTGGGGGGCCAACTTGCCACAGACAACTCACTATGGCCAACTTGCCTTGGCCAACTCTCCATGGCCCCTCCATGTGGGACAACTCGCTGTAGCCAACTCACCATGGGACAACTCACTGCAGAACAATTCAGCCTATAAACCACCCCTTATAAGGAGTGCTATAGTACTAAGAGGTTAAAATTACAAATTTTGATAGCAGAAGGAATCTAATGAAGGTGTCAACCAGTAGAATAGGCAGAAGCAAGTAACACGTTTCTTTTCAGTGGTGACCTTCAAACAAAAGTTGGCTAACCATTGGTCCAAAATGCTTTAGTAGAGACTGCACAGTTCATTCCAATTTTGCAATACTATGAGCAATAATTGGAAATTATAACCCAAAATATCATAAGGGAATCGATCCTAGAAAGGCTTATTTATAGAATTACATTTCCTCTTTAGCAATTGGAATTTGGGGGAGTTGTACAGCTCACAGGAAGAAAATATTAAACTGCAGAAGGATTCATTAAAAGTTTGCATTGCAGCATATCCACATGAATGCTTTAAATAGTTGCCAAGAAATAAGAATGTTGTTTTCCCATCTGCCTAATCTTTGAGAAAACAAAAAATGTTTGAGCATTTTAAATACATAATGTCAAACTAAACTAAATTAAAATTGAATTAAATTTTGAAAGAAAAATCCACATACGCAGCCTGAATTAACATGAGCATGGCCAGCTCGACATCACTTGTGTCAGGGGTGCCTGTGGTGGCTCTGCCAGCGAAAATGGGCTCCTGAGCCCTCCTGAGCTCCGTTTTCGCTGGAGGGCTGGTCCTTTACTGCTTCCAGGGCAGCCCCGTGGTCCAGATCTAAGCACCCTGTGGGCCAGATTTGGCCTGCGGGCTTTGAGTTTGACACCCCTGATCTAAAGACATGTTAATCCTGTGGATTGCAGTCCAAATCCAACAATGTGACAAATCCAGACTGTAAGAACTCAGTTACTACAGTTGCATCTCCAGCAGCAAAGTGATTGCATCCAGTCTTAAACACTCTCTGAAGTATCCAGTGTGAATACATGCCCATGTACATTCACACATGGACACACAGGCATACACACTTACAGAAGAAACTGTTGCATTAATTGCATTATACGATCAAAAAGAATTAATTTGATTTTCCTGAAGGCTCCTTCCATTGGCTCACAAAACCAGAACATTGAAGTTCACGTAAATAGTTAATGTCAGTTAAATTAAAGTTCTTTTAATTTCTCGCAAAAATGTGTTACCATCTTAGAAGCCTGTGTATAAATTATCTAAAAATAGGACCTTTTTTCCTCATTTGTCTGATTTTTGAGATAAAATGAACTTTATGCCAATTAGATTTTCTTTTAAAAAGTGACATGAAACAGAAATTCTGTTTGGACAGTGAGGTTTTGGATATGGAAAGGAGTGGAATTATTTTTTTGCACATTCCAACTGCATCTAACTCTGATGTTTCCAGCTGAAGAATAGCTGCCCCATATTACCAAGATGAAAAATTGTTAAGACATGATTTTAAATGAATATTTATTAAATATAAGGTTCTCTGCTCCTTAAAGAAGGCAGAGGTATTTCTTCTGAGAAATTTTATCCTTCTATAACCCTGTAAGGGAAATTCACCAGAAAACTACTGACAATCTCAACTTGGAAAAGACACGCTTAATTGACAAATGGCAGGCTATGGGATATTAAGCAATTAGGAAATCTAGCAGGAGATTGTTTCGTAGGCTTTCACCTGTTACCTTATTCCTTTCAAGCCACTTCTATTAGCTGTCCATATTCTTAATGCTGTTATCTAAAGGAACGTGGTGACTCACATGGCTAGGGGACTGTTCTGACAATTGGCAAGCTCATGTCCGAGATCTGGTTGCTGCCTCATGACGGGGTGAGCTCCCCATCACTCTCTCCAGCTCCTGCCAATCCAGCAGTATGAAAGCAGACAACCATAAGTAGATAGATAGATACCACCTCAGTGGGCAACTTAACAGGGACGTGAAAGGAGCCCCTAACTGGGTATCCCCCGGCAATGGTGATATCACCAATTGATCCTTTCACCACAAAAGGACTTCGGTACTTCTAACATGGAAGTATAGGATGTTGTTATCTTAAATTACATTCCAAATTATAAAGAGGCTTCACTTTGGGATGCTCAATAAGAGATATAAATTCTTTAGTACAAAGAAATCTATCATCCTTTATTAGATTGCAGTTCATTTAACATTAAAATAAAGGAAAACAAATGCTGGATTTTAAATTGGGATAGTGCATGAAGAAAGAAAAATATTTCTCCTCTCCTCTCCTCTTTCTCTTCCTCAAAACATCATCTAACCAATATTTCCAGTATCTCCTTATATTTTTAAGAGTTCCTATGGCCAGAAAACATTGTGCCAAATTCAGTGGTTTGCATATTTACTTCATCTGGGGGGCGGGGGGCTTTATAAATGACATTAGTTTATTCTACTAACCAGGATTCTTTTCACCTTCTCAAAGGTTATGGCTTACGGCCATAGGTGTTTAGTTGTAACATGGCTGTCCCTGATCAAGATAGGATGATTTCTTTGCAAATGGCCCCTTCATTTTATTCTTGTGATTTTGCCAGGTTTTCCCCTGTAGGTGACCTTGCATTGAGCATGTTATTTTAAACAGGAAGAAATTCCTCTTTCTATAATCAAAATAGATGACAACCGAAATAGAATAATAAGTAGCATTTTTCTAGACCAAAAGAAAAAATGCTGACAAAAGCAAAGCACAGGAGCGCCTTCCCCAACCCCCCTTTTTTTTAATTCAAGAAAACAACATCTAGTTATATGAATGAGAGGCAGTGCCTCATTTGCAGATTGGGTGAATAACAGATGGGGCAGACAATGGCGAATGGCTTCAGAGCAGCTCCACAACCCTTAAGGGGGATTTAGCTTCTTGTGACTCATCTGTATGTGGCAGATACAGACGCTGTTCTATTAAATGTTAAGGAATTAGAGAGTCTAGTTATTATATTTATGAAGAGTGTGAATGCCTGCAACAAAGACAGAAAGATCAACTCTAGCAAATGTAACTTTCTGAATTGTGGTCAGAGGCTGGGTAGAAAACTCCCTGATCTGTAAGCTGTAAAAAACAATACACACCGCCTTTGATCATTTCCTCTTGTGGCTTGCCGAAATGTGCTGAATGTTAAGCAGGTGAGGAACTCTTTTGATCTCAGCGAGCAGGAAGCAAACATGCTCAAACATTTACCAGAGATTGTTTCAGCTGCATTTTATTAGGCCTGCAGTGCAACTGATGAATGTCCCATAGTGCTAAGCTTATATATAAGACTATGGGTGTGTGCTGAAATACCTTTAATGTTGCTTCTTTCATGAAGGTAGGGCATTTCCACCTTAGCATCAAATATAATGCATGGTAACATATAGTACAACTTCTATGCTTCTCTCTTGGCTAAGCATCAACTGGTCTTTATCATTAGATATATACTACAGAAGTCTACCTGTCTCAGTTCTAGCAAAAGGACTCTAATCTGCTCAAAGCCTTTCCCATAACTTCTTGAAAAATGACAGAGATAAGTGAAATCCTACAAAGGAGAAGAATGAGTTGTTCAAGGGGCCTGTGAAATGGGATTGTTAATGTCCATAGCATGTGTCTGCTTGTAGAAATCCATAGAATCAGTGGTGGGCTACTGCTGTTTCAGACCGGTTCAGGTGAACCAGTGGTTCCGATGATCAGCTGACCCTGCCCATCCACCCCTGCCCTATCCTGTCCTATATTTCCTTCTTTCTGGCTCAGCTGATTCACACGGCACAGTTGATTTCTGTGCCTCCACTGTTCTACTTACTGGGGCTGCCTTAGAAGGTAAGCAGCTGAGCTTCAAATTGCTGTATTTTGAACGCTGCACGCAAGTGCATTAGGCAAGCGCGTGAAGCCCACGTGCACACGCAACGCATGCTCTCACAGAACCAGTTGTTCTATGCAGCCCACCACTGCATAGAATCCATTATCATAATTATGTATACTCTCCAGCTTCCATGAAGTTCTCAATGCTGTTATGTTATGTCATCATATATGAGGTTCACATGGATTTCCAGCCCCACAGAGGAGATAAATTTCTCTATCTTCACACAGTGCATGTCCTGCATGGTGTTTTTATTTTACACTGACTACCAGGAGTTAGATTGTGACTGATTTCAACCTGTATTGGGACCGATCAGATTTATACAGCCAGATCTCTCTATTGGGTTCAAACTCTATGGTATTCTGATCTCTCAGATTTACATAGTTCCATAGGCTTCCTGGAAGGCCTGGAGGAACATTGTCCATGGGGTCACGATGGGTCGGACATGACTTCGCAACTAACAATAACAACAATAGACTTCCCAGAACTGAAGTAGCCCATTATAGTGCTAAGGACAAGTAGATGTAAAGCTGAGTATTCAAAAGAGGTAGCTGAAAGCAGGATAGCTATTTTAGATGAACATTTACTTTGGCTTTTAGAGCAAGGAAACCATTTTGACATATTCATTCAGTCTCAAAATCAACATAATTTCAGACCTTCCTGTTTTTCCTTTCCTTCTTTGTGGAGCCATGCTTCTTTAAATGTATGAATGGACTGCAAAGTGATCTTCAGCCTTAAAGTGTGTGTTTCCAAAATTGGCATTTGCACCTGAGCTTCCAGGAAAGGAATTTAGCTTTGGGGTGACTGTTTACTTTCGTTGAGCCCCTAGCTGAAATTGTGTCACAAAATACATTCCTGGGAGGGAAAGGAAGATAAGTTAGTTCACTTTCCACTTGTTCATTCTACCTGTTCATTCTCTTAGCCTCTACCTCACTTCTCCAGTTCTCTGGAGTTACAGTTCGCCAAAAGAAAAAGAAAGATGTTACAACATATAACTCTAACTCGGACATGAAATTAGAATCTCCCAGTCTTTAACCCAGGGGTGAAATTCATTTTTTCCCCTACCGGTTCTGTGGGCGTGGCTTGGTGGGCATGGCAGGGACAGGATATTGAAAAATCCTCATTCCCTCCCAACTCCTGAGGGAAGGATATTGCAAAATCTCCATTCCCACCCCACTTTGGGGCCAGCCAGAGATGGTATTTGCCAGGTCTCCGAACTATCTAAAATTTCCACTATCGGTTCTCCAGAACCTGTCAGAACCTGCTGGCTTTCACCCCTGCTTTAACCTCTATCCCACAGTCTAGGCCTTGTATTAAAGACAGTCAATAAGCTATGTATGGATGTTAAAGGATATTGTATTAGGGTGGGTGCAAGTGGGCAAGAGTTTGTTTGAAAAAGGAGAAGGAGACCAGGGAAACAGATAAACTAGAAAATGACTCATGCCTGAACCACTGATTCCAATATCACCAACATCCAAGGACATTTACTATCTTTCATATTGTTTTAAGATTGTTTTTAAAAAGTGGCTCAGGATATGAATACAGTTTTAAATGTAATTATAATAAAATATATATATTCTATTGTAACGTGTGTATTGTAACAAGTTAGATGCAAAACTGCTTCTAACTCACTTAAAATATTCTATCAGTCGCTCACCTCATTGACTTCCTGCAGGAATTCCATGAAGACTCTTTAGGAGTAGCTTAATGTGAACACACTAGCTAAGCTAAGGAGCATCACCAAAGCTCCAGCATGACCAGCAACCAACACCCTCCCCAAACTTGTGGGAGTTGTAATTGAAAACATCAAGAGGACCCCAAATCACTTTCTCTGAAACAGCAAATACAAAGAAATGCTCAAAGTTGCTTGGGGGCAGGAAGAGGTAAGGAAGTTTACTTCCAGGAATTGCCTCTCCCACTTTGTGGTATTGAATGTCAACTAAACTGGTGTTTTCATTTGCTATTTTACCAACTTCTACTCAAAAAAAAGAGCAAATGCCCTTCTGTACTCATAAGCCTGCCCACCTGGTTGAAATGGGTTCAAGTTCATATTGACGTTTTGGAATCCTGTAACTTAGGGCAGGGAAAATTATATAATTACTAGTTTGTGGAAGGCAGAAGTAAATTTGGATCACAAATGAAGGATCATTAAGAGATGTGCTGTCAGTGGTGATCTTCATTTTGGTATATGTGGTAGACCTACACGATGGTTACATCTTCTAATTTTGGCTTTGAGACACCAGAGATGGGTTTCCCTTGGCTAAATAAATGAATCACTGCCACTTGGTTTCCTGTAGCTTCATGGGGAAGGGGAAAAAAAGGAAAAAACAATCTTTTTCTGTATTCTGATTTTTTCCCCTAGCCATTTCTCATCCTTAGTAGGTACAGAGCACAAAACCACAGCTATGTAACACAGGTTTTTGGTTTGTTCTTATTGTTTTTGGCGCAAAAACCTCAGATAGCTTTGAATGTTAGTTTAGGGTAGCCAAAAATCAGAAGGACTCTCCTAGCAGTTTTCAGACTAATAAATGTTATTAATACCCATAAGCTTTTGTGTGCTGCAGTTCACTTCATCAGATGCAATGGAGTGGCTAAATTGATGTAGGATTTAAACTGGGATGAGAGTAAGAGGAAAGAAGGAACAAATAGATAGGTGAAGAATAATGTAGATAGATTAATCGTTACAAGTATCCTATCAATTTTAACATTTTTGATGTGTTAAAAACGTATTATGTTTGTTGAGACAATGGATTATTTAAAATCTGCATTAGTTTAGCCATTCCACTGCATTTGATTAAGTGAAGTATTGTTTGTCCCTTTAAAAAATGTCTTAATTTAAAAAGGTACTATCAGATTCCTTGGTCTTGATGCAGTTGGATAATTACTATGAAGTTTGTATGAAAACAGATTTAACTGTGATCCAAATATATGCAATATGATTTTTTATCTGATTTTTTTCTTTATTAAAAAGCAAATGAAATATGAAGCATTTGGTAACATTTGTTTGAAAATATCTAGAGAATATTTATGATGGGGAACCTGAACAGAATTTGAAGTGTATACTTTAGATCCATTTTATAGGATTACATGGTGAATTTGGCGATTTGTTATTGGAGAAATTTTAATATAAAGATTATTGTCAACAGAACAGTGCCAGTACTTTCAATTAAAACATTTTTCCTATCTTGATGCCAGCCAATAAGCAAAGCTGTATTAAAATTATATTGGCAATATGAAAGAATAGTTCACCATGAATCTTTCCAAGATGTCTGGCCTAAAAACACTTCTTAGGTTATGAGGGCAAAGCTAGTCCCTGTGAGGAAGTGTCCTTATTATTAATAATTCTCTTCATATTGAAAAGAATTTTCTCTTCACTGTGTAAGTTCACTGTGAAAGTCCACTGTGTAAAACTGGAGCAAATCAAACATATGCACTTATTAAATATCAGAAAGCTGCTTATTCTAAACCTTCTATTGCAAAAAGATATTGCATTTTGATACCTTGGGACCACACTTAATATGGGAGAATTGATGTCCCAATAAATGGGGCACTGAAGTTGTGTCATGTTTATGACACACAGTATGGGACTTTCAAAGGTTTGGGTTGAGATTTTTGTTAAACTACATTAATCATACTTAGGACCACAAGTTTCATACATTTCTTGTCACAAAAAAGAAGTCAGGAAGGCATACCACTACATTTTTAGCAGTTGCACCACTGAAATTCTGCAGCACAATCAGAAGGAGCTTTAACAGCCATTTCATATTACAGTATCACCTGTGATTTTGAATTTTGAATAGATTGGCCTTCTCTATTCTATTAGATGAAGACTTCTTATAAGTACAGCAGTTGTTAGGTGGTACTTGAACAATTTCAACAATTTATTTCATTTCATTCCAAGTCTTTTTGAGATTTCCTTGAACAGATGGCAGTTGAAACCATCACAAACCATCCAATACCAATAATTTCCATTTTCAAGTGGAACAATATTGCATAGCCTAAAATGATTAAAATATGTTCAGGATTTCTTTATACCCAATAACCTGTTGAATATAAATTGTGATGATATGAATTAAGAGTTGTTCTGTAATTATCCATGGCAATTTAACTCCTATCCATTTAACCAAGAAGAATTACAATTATTTGTAATGAAATTATGCAGTTTCAGAAAAATAAATTCCCTTCATCCAGTGCCTCCTCCTTCTTAGAATGAAATATCTTGGATATGTCTGTGAACACAACACAACCTAGTCTTGAAAAGATAATGTTGCCTTCTCAGTGCAATCAAGAAGTCTTCTTATATTGCTTTCATGAATATGCTTGGAGTGGTACCATTGAAAATGAGGAATATAAGAAATATAGATATGAACTATTTGTATGCAAGCTTAAGTCATTCCCCATTTGCCACGCTTTAGTGAAGTGTATCCTCTTTACAAGGCAATTAATATGGGGAAGGTGGAGTATGTGCCAATGAAAAGCTTTTTTCTAATGTTTAAAGCCATGTGAAATAGGGACTTTCACAAAGATTTGTTTGAAGGTTCTCTGTGCATCCTCTGTGATTCCACTAACTATCACAATACAGAAAGATAGGAGAATCAATATGGTTTCTGCAAAACGGACTCTTACTCGGTGACAATAATATTGCACCTTCAATTCTTGATAACCTCATCAAAAAAATTTATATATTTCAGGTTAAGTATTAGACTTCTCTTACTATGTAATATGATGGAATCAGGTGATCTCCATAGCTACTCACCTCCTTTAGAACAGCTTACCTCTTGATATAAGAATGGTCTTCGCTCTTACACTTTCTGGAGAATAGTGGAAACCTAGCTTTTTGGGAAAGGCCTTCAGTCATTGAGTAGCTGGAGGAAGAGCCATGTCATTGTCAATGTTCATAGTTGTTATTGCTTTTTAAATTATAGTATGCTTTGTATTGTTTGACTTTGTATACTACCTAGAGCTTCCAGAGTACATTGGTTTATAAATGTTATAAATAGGTAAACAAATATTTCATAATATGAGACACAAAATAGGATTTCTTAGTGCTTCATGAAATAAATGCAAAGGATCATACCATAGTCTCTCAATAGTATCTTCTGGACTTCATAATTCATCTTGTTTAATGTTTTCTTTGCAAAGTTTATCTTGCAATTCGTCACTTGCTTTTATTTTATTTTATTTTATTTTATTTTATTATTTTTCTGATTTATAGGGCTGCCCATTTCACATCAATGTGTACCTGGGTATGTAATTACTATAGAGCTTAATGATTTGTTTTAGATTCAGCCTGAATTCAGAGCGGATTATAATGTGGAAATATAGGTTAGCACTGAATTAATAAGTAACTGATCACTCTGTTTTATTATCTAGGTAGCAGTGGGCTAATGTCACCTACTTTAGGCATGGATATATCACCTTGTTGGAAGGAGAGTTCTTATCTAAAGAGATTAGCATGCTCTTATCTTTAGAGATACACTCCATTAATCATGCATTTGTTCTGACCTATCTCTACTTGCCCCTCCAGGCTGTCATGGATGTTTGTACATGGAGGTGTGTTCCACTCAATGGTTTGGACTCTTGGTAGTGGAAAACTGGAGGAAAAATTGAATGGTAAGCTAATAAATCACCAGACAAAGGAAAGGGAGGTGTGCTACTTTACCTTATAAATCTAGTGAAAAGGGAAAGTGAGCAAAGAAAATCTTTTAGTCAATAGCAGTGAATTCCATCTGAGTTGTGAAACCAGAATAAAGCATTTAGAGGATCAAATGAAGAATTGGAACTTTCTGTCGCCACCTTTCCCAATATGGTAGCTTTGAGATGTGTTGATAAGAACTTCCAGAATTCTCAGTCCCAAATTTTGTAAAAGTGTTAGCAGCAACAGTGCATTGGAATATCTGTAAGAACTACTACTTGCCTGCAAGCAAGAACTGGTGGGATCACAAAATAAATAAAGAGAAAATACTGAGGCTAAAGGGTTCTGGGACTTTAGAATTTAAAGTATATGGCACTTGCTGTATAACACCCCAGACATAACTGTTGTCGATGAGAAAGAATAAAAGTCTGGATAATGGAGGTCGCAATATTTGGAAGCAGCAGAACAGAAGAGAAAGACGTGGAGAAAATCACAAAATATAAAGACCTCCAAACAGAATAAGTATGGCAAAAGAAAACAAAGATAATGCCAGTAGTAATATACCCTCAGATGCAAACCCCAAACCACCGGAACATCATTTGAACACCATTGGCATTGACAAAATCACCATCTGTGAATTGCAAAAGGCAACTTTACTTAGAACAGCTTACGTCTTGCGACAATACCTTTAATCAAACAGCAATATCTGCCTATCCCAGGTCCTTGGGGAGGACTCACAGGTGGACAAGAATGCCAAATGCTATCTAAACATCTGGCTGTGACCAACCATCATAACCATCCAAGATATTTGTAGGAATGTGGAAAGATCTGATCTGGATTTGATTTCTCACACAAAATTCTAGAAGCCCTGGCAAGCTATAACAGACCTTTGCTGATTTATAGTGGATAAATTAACAGAGGCATCAAGGTTGATCCTAGAGGAAAACAAGAATGAAGAGACTTATTTCTGATAGTCCTGGACGAGAAAGTGATGGGTGAAGAAATAATCCTTACAGTGAGGTCTGGATGTGGAGGCTGGAGCTGGTTACCAGCTGTATTTTGGCTCAGGCAGAAAATGTTTGGGCAAGCACTGACAGTAGTTGTGGTTAAGCAGAGACTAACATCGAATAACTTTGAAAGAAGAGGGAAAGAGAACACATAATAAACTGAAATATTATAAAAAGCAAATGAAAGAGCAGCTCAGAATCAAATTGTTAAAATGGAAATAAATAAGACACTGAGCTTGTCAATCAGAAAGGTCAGTGGTTCAAATCCCTAGTATAGCTCTCCCCTGCGTGAGCAGGGGGTTGGACTAGATGACCTCCAAGGTCCCTTCCAACTCTGTTACTATAACTCTGAGAACTACACAGTTGCATAATCTCTGTACCATTTTCTATTGTTGATAAGTATAATCTGTTATTTTTAATAAAGTAGAGAAAATTCTTCACTATATGCACTGGATAGTACAATGTTCTTTTTCCCATCAAATGTTAAAAAAAAAATCTACGTTAGAAAAAGGGCTAAATATGTAAAGAGTGTAACAATGACATTTTAAGATCTGGTATCCTCATCTGAATAGGCAGCCCACAATCCCAATTATGTGAATTTCTCCTACAATTTTTTTAAAAAAAATCACAATTCATTTTCACGATCTTTATGAATAAATGTTCATAAACTGTTATTAAATCTTGAATAAGCGGAAGAAATTCTTATCCTAAACAAATCAACTTTCATCTTTTGCCACTGAGAAATAATATTTAAAATTCCATATTAATTTCTTCAGAAATGTTTAAAATATGAACATACAGCTTGAGCCTAATGTTAAACACAGATATTCAAGAGTTCTTCTGATAATTTTTCCTGTAGCCAAAGGAATTTAGTTGTTAACTTCAGAAGCTATAGTCACAGCATTATATTCTCAAAGAAGTATTATTGTTGTATTTTGGGGGTATGCTTCCTACACACTTAGATAAGGAACAATTCCTTGTAGATGTTATAGAGTCTTTGCTCAAATGAAATAGAGAGATGAGCCAGCTATTTGGGAAGAAGGAAACTGGTATGAGCAATGCTTTTTTAAAAAAAGGCTCTTGAGAAAATATTCAGTGCTTCATAATTTTTTGTCTATTGACAGTTATATATAAAAATCCTGGGATGGTGCTGTGTATATAGAATATAGAACTCTGGGAACATGAGATATGTATCTCAACCAGGAATTTGCCTTTTATGGAACAATATTTGGTTAGAATCCCCTTTATTTTTGCACCATAGTCATCATCATCATAGCATTTGCAGAGACTAAAAAGTTAGGCCTGATTGGCTGCAGCTCACTTGGATTTCTAGCCATTGGCCATACTAACTATAGAACAATGGGAGCTGTAATCCAAAAGATTTGGAGAGCACCAAACTGTATCCAGAAAGAAGTAGAGATCTGTCCAGAACAAGCTTTTAGCTTCAACCTCAATAATACACGGACAAACAATCAATACAAACTCAAGGTAAACCGCTCCAAACTCAATTGCAGAAAATACGACTTCAGCAACAGAGTGGTCAATGTCTGGAATGCTCTACCCGGCTCCATTGTTACATCCTCAAACCCTCACAGCTTCAACCTTAAACTGTCTACCGTGGACTTCACCCCATTCCTAAGAGGTCCGTAAAGGGGGCGTGCATAAACACACCAGCGCCTATCATCCCTGTCCTACTGTCCTTATTTATTTGTATTTATTTCCTTCATTCATGTCCATGTTCATATTTATACCTGCTATCTTGACAAACTAATATTGACAAATAAATAAATAAATAAATAAATAAATAAATAAATAAATAAATAAATAAATAATAAAGCAAGCAAGCAAGCCTTTGGAGTAATTTGTTATTTGCTTTCTGGTTTCCACTCTGGCCTGGCAAATGACTGACAGGTGAACAGACTGCAGATTATTATTGTCTGTTCAAACAGTGTCATGAGGTGGGGGAAATTAACTAACATCAAGAATTGGTGTCTACCTGTTCCGATGAGAGCTTTAGGAGTTTTCTCAGGAAGCTGCTGTAGTCCTTCCATGTAGACATTTAAAAGATAATGCCAGGGATTTTTAATGGCAATCTTATGCTCACAGAGAAATAGCCCTAAAATAGTCTCAATTCTTGCGTTGGTAAAAGTGCTAAGTTCAGTTGAAAGCAACAATGGCTAGTTAATGTGTGTTTTCTTTGTTACTGAATTCTTGCAGCAGATCCATTTCCCTAGACATTGTCCTCCTTCCAATTGTCATAACTTATCAACTCTTGTAGCCTGATCTAAGTATTTCTCACCTCCTGGCATTGACACACTGCCTGCGTTGCCTCACAAATACTGAATTTTCTGGCCATTTCCCCAGTGGAAATCTCCGGAGCTTGAAGCAGCTGATAGCCTTCTCTGACCCCCTTCCTCATTTCTCTACCAAGCACTTCTAGGCTCTAAATTTGAACCTTTTTCCTGGAAAGCTGGACACTGAGAGCAATTGAGTCAAGGCCAAAGCCCAGTTCTTCCAGCACCTAACAAGCCTGAAGGCAGCAGCCATTATAATGCACAATTGACAACATGGTAGGAAGTTCTCTGTTTTATACTGCTTTGTGGGAAGCTGTACTCAAGACATCTCTTAGAAAAAAGATGCATGTATTTGTGTTTCTATGTGAATTGGCAGAAGGAAATCTACAGACACCATATGTGGTTGAGAAATAGTAGGTGTTTTGTGTGTGTTTTTTAATCCCTGTGTCTGTATAATCTCTTGTTTCTGGTATGCAGTAAACATTCCACATGCTTAATAGAACCTCCTACGCAGCTCTAGGAAGGGCATTCTTAAAATGAAAGCTTCCTGCCAAAGCACTGGTCACTAGATTTACATGTAAACAAGCTGGTACTTTGCTTCAGTTGCAGTTGGCACATGTGTGCGTGTATGTGAGTGCGCGCACGCGCTCAAGCACACACACACACACACACACACACAGGGAGAGGGAGGGGAGAGAGAGAGAGACTTTCTGACAAAATTACATGTTTTTCTCCAACTCCCACACTTAGTGTTGAATGTGAGGGCGATGTCTCCAGGTGCTGTCTTTTGCCACTGGGAGTCGGGGGCAGGGAGAATAACAGCAGCGAAACATAAGCTACCTTAGAGGGAGCCAGATTCCAGTTGCAATACTTGAAAGTGCTTGAAAGTCAGAATAACAGAATTGGAAGGGACCTTGGATATCTTCTAGTCCAACCCCTGCTCAAGCAGGAGACCCTATACCATTCCAGACAAATGACTGTACAGTCTCTTCTTAAAAGCCTCCAGTGCACTCGCAACTTCTGAAGGCAAGCTGTTCCGTTGGTTAATTATCCTCACTGTTAGGAAGTTTCCCCTTAATTCCAGGCTCCTTCTCTCCTTAATTAGTTTCCATCCATTGATTTTTATCCTGCCTTCAGATACTTTGGAAAGCTGACCCCTTTTCTTTGTTTTTTTCTAAGTCCCACTGAGTTGAACTGCTAGTATAATGTACCCCAGTTTGAAAGAGTTCCATTATATTAAATTCAGCAACTTACCGTACTTCATAGTATAGGCATATTTTCATTTTGACGATCTTGAACATTTAGTTACTAATTAAAATATTCAGCAAGTTTGCTGGCATGGAGACAATTCTGATCCAGCTTTTCACAACAAGCCAGAATTTCACACCCCACCCCCAAGAATACGTAAACATACACAGCAGAGGAAGAAACGATGAAACTGTACATACATGGTATGTAACTCATCCCAAATAGCTCTGTTTTTTATTTTTCATGAAAAATAAACTTCGGGGAGTGCACTTTTTTTACAAAGAACTGGGAAGAAGATAGTTGACACTTCTCTTGCCAACTGATTTTGCTGCCCAAAATTGCCTCCAACCTGCACACGCACAGACACAAGCTGTTCTTTGCATGCAAAAAAACATCTGGATCCCCAAAGGAAGGGAAAACATCTTTTAAGCTAAGAGATAATTTGGAACAAAGAATTAACAACAACAACAAAATTATTCAAGCTTCACTTCACAGTCTTTCCGTGTTTCTAAAAATAACTTTGTTCAATTAATTTGGATATAATGGATACTTTCTTTTTGGGCATCTGTACAGCTTTTCTCCTTCTGCATCTAAACCTGTCAAAAACCTTCTTCAGCAACAGCCTTTATCTGCTGAGTCCCCATGACATTCCCTGCATCTCATTTCCAACATAAATTTGTCAAACCACAGGTCGCCCTTCATATATTGGTATTAAAATAGCAGTTTTCTCTTTAATCCAACACCATACGAGTGCAGCCCTAAGAGGTTTGAAATCAGTTACTCTTTGTCAACTCTTATCCAGAAGGAAAGAAGGAACTAATGCAGGAGAGAAGCAATCTAGAACTAAGGAGAAATTTCCTGACAGTTAGAACAATTAATCAGTGGAACAAGTTGCCACCAGAAGTTGTGAATGCTCCAACAGTGGAAGATTTTAAGAAGAGATTGGATAATCATTTGTCTGAAATATAGGGTTTCCTGCCTAAGTAGGGGGTTGGACTAGAAGACCTCCGAGGTCCCTTCCAACTCTTCTCTTCTCTTCTTTTCTCTTCTATTTTCTACCCTATCATATCCACACAGTCAGAAAGTCAGATATCCCAGTGTTCCAGATCATGTTGAAGACCTTCATAGGTTTGACAAGAACACCCAAAGTCTTTCTCCCTGCAAAGAACTGCAGTGAATGTCCAAATATATGCAAACAAAGCAAGATGGTTGGAGGAGAATTTTGTGGCCTCTGTTACATGCTTCCTTTAATTACACTGGACCTTTCTGGTATTTCCTGATCATGTAAGACTAGAAACTGAGTAGAGAATGAGGCCACCCTTGCAAGTCCCACATCTTAAGTCCTTGAGACCCCTTTGAATTTGCCCTTGTATAGTTTTAATTTCATGGCTGGCTGTGGAATTCTGGGAGTTGAAGTCCACACAAATTCAAGTGGCCAAGGTTGAGAAACATTAATCCAACACATCTGGAGGATACTAGATTGGGAGGTGAAAGTTTGGGTCCCTCAAAAGAAAGGGACCTTAGGAGAGGTCTTAGGAGATGAAAAGGGTAAGGGGAGAGACTGGAACCTCCACGGGCTCCATGGATTCTGATCACAACCCTTCAGAGAAGCAGTAGAGTTAAGATCACACTGCATTCCTTGTTGAATTCACTATTGATCTTCATAGACAGGCAAGGACTAAATGAAGGAGAAAAAATGAAAATTATACCCAGATAAAACAACGATACTACTTGTAAAGAGAAAGCTGGACTCTTTTGAATTGCAATTGGTCTAAATTGTCGCAACTAGATCTGGCTGGTACACAAGATGCACGAACGATATCTATATACTAGAAGATCTGCACTGGGTATCAAAAGCCTATTGGGATTTTTAAGCACCCAAATAGTAGAAGGGGTTGATTCTCTGCAGGACCCTAAGTTCTGCTATGAACTCTGGTGGAAAAATCATCCAGCAAAATGCTAATCACTGAAGAGGATCATGAAAGCATTTTATTATTTCAAAACTAGCAGGTTATAGTGACCTGTACTACAGTCTGACCGCTTGCATTCAGTAAAGTCAAGATCAAAGTTTACAAGATTACATAGATCTTATATAGAATATTGATAAAAGAAAGTTTAAGAATGGACTCATTTTATCAAGATCCTAAATACCGGCAATAATGATATGAGATAACAAGAAGGGAGATACATGTAAAGGGGTCATTCAAAGTACATAGAGCATGAAAGCACATCAGCAGCATAATGCAACATCCAAGATTAATTATTATTCTAGCAAGTTGGTTTTATACAGCATTTAACTATGGAAAGAGGAGAGATAAGAAGTTACTCACTACAGATTCTTGAATTTATTTATTTATTAAAGCCACAAAACCAATAATTAAATCAGTAAAGACCTGGACGGAAGAATCAAAATTAAAGCTAAAGGCATGTTTTGACTGCACTGATTGGAATATTTTTAAAGATACCACTGCAGACCTGGAGGAACTCACAGATACTGTAACATCATATGTCAGCTTCTGTGAAGACCTATGTGTACCTACAAGGAACTTGCGAATATACAGTAACAACAAATCTTGGTTTACACCTAAACTTGAGCAGCTAGACATTCCAAAGAGGAAGCCTACAGAAAAGGTGATAAAATGCTGTACAATCAGGCCAGAAATGCACTAATAAGGGAGATCAGAGCAGCAAAAAGAAGCTACTTTGAAAAGCTAAAGAATCAGTTTTCAGCAAATGAACCAGCAAACATGTGGAAAACTCTTAAAAATATCACCAGCTATGGCAAACCTCCTTCCCAGGCTGAAGGTAATCAACAACTGGCAGATGACCTGAATGAGTTTTACTGCAGGTTTGAAAGGAAACTACAGCCACCTATCTCCACAACCCCCATCTCAGACACACCAACAACAGCCAAGCCTCCTACAACTGACCCCATTTCATTGGGTTCACAACCCCTAGTGATCACAGAAAAGGAAGTGCAGGACCTATTTCACAGACAAAAGCCAGGAAAAGCTCCAGGCCCAGACAAGATAACTCCTTCTTGCTTAAAAGTCTGTGCTGACCAATTGGCCCCTATCTTCACCCATATTTTCAATAAATCACTAGAGATGTGTTATGTTCCTTCTTGCTTCAAACGCTCTACCATCATCCCAGTGCCGAAGAAGCCCACCATCAAGGAACTGAATGACTACAGACCAGTTGCTTTAACATCTGTAGTCATGAAAACCTTTGAAAGGCTAGTGCTTTCCTACCTGAAAACCATCACGGATCCGCTGTTAGACCCCTTGCAATTTGCATACCGAGCAAATAGATCAACAGATGATGCTGTTAATATGGCTCTGCACTACATCCTACAACATCTTGAGTCTCCAAAGACCTATGCAAGGGTCCTCTTTGTAGACTTTAGTTCAGCATTCAATACCATCATTCCAGACACTCTTCTAACTAAGCTAAACCAGCTACAGGTACCTGAACAGACTTGTAAGTGGATCACAAGCTTCCTAACAAACAGGAAGCAGCAAGTGAAGCTAAGCAAGATCACATCAGATACCTGTACAATTAGCACAGGGCCGCCCCAAGGCTGCGTGCTCTCCCCACTTCTCTCTCTATACCAATGACTGCATCTCCAACGATCCATCTGTTAAACTACTGAAGTTCGCAGATGATACAACAGTGATTGGTTTCATTCGAGACAATGAGGAATCTGCATATAGACGAGAGGTGGAACGACTAGCCTTGTGGCGCAACCAAAACAATCTGGAACTGAACACACTCAAAACCGTAGAAATAGTGGTAACTTTAGGAGAAACCCTTCCATACTTCCACCTCTCACAATACTTGACAACACAGTATCAACAGTAGAAACCTTCAAATTTTTGGGTTCTATCATATCACAAGATCTAAAATGGACAGCTAATATCAAAAACATCATTAAAAAAGGACAACAAAGAATGTTCTTTCTGCGCCAATTCAGTAAGCTCAAACTGCCCAAGTAGCTGCTGATTCAGTTCTACAGAGGAATTATTGAGTCTGTCATTTGCACCTCTATAACTGTCTGGTTCGGTTCTGCAACCCAACAAGAAAGACACAGACTTCAGAGGATAATTAGAACTGCAGAAAAAATAATTGCTACCAATTGCTGTCTTCCATTGAGGACCTGTATACTGCACGAATCAAGAAGAGGGCCGTGAAAATATTTGCAGATCCCTCGCATCCTGAACATAAACTGTTTCAACTCCTACCCTCAAAACGACGCTATAGAGCACTGCACACCAGAACAACTAGACACAAGAATAGTTTTTTCCCGAAGGCCATCACTCTGCTAAACAAATAATTCCCTCAACACTGTCAGACTATTTACTGAATCTGCACTACTATTAATCGTCTCATAGTTCCCATCACCAATCTCTTTCCACTTATGACTGTATGACTATAACTTGTTGCTGGCAATCCTTATGACCATCAATTGTGTTGTAAATGTTGTACCTTGATGAACGTATCTTTTCTTTTATGTACACTGAGAGCATATGCACCAAGACAAATTCCCTGTGTGTCCAATCACACTTGGCCAATAAAATTCTATTCTATTCTACTTTATTCTATTCTATTCTATTCTATTCTATTCTATTCTATTCTATTCTATTCTATTCTATTCTATTCTATTTATTTATTTATTTATTTATTTATTTATATTTCTAGACCGCCTTTCTCCCGAAGGACTCAGGGTGGTTTACAGCCATATAAAAACAATATTATAAACATTAGAATAATTTAAAATGAAATATTTAAATTTAGGCTAACTCCATTTAAAACCCATTTAAAATTCCCAATTAAAACTATCAGGCCAGTCCTGCGTGATGAAACAGCCATGTTTTCAGCTCGCATTGAAAAGTCTGGAGATCAGGGAGTTGGCGAATATCAGGTGGTAATTCGTTCCAGAGGGTTGGAGCCCCCACAGAGAAGGCCCTCTCCCTGGGGGTCGCCAGTCGACATTGTCTAGCTGACAGCACCCCAAGGAGGCCCACTCTGTGGGAGCGCACTGGTCGCTGGGAGGCCGTCGGTCGCAGTAGGCGGTCCCGTAAATGACCAGGTCCCATGCCATCTCCTACATTGCACTGAAGACATAAATTCTGCATATATTTATGGGGCAGTGACAGGACATTAGTACAATTATAAAGAATCCTACTACTAAAATAAGTAAAGAATACATGTCACTTTAGTTACAAAATATAAAATTAACTATTAAACCAAACATAACTATTTCCTATTAAATAATATTTCATCCCTTTGCTGAACTTGCACAGATATATAGATGAGCAGACCCTTCTAAAAATCTTGCTGTGCTACAAGAATAATTATGGAAAATTTAGGAAAATACTTTCTCTGCATGGCTACCAAACTACGGATTGTACTTCCTAAGAAGTTTTTGGGTCTCATTCTTCCAATTTAGGAATAGGTTAAAAAAACACATTTATTTTCCGAGTTTTTAAATGTTTACTACTTTTAAGACTAATGTCAATGTTGATTTTAATTTTGTTATTAAATACATTTTCTTCCAGAATATCATCTTATGTATAAACAGTAAGGCAGAATATAAATTCAGCTGCCAGTATTTTTTTTGTCCCATGTACACTCATATGCCAAAGTTCCATTTTCATCAGCAACCCTCGGCAAAATCTGTTTTGAGGGTGCACAAAACTGGAACATGGCCGACTTGGATTGTAAAGTTTCTGAATTTGTAGCACATTTAATTATCTCAGGGACTGACCAGGTGCTCCTGACATGCCTGAAAATCTCAAAAGCCCCAAAGCTTTAATTCTTTGTGTGCTGTGGAATGACAATAATGCACAAAGTGGGCTTGGGAGAATATTTGTGGTCTGGGGCATTGTATGAACAGCATTAATATGGTTGGAGCTTGTTCTGTCTATGGATTCTTTCTTAATTACAAACTGTTCCTGTTTTCATGCCCATGCACACTTGAGAGAACTCAGTAAGTTAGATAGCCATGTTTTATAACAGAAATGCAGCGGGGACGGACAGACTGGGGGCTGGTGTTTAAAAAAGAAGTGTGTTTCAGCCTGCTACTCAATGGGTAGGCACAACAGCCAGTTAATGCTTAATTGGGAGGCCATGAATAAGGGTCAAAGAGTCTTTGAGATCCTTCTCAGTTCTAAGGGGAAATCACTCCAGTTGTAGAAAAGGAAGTCAAAGAGATTATACTTTGTGAGAAGAGTAACATCGTGCTCCTTGGAGTTGATAATGGATCAAATGAAACAGAGCATAAAGAAACCTTTCCCATTCCAATGAGGCAGTATTTGACCCTGAAGCTCTGAGAGAATTGTTCTCAGCTCAAAAAAATCCTTTACCTGTCTACAAGCAGAAGCCATGTGTTGGTCTCAGAGAACCAAAAAATCATGGGGTTGGAGGGACCTTGGAGTTCTGCCCAATGTCCTGGCCGGGATGGAAGTCTTCAGAGCATCTCAGGCAAATCTTTGCTTGAGAATTTTCCATGATGTAGCACCTACCGTACAACTCCAACTTTAATGGCTCTTGCAGTCAGGTAATTTCTCCTGCTTTGAATCTCCCTTTGTCCATTGGTTCTTGTCCTATCCTCAGAAGCAATGGAAAATAAATCAATGTCTTCCTTGTGAGAGGCCTAAAATTACTGAAGTTTTGCTGAAAAGTATTGCTGTTTCTTCTTCAAGTTAAATATACTCAGTTTCTTTCATTGTTCTTCATAAGATTTAGTGTCTGAGCCCCTGGCCATCCTGGTTGTTCTTCTCTGTACTCTTTCCATTCCTCAGTATCCTTCTTATACTGTGATGACCAGACCTGGATACAGAATTCCAGATGTGACCTGAACAACACTAGCATACAGCAGAACTATCACTTTCCATGATTTCAACATGACACCTCTATGGATGCAGCCCAAGATTGCATCAGCTCTTTCAGCAGCTGTAGTAAATTGTTGGTTCATGCTTCACATATCGTCTTCTAGGATGCCCAGATGTTTGTTACAAGCATTACTGTTGAGGCACTTATTGTCTATTTGTATTTGTCATCCTATACCCGTCATCTGGTTTTTCCTACTTAAATGTAGAACCTTTACTTTTCTCACCATTAAGAAATATTGAATAAAGCCAATGTTCCAGTCTATCAAATTCCTTTTGAAACTTGTGGTTGTCTTCAGAAGTGCTAGCAATCTTCCAGATCTGTGTCTTTTCAGATCTGATGCGAACCTGTTCTCCTCACCTAAATCATTTATAAAAATGTTAAAAAGCACTCAGTACAGAATACAACCTTAAGGGTCCCCACTGCATACATTTCTCCTTGTCCATTAAGAACCTCACATTGGTTGGGTATTAAATGACTATAATACTCCATTGTTAATTGTATAATTTGGAATATATTAGTCATGTTTCTGTAAACTTGCTGGTTATTCAAGACTTATTAGTTATCCACTGTACTTTCTATATTCTTTGAAATCTATATTTCTATCAGCATTTTTTTCTTTTTGTTTTCTTTCTTTGAAATTATAAAGAGGGAAGGGAAAGGAAGGGAAGCGAAGGGGGAACTAAAAACTGTTGTGTGAGGTTGTTCCATTCACTGTGAATCCCCTTATTATAGGACCACACATCCAACATTGTTCCACTTTATTAAGAAGGTAACTCTGGTAAGCTTTATGAAATGCCTTATTGAAGTATTCTATACCTATAGGATTCTCTTTGTCTACTAATTTAATCACTTTGTACAAAGAAAGCAATAAGAGTTGTCTGGCACAACTTGTTTATAACAAACACTTGCTAGGTTGCAATAAAGACCTGGTTGCTTTCTAAGTATTTGCAAACTCACGATTTTATTACCTTTGCTAGGTTTTTTTTCCCCAGATATTGAGGTTGAGTTGATTGGTGTCTACTTTTCTGGCCCATTTTTTCCTCTTTTTAAAAGATTGTAAAAATGTTAGCTCTTTTCCAATCTTCTGGTTTTTCCCTGTACTCAAATAGTCCTAAGATTGCATCCTCCAATTTCTTCAATGTCCAGTAATGCAGTCTATCCACGGGTGGAGACCTGAATTGATTCAAAGCTTCTAGGTGATCTCTCACCAATTCCTTACCTACTTTGACGTGAATTTCCCTTCTGCTCCCCACCCTCACCTAATAGTGAGAATTCCGAGGTTGGACCAGATTGTGATTGTGGCTGTCGTCAATTGTCTAAAGCAGGTAACGTTTTGTTTCTTTTATCTTCATAAATGAACAGTTGGCTCATCAGATAGGAATTCTTAGCAGTCCCAGACTGATATTTTTGCCATCAACATTTTGGTGGCAGTTTGCTGTTTGTGCTGCACACAGCAAGACAGGGCAGCTTTTCCATCTGGCAAGCTATTTAATGTGGCCTGGGCTGGGTTGCCATGCTGATTAAATTCCAGCACCGTTCAGCATATGTCTGTGATGCTGCTGGTTGCTTTTAGTGAGCAAGTTTAGTGAGGAGGGAGGAAAGGGGGAGGGGTGGACACTATTTGAAAACTCCTGTTGTTTTTGTTTTTTTATTGTATTGAGGCGGCTGTTCTTGTTCTTGTTCTTAGCATTATCACTGCTGGTAGAAAGAGCAAGTCCACCATCTATCTCAGCAAGCCCACACAACTCAGAGCCATTGGTTTTCTCCATACAGGAGAAGGACCAATGTCAGGCCTGCTACAATTTTTCAACTGATCCTCAGGCAATTCCTCTTTCCTCAAAAAGTCCCATGAATTAATCACTCAATTTTTTGTCTCTTGAAGCTCAACCATTTTTCTCCCAGATATAGCTTTGCTTTTTTGAGATGTGTGGAAAAAAGGTACACCTTTGCTAGTATCACCCACCCCCATCCAACCGTTTAGCTGTAATTTTTCAGATAAAGAACTGGTCTACCATGAAACAGTTTTCAGCATTTGCTAAACCTCTTTCATCCACCACCTCCTCCACCTCCATGTGATCCAACATTCAGAAAAAGGTGTGCATGCATCGCAGCTGAATACAAACAGCCTTTTCAAGTTCTTGACCTAATGGTGGAGAGAAGCTAGGAGAACCATTTCTTTAAATTTCCTCTCAACTGAGCTAGCTTGAAACTCTTTCTAAAGTGCCATGAAGAACCTACATGGAAATGCCTTAAGTACGTTGCATCTGTGAGAATTTCATCAAAACTCTCTTCTCCTTTGAAATAATTTATAAAACGAATTATCTTTCAATCCTATTGAATGAGTCCTCGTGATAGGAAAAATATTCAGAAGAATTTCTCTACTCAGCATTTGCATTGCTTCCAGAAGGCAGGAAATAAATATTTCAGGATGTCATCTCTGTTCATAGGAGAAGAAACAGACTTTATTCAAAACATTTTGCTCTCATAACTTTTAAAGAAAAGCTGCTATCGATGAAGTAAGAAAGGTATATGTAAAGGTCCAAAGCTGTAATTTTCCCCTCTCTACTTTTAAGTGCCAGGGGCCATGTGGTACTATAAACAATTGGAAGTTTATTTTGTCACAACAGTATATATATAAGCATAAGCATGAAATAACTATATGATATATAAGCATAAATATAATCATAAGTATGTAATAACTATATGAAATTGGATACAATCAAAGGGAACATTAGGACAGGAACGGTAGGCATGTTGGTGCTCTTATGCACGCCCCTTACAATGCAACTCTGTCCTGTCTGCTCAGAAACAAATCCTATGAAGCTCAATGGAAGTTAATGGTTGGCAAAGTTGTGAAACATTTCCAGCAAAGATTGATGAAGTTGGAAGGGAAAATGCTATATACAGTTCAAAGCTTCCTTCTTTCCCCAGTGCGAATAATAAGACATTTTAGGCACAATAGCAATTCAGAGTTGTACGTGATGAACAGCTACCCATTGCGCTGTACCCACAGAAGTGCCATTCGCCCAAGGCAGTTGCATCGTTGTGTCCCAGCTATTGGTTCCAACAGAAACACCAGATGATAGGAGGGCAAAATACAGACAATCAACATTCACAACTTCAATCAAGGACCATTGTGTCATTGCCAGATGCTGTTGTCCAAAGAGCAGCAGTACAAGTCTTGGTCTGATGAAGGGAGGGAGGGAGGGAAAAAGGGGGGGGAGGGAGAGATTTCAAAGGCTGTGGATTAGCTTCAAGCACTTTCCCCTCAGACCTAATGCTACAATATTCATTCAGTCTTCTTCCCTGGTAAAATGTTCAAGGGCAGTTTTAGGCTGCACCACAGCCTAAGACACTAATTTCTAATTTCTTCTATATTAGTAAAACCCACCTTGAATACTTGCTCCAGAGCTGAGTATTGTAAAGATCTTATTTCAAGAGTCTTATTTCTGAAGACTAACTGACCCCTATTGATTATATGGTAAAATGATTATTAGATACCGAAGATTGATTGTTATTGACTACCAAGAGTTGGGTTCAGCTTGTATCATCAATATCCATCATTGTGTAAAAATAAGCCCCACTCTTTGGATTGTCTTCAGAAGTGTTTCTGTTAGTGAAATTGGTGGACTTATCTCATGCTAAACTGCTGTCTGATACTTCAGTACAGCTCTACTGAGGATGAGCAATTCATCAATGTCTCTTCTAAGACTTCCTTAACACTAAAAATCCTAAAAATATCTATCAAAGTTTGAATTTGGAATCAAGATGCAAATAATTGTAAAGAATTATATCAGAAATTATGTCAACACTTTCTGTTATAAGAATCAAATAGCAATCAAATCTAAATGTGAAACAAAAAATTAACATTCTCAAAAAAGATACCCAGATTCCTGGAATAAAGAAAAAATAAACAAAAATATCCTTTCCACTAAAAACATGATTTAAAATTTGGTAAGTTTTTTTTTTGTTCATTTCTAACAAAACAGCTTTATAAAATTGTAAGATTTTGTAAAATTGTAGAGATTTTATATATTTTATATATAGTTTAAATTAAAATATATCCTAATTATCAAAAGTCTGTGGCATATATTCTTTCTTACCCGATCCCAAGTCCAGTGATATTGTTTCTTTTGGTTCACCCAAGTTATTTTACCATTTTAGAGAGTTGTAATATCACAAAATCTGAAAAGCTCCAAAGACATTGGAACAGTACAAATGTTACAAAGTTAGGGGCTATTAATGTAGTTAGACGATCTGGAAAGTGCCAAGATGCAGATCATATAGTTAGTTTGCCTCTAAGCTCCTTTTGTGAAAGCCACTATTTCTTCCCACCCCCTTTTTTTTATATGCTGTGGATTGATATTCTGTCTCCTGACAATTCAGAGTCAAAATGTGAGTGATTCTTTTGCTACGACTTGCCCAGCCAGGATAAACATTAGCTTAGTAGACTTACTTACATTTACATTATTTGAATCCACTGTACTACAACCAATAATAGTGCCATCATGGTAATACCCAATAGAATTAGAACATGCATTAGCTAGTAATTGGCTGGTGGGATAATGGTTTTAGCAAAGACTCCAGAGTATCAGCCGCAGTATCAAAATTGGAATAGCCTCTTCAACTGCACAGCAGAGCTGAAGTGCAGTAATATATTGGACAGGACTGATCCAATACTTATCACTCAGTCAATATTTCCAGTGGGTGGGTGTCTATGTTAACAGTAGCAGTCACCCAAGCTGTAATTAAGGGAAAGTAGTAGCTATATCTTCTTTCCATGATTTGGATGGAAATACTATTGTATTTATATCAGCATACGAAAATTTGATAAATATAGGCGTCTAATAATTGCACTTACCAACAAAACACCCATGCGACCCTAAAGTAGTAAGGGCAATAATAATTGTTATTCTTATTTGCATTACTTTAGTGTATGTGTGTAGATACATAATTTGCTACATGTACAAAAGAATATGGAAAATGTAGTTTGGGGGAGAGAAAGGAGGCCTAAATCTTCTTATGTGTAGTGACCCTAATTAAAATTTTAGAACCTTTCACTTTCTAATGTAACTACACACAGTGTTTTTAATGTTAAAGTGTTACATGGCCCTTCTTGAAAACTTTCCCACATGTAAACACAATCTAGATGAGCAGCCTCAAGGAATTATCTGGAAAATTTTCCTGTGGGAACAAATGACAGTGAAAATTCAACCCAAGAGTGGCAGTCAAGAATGAGTCCTCAAATGGGCTTCCCAGCTTTTCTGGAAAGGGATATGGAGCAGCTGTTGCTTCAGAAATTCAATGAAGATTTGGCCAGGAGAATTTAATGTGGGAAGGTACCAGGATGAATAGACAATTAATGGACTCACTAGCACAAACAGGGTGCTTTCTTATCTGACTGTATACCTTTGAGATGGTATATTGATGGTGCTTGAAACCTCTTACTGGAATTATTTTGGATACTTTTTTGGTTAATTCATTGTTAGCTGCTCAATGTTACAGTAGTGAAATCAATGACCATAAAATTTTTAGGTAAAGTGACCAGATTTCAGCGATGGCAAAGCGGGACACCATTGATGGAGGGGGCTGCGCATGCGCGCTGAGTCTCGCCACCTGGCTGAAGGAGGATGAGCGGCTGCTGCTTCTCAGCTCTTCCAGGCAGGCTCGGCTTTCCTCTCGGCTCTTCCAGGCAGGCTCGGCTCTCCTCGGCTCTCCTCTCGGTTCTTCCAGGCAGCGGGCGATCTCGCGCCCCCTTCTCCGCCACTTCCCCTTCTCCGCCTCCTCCTCCTCCTCTTGCACTGCTGCCTCCCATTTTCAGAATGGGAGTGGAAAAAAAATCGGGACTTTTTTGAAATGCCACGGGATGCGGGACAAATTATTAAAAAGCGGGACTGTCCCGCCAAAAGTGGGACGTCTAGTCACTATACTTTTAGGTGTGTATCTACAAATACTTGTATAAATAGGGAACATCATATGAAGCTAATAAAATTTGGCCCTGTTTTGCAGAGCTCTTCTACTACTGACAAAGCACATGGCAAGCCCACAGGGATTTTCAAGTAAGTAACAGAGCATAAATAAATCCCCAATATATATTTCCTTTGAGCCATGAAGATTGCAGAAGACAGGTGTATAATTCTAACAGCAGTATCTATTGTCTGCCTTATCCCCACCACCACTTTTTTTTTTTTGAATGACTACTTTAAATCTGTCTCTGACAAGTGGAGGTGGAGGAATATTTCATTTAGTCTGCTATTTGAAGCCAAGCGCTTTAATTCATGCAAGATAAGCTGCCAACAGAACACTTTTTTTCAGTTTTGCAATTGTATATGAAATGAAATAATAAGAGAAACTGTACACAAAACATGCATTGATTAAGAACGTGTTGTGCAAAAAAGGCCCGCAATAAAAACAATTCATTTGCTAGGGAAAGTTATCTGTGAAAATCACTATAATGCTTAGTGTCTTTTTTCTAAGTAAAGAGCAACAAGGACTGATTTAGAAATTATAGGCACATGATTGATGAAGTTGATTCAGGGTGGAAATAGATTTATTCATCTCTAATATCTATAAGTAATTCAACTCATGAGAAATACTTTGGCATGATTAGCGTGACTTTATTCTGGGCTACAAAAATCCAAGTTTTTCACAAAATGCCAGCAAAGAAATATTGAAACTGGCAATTCTTTGATGCCATCTAGAAAACATTTGGACAATCCCCATATAACAGATTTAGGCACTATTAGGGTAAAGTACTATCAGTGCTAACATTCAAGCTATGCAAAGAAAGTGTGACCACAAGGCAGGCTTGGAGGACAATTTAAAGATGCAGAATAAGCTTGGGAGCAGTCTTGTTCCATCAGATAGCAGACTCAATTCTGAGATGAATGGTACTGAGGCAGGATTCCAAGGCCCATACTGCTGTCTTAAAGATAAAAAATAGAACAACAAGAAGATGAAATTCTATTTCTTTACTTTTCAGAATGAAAGTTATTCTGACGAGGTTCCCTTCATTCAAGGCTATATTCTCACCACAGAAATTATGACTGAATTCGGTGTTCCAACTGAAAGGTTTACTGAAACAACAACCAAAAATGCAACCCGAAAAGCCACCTTGTAAATTGTGAAAATTCTGATGACAAGAATAAATGAGGCAGAGATAATATCCTATTTTTTCTTCTTTATCAGTCTAAAAACAGCACTGAAGGATAGTCATCTATGGTATTTTCTGACAAAGGTGCTGCTAAGGGTTGTTTTGGGGGCAACCAAAATCAGGAGATCATGGTAATACTAGGCAGAAAACTTCCAAATCTCATTCAATTGGATGAAGAAGATTTTGCATTAAAATATTTCAGAAGAGAAGACAATACTTGTTCATCGGGATAATCCTTTTGGAAAGATTTTTTTAAAAATATCTTAACATGATAGCCTATTCTTAACATGAAAGCCTAATCTTTTAGTATCTGAGGCTAATAAAATTTGAATAAAATGTAATGCTGGTATTCAGTAAGACTAATTTGGATTTGGAATATAGTCTGGCCAAAAGGGGGCTAGAAGGATAAGGTTGATGATCCAAGCTTCTTAATATGGATTTCTTCTACAAATATATTTATTATGGTCTTTGACCTGCCTTTACAATAAGAAGAGTAGAGTAAAAAAAGAGAAATAGTGTAACAGAGTGATTTATTATTGAGAAGTGTGGGGTAGGACAATAAAACAACATATCTAATTTAAAAAATTGCAGTTATATGACTTTGTGAAGATATATAGTCATCTGATATTTAAGGCATTAGCATCCCTTAAAAAATAATAAACATAAAAATTATCTGTCCAGCCCTCATATTTGGAAACAACTGGGGCAATCAGGGCATATATTGGAATATTATAAAAAGGAGACTGTATGAGTGAAAGTTTCTACCTCACTGGATCCACAAGGGCAAAAGTCTCCTCAAATAAGGAGTACCATGAAATCTTCCATCCAGTAGAGCTGATGAGAAGGCATCAAAGCGGGCTCTGGAAAAGGCCCATCTATATTTCATTAGGGTTAGATCAGGGGTGTCAAATTCAATCCCATCGCAGGCCATATGAGGTTTTTGTGGGGCTGGGGTGTGTGGCCTGGTCATCACAGCCAACTGGGTGGGCAGGGGCAAGGTGGATTGGGGCTGGGGTGGCACGAGCCAGTCCCTCGCTGTCTCCAGGATGGCCCCACGGGACAACTCTGGGCCTATTGTGGGCTGGATCTGCCCCTGGGCTGCATGTTTGACACCCCTAGGTTAAATTGTATGGGTACCTTGCTGGAGAGGGCTTGCAAATGTCTAATAGAATAGAACTCGGGGGCACTAGTGATATCATTTCAGTGATCAATGATTCTTTCTTTTGCTATTGATTTGGCCTTCTCCAGGGTTAATTGGCCTAAATATTCCGGAGAGAGGCCAAGATTGCAAAAGTTCTGCTATACGCAATACAGTTTCAATAAGGTTGCTAATTGTCAGGCCACAGCAGGGGCATCAGATCTGTAGAGTCAATATGATTCTAAATCCTGAGATTAAAAACTTAGTCTGGACCTGAAAGGTCCACGGTAGACAGTTAAGGTAAAAGGGATAGGGATTAGTGAGACTAGCAACAGGATCAGGTAGAGTGTTCCAGACATTTACTACTCTATTGCAGAAGTCATATTTCCTACAATCGAGATTAGAGTGAATTACATTGTGTTAATATAGTTGAAATTAAAGTATTCATTTACAGGTAGGATGTTTTGGTAAATAATTGTATGAATTGAGCATAGGTCAGAATGTAGATGGTGCAGTTTGAGGCTATCCAGACCTAAAATTTAAAGCCTGGTGGGATAGGGAATTTTATTTCGAGCAGAAGATTTGAGTACTTTTCTAGTAAAATATCTCTCTCTAATGTATTGATGTCTGAAATACAGTGAGGGTTCCAGGCAGGTGAGCAGTATTCAAGTATAGGTCTGGCAAAGGTTTTATATGCCCTAATTTGAAGTATAGCATTATACTTATATAATATAATATATATATTATATAATATATAATAATTATATATATATGTTTTCTGAGGTTTTCGCGGGTGTTTGTATGTAGGTCTTTGGTTATTCGGGTTTTCTCCCACGTAAAATTGGAAGTGTCTTGGTGACATTTCGACGAAGTCTCATTCGTCATCTTCAGGCTTCAGCTTCGTGCTTCTGGGAGCAATGTGTGATCGCAGCTGTTTCTTCCTTTTAACTGCTAGAGGGGGTTTGAACTGATTGGGTGGGAGCTTGGCTGTGCTCTGATTGGCTGGGGGTGCACAACCAAGCCCCCACCCAAACAGGACACACCCCAACAAGAAAGACACAGACTTCAGAGGATAATTAGAACTGCAGAAAAAATAATTGCTACCAACCTGCCTTCCATTGAGGACCTGTATACTGCACGAATCAAGAAGAGGGCCGTGAAAATATTTGCAGACCCCTCGCATCCTGGACATAAACTGTTTCCACTCCTACCCTCAAAACCACGCTATAGAGCACTGCACACCAGAACAACTAGACACAAGAACAGTTTTTTTCCCGAAGGCCATCACTCTGCTAAACAAATAATTCCCTCAATAATGTCAAACTATTTATTAAATCTGCACTACTATTAATCTTCTCATCGTTCCCATCACCAATCTCTTTCCACTTATGACTGTAAGACTGTAACTTTGTTGCTGGTAATCCTTATGATTTATATTGATATATTGACCATCATTTGTGTTGTAAATGTTGTACCTTGATGAAGGTATCTTTTCTTTTATGTACACTGAGAGCATATGCACCAAGACAAATTCCTTGCGTGTCCAATCACACTTGGCGAATAAAAAATTCTATTCTATTCTATTCTATTCAGAGAGAAAACTTCGTAAAATAAGATTGACAACTCTTAATGTCTTTTTTGCAATGATGTTACAGTGAGCTCTGGGACTTAGATCTTTTGAAGTGAATACTCCTAGGTCCTTGACAGAGTGTGGATCAACTTTTAGATCGTTTCCAGCCAGCAAATATTTGATGTTCTTATTTCTATTGTCAATGTGCAGGACTGAGCATTTGTTAGCAGAGATTTGGAATTGCCAATTGCTTGACCATTCAGATACATAGTTTAGGTCATTTTGAAGGGTAGTAGAGTTGTCTGTGATGTTGAATAGTTTAACATTATTGGCAAAGAGGACACAGCTGCTTATAATTTGATCACAAAGGTCATTGATATAAAGCAGAAAGAGTGTTGGATCTAGAACACTGTCTTGGGGAACACCGCTATTAATAGATGCAGGATTTGATAGCTGCCTATTTTGACCACTTGTTGCCTGTTTGACAGGAACGCAGATATTCAATTATGCAGGGGTCCAGAAATGCCATAAGGTTTTAGTTTCAGAAGTAGTTTGTCATGCACTACTGAATCAAATTTACAGAAGTCTATGTAAATTGTGTCTATTGCTTTGCCCTGGTTGAGAGTTCCAGATGTTTTTGTGGTGTATGAGTTACAGATTACAGGACAATTTTTTCCTGAAACCAAATTGTTTATCAGAGAGTAGGTTATTTGTCACTAAGTGGAGGGTGATGAATTGGTTTATGATGGATTCCATGACTTTACACATGGATTCCATGACTTTGTGACACAACAAAGAGAGATTGGTTTATAATTTTCAACAAGGCCGGGGTCACCTTTTTTGAAGAAAGGTATGATTGTTGCTAATGACCATATGTCAGGCAAGGAACACATTCTAAAAGATACTTCATGGATGGTGCTTAGAGGTTCAGCTATGGCGGAGGAAAACTTTTTAAGAAAGAAGGCACATATTCCATCAGGAACAATAGATAGAGATGGCTTTAGTTTGTGTAGTGCCCTTATGATGGTATCTTCAGTAAAATCAATGTGGATTAGATAATTATAATTGGATGGGGTACAACTAGGAAATGAAGGGAACGGCATCATCATTACAATCTTCACAATTCGGCCCTTTTAGAGGGGGAATGGTTTTTGAGTCTTTAAGTTTGGCATTTACGAAATTATAGAAGGCATGATTGGATTTCGTGTGTATCTCTTCCTCCCGTTTATTTATTTATTATTTATTTATTTATTTATTTATCGTATTTGTATACCGCCCTATCTCCCTAGGGACTCAGGGCGGTTCACAGGCAAATAAAAAGGTACATATAAATACAAAGTAAAATATCAATTAAAAAACTTATTCTACACAGCCAAATAGTTAAAAAAGAACAATATAAATAATAAAACCCATTAAAACCCGTATAAATTTAAAATCTAATCCAGTCCTGCGCAGATGAATAGATATGTTTTAAGCTCGCGGCGGAAGGTTCGGAGGTCCGGAAGTTGATGAAGTCCTGGGGGGAGTTCGTTCCAGAGGGTGGGAGCCCCCACAGAGAAGGCCCTTCCCCTGGGTGTCGCCAAATGACACTTTTCTAGCAGACGGCACCCTGAGGAGTCCCTCTCTGTGAGAGCGCACGGGTCGGTGAGAGGTATTCGGTAGCAGCAGGCGGTCCCGTAAATAGCCCGGCCCCATGCCATGCAGCGCTGTAAAGATAGTTTGCAGTGGTAATTGATGAATTCAGTTTTTATTTGGCGGCATATGGATTTGTATCGGTTTTTGAAGTTAGCTACATAGCCAGTTTTATTTTTCCACCAAATTGGTGCAGAAATCAAGAGATTGTGAATTCTAGATCTGCCAATAAGTTGACTTTGGGCCAGTTGCTCTCTCCCAACCCTAGGAAGAAAGTATTGGCAAGTCACTTTCAAAAACGTTGCTGCAATTTCAATAAAACATACAAAAGACAAGAGTCAACAGGCTATCAATAAAGCAGTAAAATAATTAAAGTTGGTATAATTACAACGATCAAATAAAAGTATCCCTTGACTTACAACTATAATTGAGCCCCAAAATTTCTGTTGCTAAGCAAGACATTTGTTAAATGAGTTTTGCCCCATTTTATGACCGTCCTTGCCCCATTTGTCAAGTGAATCACTGCAGTTATTAAGTTAGTAACCCAGTAGTGGTAGTCACTACCAGTTCATGCACTACACTTCTACGCATGCGCAGAGATATCCAGGAGACTGGGCAGAGTCTCCCACTGCTGCCACTACCGGTTCTCCTGATCCGGGGTGAACCGGTAGCAACCCACCACTGTAGTAACGTAGTTGTTAAGTGAATCTGGCTTCCCTATTGGCTTTGCTTGTCAGAAGATCACAAAAGGTGATCACATGACCCAGGACACTGCAACTGTCATAAATTGCCAAGCATCTGAATTTTTATCACATGACCTTGGGATGCTGCAATGCCATAAGTGTGAAAAATGATTATAAGTCACTTTTTTTCATTGTAACTTTGAGCAGTCACTAAGCAAACTGTTCTAAGTTGAGGACTCCCTGTAATAATGCAGCTGGGAAGGCCATCAGTGGTCTTAACTCAGAATTTTGTGTTTTTCCTATCTTCTGGATAAACAAGATTTGAATTGGATCAGAAAGCAGTAACCACCTGCCATTGATGACTATCATGAATCCAAGCAAAACATCTCTATAAGATACTTTCAGATATTTCAAAAACACCACCTGTCACTTCCAAGGAGCCCTTTTCCTAAGAATGGATACTATTTTCATTTCCATTAACAATCTTGTGAAATTTACAAAATAATTCAGTATTGGCAGACAGACAAATTGAGAGAGAGCTTGAAAATACGAAGACACCTACTTACCTACTAAATTGCTGCAGTATGAACAGTGATTATTTCATTAGTACAGCAATTTTCAAGAACAAGAAACTCTGCCCAGAATAACTGGGATACAATGACCTGACTGGAGTACAAAATGTGCTTTCCCTTTCTTTAGTAAAAAAGAAACAAACTGGTTAATGTAAATAACTGCTTACCTAACATATAAAATGATGTATAATAAAAACATTCTATAACATTTGACATTCTAATAGCAAGGATCGTGAGGAAAACCCATAACATTTGAGAAGTGCATTAAAACTGAACAATGATACAAAACAACATTAAACAGTATTAAAAGTCCGGTGAAACAGATCAGTATTTTCTGGTCTTTTATAAAAAGGAATGAAGGACTTAGTCTCACCTCTAATAAACAAAAAAAAAACCTCAGCTGCAACTTTAAGAAGAACGTTAAGAGCTCTGTGTCAAATGCTCATCTTATATTCCTATAGGCTTTATTCCTATATAACCTAGATCTTTTCTCAGTTGGGGTTCTGCAAGAGATTGTGGTTGGGAAAAAACAAACAAACACCTATATACTGCACGAATCAAGAAGAGGGCCGTGAAAATATTTACAGACCCCTCGCATCCTGGACATAAACTGTTTCAACTCCTACCCTCAAAACAACGCTATAGAGCACTGCACACCAGAACAACTAGACACAAGAACAGTTTTTTTTCCCGAAGGCCATCACTCTGCTAAACAAATAATTCCATCAACACTGTCAAACTATTTACTGAATCTGCACTACTATTAATTTTCTTATAATTCCCATCACCAATCTCTTTCCACTTATGACTGTATGAATGTAACTTGTTGCTGGCAATCCTTATGATTTATATTGATATACTGACCATCAATTGTGTTGTAAATGTTGTACCTTGATGAAGGTATCTGTTCTTTTATGTACACTGAGAGCATATGCACCAAGACAAATTCCTTGTGTGTCCAATCACACTTGGCCAATAAAAAAAAAATTCTATTCTATTCTATTTTGAACTTCATGTTCCACATAATACTATTTTGCAGGGTAACTCGGCTGCTAGACTGCCACTTTGCTGTTGTTGTAAATGTTGCAAAGAATGGAACGGAACGGAACAGAACAGAACAGAACAGAACAGAGCTGGAAGGGACTTTGGAGGTCTTCTAGTTCAGCCCCCTGCTCAAGCAGGAGAACCTATACCATTTCAGATAAGTGACCATCTAGTCTCTTCTTAAAAACCTCCAGTGATGGAGCACCCATGATTTCTGGAGGCAAGCTGTTCCACTGGTTAATTTTCCTCACTGTTAGGAAGTTTCTCCTTAATTCCAAGTTGCTTCTCTCTTTGATTAGTTTCCACCCATTGTTTCTTGACCTGCCCTCTGGTGCTTTGGAGAATAATTTGACCCCTTTCTTCTTTGTGGAACCACCTCCAAAACTGGAGTGCTGCTATCATGTCACCCCTAGTTCTTTTATTTAGACCAGCCAGACCCAAAACCCAAAAAGGATGGATAGTATGGTTTAGAAGTGAATTGTAGTGTGAAGTTTTCATACCTTTCTGCCATTGTTATGCAGGAGTTCTCCGAGACCTGAAAAACATTTCAAGAAAAAATAATCATCCAGATTAAAAAGATTGAAAGGGGCCGCTCTAGATTAAGGAATTTATAAGAGGTCTTTCAATGATTAGCCAGACTGATGGAGAAGGAAACACTCCTCTAGCACTAGGTTTGGTAATGAAACGTCTGCATGAAAATAACCAAGGTCAGAGAGCACCAAGGACAAATATTCTCCTTTATTGGAAACATTCCTTCCCTCAGACAGCTTTGCTCAAAACCTTTAGAGTTCTGTATATCAAAACCATCACTTTGAATTGTACACAGAAATGAACAGAAAGGCAAAGAATAAGAAGTCCTCTAGGACAGGTGTTTCTAACCTTGGCAAATTTAAGACTTATGGAATTCAAGTCCCAGAATTCTTTGCTTTGCTGGCTGAGGAATTCTGGGAGTTGAAGTCCACAAGTCTTAAAGTTGCTAAGGTTGGAGACCCCTGGCTCTAGGATGCTGGAAGCTGATAATGATTTAAGGGTCTTCCTGTTACTTTGAAGAGACAGCAACAAGACCTTTAGTATTCCTTCAGTCAGCCAGCTCTCTTCTGGCAACTTTAATGAGCCGTAATGAAAGTATAGTATGTGGCAGAAAATGCACACTACTATTCCTCAAAGCAGCACAAATGGCATCACCCAATCAGGGTGGACAGTAAGGCACCTTGCAGACAGATCACAGTGAGATTTTTTTTAAAAGGCTTCTCCTGATTTCTCTGGGATACAGAGTGTAACAACTTTTACAAGACATACAAAACAATGTAAACAATTTGCTGAGCCTTAAAAAAAGGTGCCACTGTTTTAAGAGGTGTTAACTTTAATGAATAATGAAGCTTGAAAAAATGGGCTCCTTTAATAAGTAGCATGAGTTCTCCATCTCTTGGAATCATATAGTAATCCTCCTATGTTTGCGATCTATTTGTGATAGCAGAATTCTTTTAAACTCAACTACAGTAAAATGGTTGTGTGACTTCTTAAATCCTACAAAAACAGACATCATCCAGCAATACAGGAAAAGAGATAGATTGATAAACAATCAAGACAATCTCTTTCTTTCATTTCCATAGCAGCTGAAACTTGGATACTATTAAAAAGAATATCTGAAGAGGGAGGGAGGTTCACAATAGTTCACTGAAACTCATAGACGTACGTGCACGGGATAGGCAAATGACAATGCATTGCAATATTGCCAGACATATTGCCACATATCTTACAGTGGGTACTTACATCTAGTGGTGGTTTTCAGCCGGTTCTATCCAGTTCGGGAGAACCGGTAGCGGAAGCTGCAGGAGGCTCCGCCCACCCACCCATAATCACGTCCCAATTATCCACATTTTTGATGCTCTGCGCATGCGCGGAAGGCCCTACACATGTGCACGCTCACATTTGCGAACCAGCAGCGAAGGTAAGTGAATACCACTCCTGCTTGCATCCAATCTCAAGACACAAGTGTAGGAAGATAGAGTTTGCCCCATAATACATTTTCTTATTTTGTATCATCGTGGTTTGTGCTAGATATTATTATGGTCAAGCTCCTCTTTTTTCTCATCCAATCTTGTCTGCTACTGTATTTGAAACTAACTATATCAGGCATAGTTACACCATACTGATCCTACCATCATACTTCAACCAAATTTCTTTACACTTTAGGTCCTAAATAACTCTGTTCTTCTCAGGGGCGGACTTCAAAAATTTTAGCAAGAGGTTCTCTGCCCAATTGCTGGGTGGGTGTGGCCATAGTGAGCGTGGCCTAGTTGGCCTCCTGTACCACCGTGGGGGGCATTTTTGCCCTCCCCATGCTCTGGAGGCTTTTCTCAAGCCTCTAGGAGGGCGAAAACGGCTTCACTAGGCTCCAAAGGTCCTCTGGAGGCCAGAAACGGGCCCATTTCCACCCTTCCCGAACTTCTAGTAGGCCCATTTTTTCCTCTTCCCTGAACCTCCATATGTACCCTGCACTTTCCTGCATCCAAAACAGGGGACTCTTGGGACTCTTGGGAAGGGCGGGGTGGGATTGGTGGGGTCAGCCAAGAGTAGGATTTGGGGGTTCTCCGAAATGCAGAGAATCTTAGCTAGAGGTTCTCCCGAACCCCTGTGAACTCCCAGCAGCCCACCCCTGGTTCTTCCATGTCACACAGGCCAGGCACTGAATAGTAGTATCACCATTATAGTTATAGACAATAACTGGAGCAGCCAAGAATCTGTGGGTTGGAACCAGAAAGAGAAATGGACACAAGATATCTCCTCCTCTTTCTCTTTGCTGAACTATTTCTGTTTTCATGGAATAGTAGCATTCATTTCATGACTTTTTGGTTTTTAGACCTTATTTTCATATGGAACACAAAACCAAAATGTTGCTTTTAATATCAGTAGATTATTCATGGTAGAAGATCAGATTTCAAATCTTACACTTCTGTCTGCATACTTCCTAAATTGTCTTGGCATGGTAACTGCCAACCTATAAGTAATCTACACTGCCTGAGACTCCTCCAATTTCTACTTTGCATCCTTGGAGCAATTCCCAAAAGCTTAGTGTTGGCTTGGAACCTTTCCACGCAATTCTTTTGGCATTTAGCAAATAAAAATCTCATCCCAAACATGTCATTTCCATTTCAATTTCACACTGTGGACTTGGGTTTAAGCATATGACTACCAGATCTAGGCTGGGAAAAATATTGAAAACCAGAGCATTCTAGTTAACTCTTTGCTACCAGAGTATGGTGAGAGTTGCAGTTCTAGTCTAAGTCCAGTTTATAATTGCATCTATTTATTTGACTGATGAAATGGCATTAAAAATAAGTGACTGGAAAAGGGCAGGCATCACAACAGTTTATACCACACTACCTGAGGAGGAGGTGGAAAACATCTGCGGCCCAAATCTGTGTTTGATAAAAACACATTACCTTTATTATGATTGCAGCCCACCTTCCTGTAGGCAAGATTTCCTGGATATTCCTTATAGCTGGTCACATCTGGTTTAAATCATCTCTCTTAACATTCCAATCCCACTGATTTTTTTCCCCGTTTGGGGGAAGTAAGTTATCAGGTGACCATCTGTTTCCTCCATCTCCCGTAATGTTGGCTTGCTTCTTATATTCCCCCTGCAATTGAATTGATTGGAAAAGAAGAATAGAATCCAGCATGGTAGATTGCCCTCAAAGAAGTTGGCATCAAATTATAGTTTTAGATACAGGCTGCCTGGTCTAAGCAGGAAAAATAATTTGGGTCATGCTATGAATATTATACATAGAGATCACCATGGCAATCATTATACACATATCTTTCCCGGTCTAATCATTGACATCCCCATCCATTTTTGCAATGTGCTTTGTACTTTCAGAGCTTTGGAAATACAGGAAGAAAGAATAAAATCTAGTATTATCTCTCAACTGCCATTTGGGCAACCAAATTGGTGGGCGTTTTAAAAAGTTTTAAGAGAAAGGTTGGGAGGAGGTTGCAAAAATCTGAAAATAGGCTGAAATGTGTTTTTCAAATGGCAAACTGAGACCTTCTGAAGGGATGATAGTTAAACTCTGGGAATGGCAGTCGGAGTCCTATGTCTATGCTTAATTTTGGAAGAAATGGTACCAAGTTTTGACAATTTTGTTACTGGATTTTAAATATATGTTTTGCTTTTGCTTTAAAGCTGGGCTTTGTGGTCTTTGCTGCTTTAAGCTGCCTTTTACAAAAAAAATAGGTATCTGATGGAGATTTTGCCAGGCGGCTCATTGGACTGAAATATTCAGTATGGTCTCTGCTACCAATTACCCCAACATCTCCTGGTATTAACTGCCTTCTCTTCTGTCCTCAGGAGCATCAACCAGCAAGGAACAGGCAGTCAGTGCTATAAAGGTAGTCCTCGACTTACGACCACAATTGAGCCCCAAATTTCTGTTGTTAAGTGAGACATTTGTTAAGTGTGTTTTGCCCGATTTTACAACCTTTCTCGCTGTAGTTGTTAAGTGAAATGCTGCAGCTGATGTTAGTAACCCGGTTGTTAAGTGAATCTGGCTTTGCTTGTCAGAAGATCGCAAAAAATAATCACACAATTTCGGAACATAAACAGCAACAGTCATAAATATCAACCATTTGCCAAGCATCTGAATTTTGAACACATGATTATGGGGATGCTGCTAAGGTCATAACTGTGAAAAATATCATAAATCACTTTTTCCAGTGCTGTTGTAACTTGGAGCGGTCACTAAATGAACTGTTGTAAATCGAGGGCTACCTGTATCGTGATTTGTACCTTCTTGTGCTACTTGATCTCTCAGTGACTTTTGATGTCATCAACTAGGCTATTGTTCTGGATTAACTGGGAGTGGGAAAAAGTATTGCAATGTGTCACTTCCTCCCTCAGTGGCTTTATATTCCTATGGACTCTTTAGATCAGGGGTCTCCAAGCTTGGCAACTTTAAGCCTGGAGGACTTCAACTCCCAGAATCTCCCATCCAGCAAAGGAGTTGAAGTCCTCCAGGCTTAAAGTTTCCAAGCTTGGAGACCCCTGATCTAGATGGTTTTAAGGCAGGTCTTTTGATTTTGGATAGTTTTACAAATGCCTTCAGACAATAATGCTTGCAAATCTCCTACTCTACTGACTTTGGATAGCCTAGGCATGTGGGGATATTCAAAGTGAAAATTTGAATACATTTTCTGACCTCCTATACAAATTGGCCTGTTCATACAATTTCCTAGCTATAATCCACAAGGGATCTACTATTTTCTGCATCTCAGCTATTCTACTACCAATAATACAGTAATAATAAAACTGCCCTTCTTTACATTGTAGAGCTGCTGAGAGCTAGCCAATGTGGAACCTACATTTACACATTATAAGCCATTGTTTCCCCAAGTTGGTATAATGAGGGGGAGGGAACAAATGAACAGTAGATACAGATTAACAGAGTTGGAACAGACCTAGTAGGTCATCTAGTTCAACCCCCCACTCAAACAGGAGACCCTACACCATTTCTTGAAAACTTCCAGTGATGAAGCTCCCACAACTTCTGAAGGCAAGCTGTTCCATTGGTTGATTGCGCTCACTGTCAGACAAATTTCTCCTTATTTCTAGGATGAATCTCTCCTTGTTCAGTTTCCATCCATTATTACTTGTCTGGCCTTCAGCTGGTTCACTTAACACTGAACCCCCATCTGTGACATGAGCTTTGTGCTGGAGATGGGAAATGTGGCAACAAACCAATAAAACCAACAAAAGGACAAGACTTGTAAAGTAAGCTCAGGAAATGCTATATTTAAAGAACATCAAGCCTTTAACTATTTTACCAGGCAGATAACAAAGGTCCCAATCAAAACTGAATGCCATAGATTTTGTATATCTTTCTATTGCATTGTCCTATTTGTAACCCTTTATCTTTCTACTACTTTGCAAAAACTGCAATATTCAGTTGTGCTGAATGAGTACTCCAGTTCAATTCTTGGTCAAAAACAATGATTCACACTTGATGTCTAAAAGTACTATATAGCTGAGCAAACTTCACAGTTTTAGGATTCAGCTGATATTTTTTTCTACCGTTCGTGGCATGTTTTCAAGGCTTCACAGTTTTGCTTTAAAATTAAAAAGAAACAGAGCAACTTCATTTAGCAAAGAAGGGAATTCATCACATGGCCCACTTCAGGTTCCAACAAAGTGTGCCGGCTCCTGTGCTATTCTAATCTGATATTGACCACAAAAAAAAAAAAGGAGGAAAAGAAGAAAGAGGAGGAGGAGGAGAAGGAGGAGGGGGGGGTTGGTCTCTGCCAGACATTTATAAGAGTGAAAAAAGCATATAGCACAGGATGACTTTGCCTCTGAGATTAGTATTTTTCAAACAATCAACTGAACACAAAATGTAAATATTTTAAGCTCCAATGATAAATGTTTCATCATGTTATCCTCATTTGGATCCTAGGCACTGTAATGGAAATAGTAATTACAGCTACCATTACAGGGTCTATCTCTGTAATCTATGCAGCAGTCTTTGATCTCACACAGCTGTGATTTCAATCCAGTCTAGGAAATCTGGAAGTTCTCAAAGGGCTGTCATTGATTCTTTTCTAGCAGCAGCTCCTCCAGTGCTACCAATATTGTCTTATAATGGAAGTGGCTATGTTGTTGCAGGCAGGAACTGCACTTTTCCAATTTTAATGAGCGGGGGTGGGGGGGAGGCAGGAATGAATAAGCAAAATAACGGTAACAAACATAGTGCTGACTTACCCATCTATTTTTAGGCTTCCTTTAAAAAAAATCAATACATTCAAATACATGTGGGGGAGGTAGGGAATTGCACCATTGAAATTGGGCCCTGAATTTCTCTCATTAGGTGGCCCCAGAAAATCTCACAGAGTTCATGGGTTATGGAATCATCATCCAACATGAGATGTAGATATCTACACAGAGTGATAGCTTGATCCTCAAAGGCTGGCTGCCATATACATGAACCATATGCTCAGTGAAAGGCAAGTAATAGAACAGGGGAATTCCCAGTATTAATGGTGGAATGAGGTCACTGTACAGAAAAAATCTGGGATTCAGAGTCTACCAATTGGGAGCTCTGTTAGCAAAGCTAAGAAGACTCTTGAGCCTTGAGAACCTATTCTTTTGCGAATAGTACAAGAGAATAGGTGGCTTTGGCTAATTCGGTAGAGGAAATTGCACAGATACTATTGAAGAATGGACTTTCTCTGCTCATGGTTGTAGGTTTATATGGATGGAATTCTTGGGAGGTAGAAAACCTGAAGACTATGTGCCTGAAAAAGCAATTTTTCTTGCCCGGAACACCACTATTCACCTACAAGAGCCGGGTCTCATGAAAATCTTATAAGATTCCATCAATCATACCTGAGCTGTTAGTGTCTTTATAGGAATTACATGACCTTTCTAATCTCATAATTGTTGAATCTTTTTTGCAGGGGTGAAATGCTCCCGGTTCGCACCAGCTCCCCCATTAGGTAGCGATGGCAGCTGCTGGTTCGGAGGACCGGTAGCAAAAATCCCTGGCCCCGCCCCCCCGCCTCTGCTGAGCCGCACCATCAGGAGAGGTTTTGTTTTTTTTTACTTTTAAAAGTTTTTCTTCAGCTGAAACATGCCTTGAAAAGTTAAAAAAAAACCCTCTGATGATCGTGGGGCTGAGCAGAGATCATCAGAACATTTTAAAAGTTTTTTTTTAAAAAAACCCTTCAGCCGAAGGTGGGGGGGGAAGAAAAAAACCGGTGGTTTTAAAAGCTCCTCTGGCGATCCCAGAGGAGTTTCCTGATCCTCACAGGTTTTTAAACTGACTTTTTAACAGCCCCCACTTACAAGAGCCCCCACCCAAGCCTAGCCAATTCTCCCTCCTCACTTACCTATAATTACTGCTCTTTTGGGCTGGCAACAGCATGTTTTCTTCAGCTACTGAAGAAGAAAAAAAGCTTGCTTTGACTTCCTGCTTTGCTGGTTGAGGAACTCTGGGATTTGAAGTCCACAATAAAATAAAATAAAATAATAAAATAAAATATTTGTGCAGCTTTCTGAGATTTGGGGTGTTTCTGTAGTGTTTCACTCTAACTACACAAACACACAAAATCTCAGAAAGCTGTATATGGCATTTTGTGAGTGTGTGTGTGTGTGAGTTGTGTGTGTGTAAAGTGTGAAAGTTGGTTTTTGAGCTTTTTGTGGCTGTGTGAAGTGTGAAGTGCAGCTGCTTTTACATTGTGTGTGAGTCAGTTGTGTTGTGTTGTGTTGTGTGTGTGTAAAGTGTGAAAGTTGGTTTTTGATACCTCTTATTGTTTTTTATACTTTGTTTATTATTTTTATTATTTATTGTTATTGGCCATGCCCACTCAGTCATCTGACCACCAAGCCACGCCCACCAATTAAGCCATGCCCACAGAACCGGTAGGAAAAAAAATTAGATTTCACCCCTGCTTTTTTGGTTTCTTTTATAAGGGCATTGATGGCTGATTTGGCTTCTTAAACAATAGCAAGGGCTTCTGCTGTAATAAAATAAAATATTGCACTTGTACAGTATGTTACTGTATTGTAAAGGAACTAGTCACACTATTCTGGACCAATTATGTATTTACCAGATTCCTCCAAGTACATGGAAGTTATTGATAATATGTAATATTAACTACCGTGCAGATTTTTGCTACTTCTTTTTAAATTGTTTTCCTTTTAAGTTGACAGTTGTGCTAGGATGTGTAAAAAGATAAACCATAAGCCTGTATCGCTAATGCGATATCAGGGTTGACTGTCTTCCTTCTCCTCCTCTTTCTCCTTCTCCTTCTTTGGGTCTCCTTGTTGAAAATTCAGAAATAACACAAGCAAATTCTGAGTTTGCTATTTTTGGCACTGCCTTCATCAAGAGAGAGAAAAAGCGGGGGGAGAGAGACTAAACTATGGGGTTTTCAAGCAAATTGGCAGGAAGGCCATATGGAAATTCCAAGACCATATGGTTTCAATGATAAGGCCTCATCATGCCGAGCAAAGAATTGCAATTCCAGAAATCAGCTTGCTCCTATTACTGAGCCCAAGTACCCAAAAGATGGAATTTGTTCGATTGGACCTGAAAAGTAAAGCCATGCATAATAATACTGTCTATCATGGATTTTCTTCAGAACACAAACTTGGATGTCCAAAAGTCAATTGGCTATTTTGTAAAAGGAACTGTACATTGTGAAAACCATTCTCCTAGTCCCATGTAAACGCAGACTATTCAGATAAGAGAAAAACACCAGTTTTTCTAGCTGGCCAGAAGAAGCTCTATCTATTAACAGCTCCCAGTCTGTCACATTATGAATTATTTTTCAAGTTGCCGGTATATGGGAGGTTGTCTTGACTCTTAAATACAAAATAATACTAAAATAGTTGAACCCAATTCTTCTGCATGCACAAAAACACTAATGCCTGAGAGTATCTTCCTCAAGTGGAGGCCTTATAATGTTGCTGCAAGAATAGAAATTTAATGAAAGGTGAAAGGCTTTTTTTGATCCAAAGTAAAATAAAAATAGAAATGTGAAATGTAATCTGGACCAATCATCTTGATGCATATTGTAGCCAAAATAAGTTGCCTGAAGGTCTGAACATCACTGATGATGAGTATGTGCCCTTAAATTGTTGGCATCTGCTGACAGCAAGCAGGCACACCCAAGAGCAGTCCACCTAGGAAGATGTTATGTTCAGTTATGTCACTTTGAAAATACTTCTCAACTACTATGAAAACAGGAATCTTAACAGGAGCTAGAAGAATGATCTTGGGAGGGCAGGGGAGCAGAACTAGCTGGAGTAAATTTACCATGTTGGTACTGAAAATACTAAAAACCATTGTATAGTTGTGAACATGAATGTGATCTGGTGGAGATATCTGTCACCCATTGATTGCCAGAAGTGACTAATAGAGATCTCTTTCCTCCCTCATAGTTCCATGTGTATACCGCCTGAGGCTGCATACTTAGTGGGAGGGTACTACCAGGAGGTACATGAGAGCTGTATCCTTCTGCTAAAATCTCCAAACAAATTCATGGTTCATTGACCATCAGGGAAGCTGTCCCCCCAAGTTTCTGATTAATTAAAAAAAAAAGTCTGCAGGGCAGAGGGTGACTTTTCTGAGGTACACAGTTCTTTCTTTGATTGTTTCAAGGTAAGTAAGGTTTCATGTGAAATTATTAGATTAGGACTTCTCTGACTAACACATTAACTGAAGTTTTGCTTGTAAATTTCCTGAAGGCACAATATTGGTTAAGAGAGCTTCTCAAGAAGACTAAACCTCAAACAAGAGAGTGAGAAGTCTGTAGCTTTGGCCTAATTCCAAAATCCCCTTGCTTTATGTAGCTCAGGACAAATTTCTCTGTTGACCTTTTAGATGAAGGACGGGAGAAAGAAGACATTTCAGAATTTAAAAAGGAGTTCTTTTAATGGAATATGGTGGTGGAGCACGTAGTGGAAATGCTACCGGATCGGATCGGACCAGATTGCACGATCCGGGAGCAATTGCAGCCAGTAGTTTGGTGATCCAGTAGCGATGGCAAAGCAAAGCTCCGCCCACCTGCCCGGGTGTCATCACTTCCTGGTTTTAACCAGGAAATAATGTGCTTTTGACCTTCTGTGCATGCGTGGCGTGTGCACTCCCGAGCCGGTAAGGAAGATAAGTAGATTTCACCCCTGTGGTGGAGTGTCAAAAAACAAAAGCAAGATGGTAGAAACAGCTATGCAATGCAATCCCAATCCCTTTTGTACATGTGTTAGTGTTACCACACATGTAGATGCGTTAGTATTACCACACATGTGTTTGAGCTTGGATCACAATGTGACTTCTTGCCTTTCTCTAAAAGTTCTCTGAGGTAATAGATCACAGTTCACATGTTGCTTCTGGAAGAGTTTTTAGAAATATTGGTGTGCTGTCCATAGCACAGTACCTGTGAGCCAAAGAGCCAACAGAGCAACTCCATCCAATTTTAAATACTGTACCTCTGCTGCTTCCACACCTATCAGCAAAAACTTGGGTTATTTATGTAATTTATAAATAATATCACCCAAGCATACATGTTCATCTGTGACTTTGGGTTTGTATCTCAACACTGTTTGTTTGTCTGACTTTCATTTCTGAAAGGCACGTCCTTGACACTGCCATCACATTTGCCTTGTAGCCATTTTGAGCATGAATCCTACTTTGCATGCCAAATTTGCTTTTCAACTTTTTTTTTTTTGCTCTTTAATGGTTTGATACCAGTCTTCGATTTATGTTATACCAGCTGGCTTCCAGTTCCCATATCATTTACTGTAGTCAGTGGCTCATTGTCCAACTCTAAGAAGAAGTCACTCACAGAAAGTTATGATTTTCTGTTGCTTCATTTTAGAGTAGATAATTTCCATATGGTTGTTTTGCTCTCATAATTGCATAATTCATTAGATGTGCAACCTAAGTTGGGTTATTTCTCTATCTAGCTCTTTCATTGAAATTAATATAATATTTAGTTGAAATTAAAGTAACATATAGGCAGATAATATTTATACTTCAAAAATAATTCATCTAGTAGTATATGTTCATTGGGATAGGTGCTGTTTTACATATTTAAATGTATATTCAGACCAGTGGTAGGATTCAATTTTTTTTACTACTGGTTCTATGGGCATGGCTTGGTGGGCGTGTCAGGGGAAGGATACTGTAAAATCCCCATTCCCTCCCCACTCCAGGAGAAGGTTACTGCAAAAATCCCCATTTCCTCCCGATCAGCTGGGACTCGGGAGGCAGAGAATAGATGGGGGCGGGGCCAGGCAGAGGTGGTATTTACTGGTTCTCCGAACTACTCAAAATTTCCGCTACCAATTCTCCAGAACTGGTCAGAACCTGCTGAAACCCACCTCTGATTCAGACCCATTTCTGTATAAATCAGCATTAGCTGATGTGGGTAAAAAGAACATTCACCTGATTCAGCTATTTTCTCTTTTAACCTTACACTCTGTCATGAACTGGTTTGAAGTGATGAAAAGATATTTTGTGGAAAAGCAAAAGTGCTTGCAAAATTTTAACTTAGCACCAGCTGGGAAAATTTTACAGCTATATTTTAAAAAAGAGAGGTGTGTAAGATCTTTTGTGAACAGTTTTAGAGATAATTTTCAGTTTTCATTTGTTACAGCATTTGTTATTGAATTCGCTGTATTTTAGGATATAAGCCATTGGGACATTGATTTCTTGGATTTCTTAAAAAATAACCAATTCTGTCTTGCTGAAAAACATCATAGTTACTCAATAAATTGCTTTAACTTTTGCTCATTCTTTGGTATCAAATAAACAGGTCTATAACAATTTGCCCCAGCCAACTTGCCACAAGACAACTCACTGCAGGACAAGAGTTACACCAATATCAAAGAAAATGATAGAATAGAATAATTAAAGAAAGGATGCAAATGGAGGGTCAGAATGAAATGTGAATGACAAAAATTAAAATATTTTTAGTCATTTTAAATAATCAAATTTAACTGTTAAATTGTCCCACAGCGAGTTGGCGCTGGTGAGTTGGCCACGGCGAGTTGGGCCATTTCACAAATAAACACTAACCATCAAGAAATGGTTTATTGGTATTTAATGAAAGATCATGCATTTGCTCTTTAAATCAAAGCATGGCATTTCTGCATTAGTCTTCTATCTTCATTTAAAAACTGGGTGCTCTAGAAAAGTTTGTGATTTGATGATAAAATCAAATATATCTTGCAAAATGCCAAGTTACTGGCAATCACATATAGATCTGTGAGCATGTGTGTGTGTACATTTGTGCTTTCAAGTTAGCATTGACTCCTGGGAATAGTACTGAAAGCAAAATTGTACAGAAGAGCAATATTAAAATAATTTTAATAGTTCAATAGATGCTTCTTTTTAGCTCTGAATGAAATAAATAATAACTAATTCATTTCAAGGAATGCTAAAGCTGTTATTTTCAACAGAATAAACATCATTTATATAAATCTGTAGGATCTGATGAGTTAAAAACTTTATCCTGTATTATTATTATTATTATTATTATTATTATTATTATTATTATTATTATTATTATTATTATTATTATTATTATTATGTTTAGAAACCAGTGTGATTGACGGAAAACTCTTTATGGATTTTTTGCTGAAAGCGAATAAACATTAATATAGGATTTATTGATTAAAGAGCTATATTTATGTGAAGAGGGGAACAGTGATATGTAATTTGGGGAGGTGGAGATTGTGATAACTATGTACAAAGAACATCAGAAAACACTTTGGGTATCTTTCTTCTTTCCCCACTTTCTGTTGCTTTTGTCAATTTTTACCTTTCTTTAATGCCTTTTTTATTCCCTTCTTTTTCAATTTTACCTTTTATGCTTCTATAATTTTGTCAGCTAATTTAAAATATTTTTTAATAAAAATTACATTTTTAAAAAAGAAAAGAAAGTGTGATTATTACTGGCTACTAGTGGATTTAATCTCCCTTTGTATGATCATGGCAAAGTATGTATTATTTCAAGTAATAAAAAAACCCCACAATGCTTTAAAGAAACTGGCACAAATGAAGCCAATGCCCTAGGTCTGAATTTTAAGGTTGCAACATTTGAAACCTGAAACTTTCTCTTTGGCACCTGTAACCACTTTGGGCAAGGAATCCATGGTGCTTTTAAGCTGTCTTTTGTTGCTGAAGACTAAAGGCATTTAGTCTTGCCTGGTCCAATACATATGGAAAGAAATGGAGAGTTGGAAGAAGTTACAACTATCTTTGCTGGGAAGAATAGCGGCTATAAAATGAATGTTTTGCCCAGGTTTTTGTTTTGTTTCAAATGATACCGGTGTTTAAGAATGATATTAAATTACAGGAATGGCAAAAGGGGATTAGTAAATTTGTATGGATGGGCAAAAAACCAAGAATAAAATTAAAAGTAATGCAGGATATAAGGGAAAGGGGAGGTGTCTTAAAATGCCTAATTTAAAATTGTATTATGAAGCAGTTGTTTTATCATTAATTACTGATTGGATTAATTTAACTGAGGAAAGAGTTCTGAATATAGAAGGTTATGGTTTGTTATATGGGTGGCATGCCTATTTATTATATGATAAGAAAGTTGATAAAATATTTAAAAATAATATAATTAGAAATGCATTATTGAGGGTTTGGAGGAAATATCAATACAAATTAGATGGAAAGATTCCAATATGGGCAAACCCGAGACACATGATAGAAAATATAAATATATATCAAAAGATGGAGGTAGTTACTTATAAAGAACTTCTTTGTATGGAAAAGGGGGAGTTACAATTAAAATCTAGAGAAAAGTTGGGGAAGATGAGATAAACGTCTTCTGTTAATATAAAACAGTTTCTGAAAAACAGATCTGAATTAAATAATGTCCGTGCTTGAACTTGAGAAATCCAACTTCCACATTTCTTACTAACAATGTTTAACGAACAATTCAGAATGTTGAGCTCAAGTTTTAAATGTTTACCTTGCTGATAACTTTCAATTGTCACTGCGTTTAACTATAACAAATAGAGTTAGCTAAATAGGGAGTAATTGGATAACATCACTGTTTGCTATTTAGTGTATAGGAACTATAAACTTACAATAGGGATCACCTCTCATATCCTGAACATAGTCCCATCTTGTGTATATGATCATGAAAAACAATCTCTATTTGAGAGCTGAAATCTGTACCTTGAAGATTATGCCATGACCTACACTGAGATTTTCATCAAGTCATCAAGCGGCTCCTATTTGCAGCTGTCATTTTATATAACTTCCAGCTGGAGGAGAAGTTGTACAAAACGAAGGTATGTAAACAACAACAAAAAAGGCACTCAAGCAAATTGTGGAAGTTTAGCTAAGCAGAACGAAGTCTAGGTAATCATTCTTAACAGATCAAGTCCAACAGGGAAGAATCTCTGCCCAAATGACAAATTAATCCCAGGGTACTAGATGTTGGGCTACCATTGCAACTCTGAATTGTTTTATCCAGAGCAGGAATCAAGAGATAGCCATGCTAGATTAAAGTATGGTGGATCATGCAGAATATTTTGAAAAGAAGATTAAGTTTACCCCGCAGTTCTTTTTACTAGGAATAATTATGGATTGTACAGCTATAGAGACTAAATTGATTCTGAACTTAATAACAGCCGCAAGACTTTTGATTGCTCAATATTGGAAGAAAGAAGAATCGGATCAGCTAAATGACACTTTCAGTGATAGAATGAAAAGATGAAAATTATCAGCTAACTGCTGACTTCTCTGACTTTTCATCTGCTGGATCCATTTCCACTTGCATTGGGGATCTAAACGCTTTCCAGAAGCTCCTCCTGCTGCTGACAGAAGCAATATATTTTAGGATTTTTCCCCTCATATACAGTATTATTAAACTCCAGAAAGCACTTTGTTTTTTTTGAAATATTGTCTCATTAATCTCAAACTACAGTTTGCAGGCCTGGTTCAACCATAAGTCCTCATCAAGAATTTTTCTCATTAAAATTGTATATTACAGAAACAGCTTTGCATGGTAAAAAAAAATGCAAAATAAAATCTGCCACTATCTATATATTACACCTCGTGGGTAGAACTTTCTTTAAGTAATATATTGCATATCTTGATTAGCAGGTAATTTCATGATGACCATCTTTTCAACAGAAAAAAAATCTTTTTTTTAAAAAAAAAAAATCACATTGTAATCTTTCCTCCAGGTAAATACATCAGTTTTGTTCTTCTTTTGCTAATTATTACAAACACAGACCAAAATTATATAAAGTAATTGATAGTTGAGTTATTTTAAGGCTATTATTTTACACAAAGTAGCAGGTCAGCTATGGTTTTCCCAGTTGCAATGTATGGCTGTGAAAGTTGGACCATAAGAGAGGCTGAGCACCAAAGAATTGAGGCCTTTGAACTCTGGTGCTGGAGAAGACTCCTGCGAGTCCCTTGGACTGCAAGGCGAACAAAGAAGTCAGTCCTAGAGGAGATCAACCCTGACTGCTATTTAGAAGGCCAGATCCTGAAGATGAAACTGAAATACTTTGGCCACCTAATGAGAAAGAAGGACAGGGCATCTATCTACCGTAGAATTGTAAGGAGGAGGCAAAAGGGATAGGGAATGCTTTTTTGTGTGTGTGTGGCTGTTATTGGCAGCAGAAGATCCACAGGTCTTCTGGGCAGCAAAGGAACTGTTTCCACCTGCATTAGTCCCCGTTTTATTCCTGTCACTGATGAGTTGAGAGGTAGCTGATTACAAAGGTGCCACTTCTACCATAGTGCAGCTACCCTTCACTGAGAGCATTCTTGTCATATATCTGATAGTCTAGACCAGGGGTGTCAAACTCGTGTCATCACAGTGTTGTCACGTGACGTATTGTGACTTTTTTCCTCTTTGCTAAACTGGGCCTGGGCATGACCAGCACGTGATGCATCTGGGCTACGGGCCGCGATTTCGACAGTCCTGGTCTAGACAGAAGACAATGGATTTTGAATAAGATTGCTGGGCATATGTATAAAATGCCCACCCCCTTCCCTGGAAGGGAGGGGGAATAAGGAAAATTCTCCAGAGGGGGAGGGTTCTGAAGGTGTCACTCCTTCAATTAAGTGGACCTTCCACGTGAGGAAACTGGTCTGACTTCTGTGGGTGAAAATGGAGAATTCGGTCCAAAAATACCTGCTTCCCTCTTTTTCCTTTTTCTGGGGGTCTCTTTTGGCTGGGAATGCTGGCACCTCCAAAATCCACTTCTTGCCTGTCTCTCTCCATTTCTGCCCACCTGACTCTCACCCATAGGTCGACAAGAAAAATGGGAGGGATGGTCTTTTGGAGCAATGGGGAAACCTGGCTCTTCCATGCCAAAGGCCCTGAATATTAGTGGCCAGAGAACTATATCCACTATAGAGTCAAAGGCCAGTAAGAGAAGATTGGTCCCTAGGCCTGGCTTGTGTCAGAAGAAGTAAAAGCATTATTATTTTTTGGGGGGGGGAAATAAATTTGAAGGGTACCTTTGCAGTGGGTTGAGGATGGTTTTACCCATTCGTATCTTTTATAAAAGGTTAGCAGGCCACCTTTGTGGTGGGGCAAATAAAATGTGTGGGTTATGCCTTAAACGTACCCCTTCACCCCGCTTTCCCCATCTTGGCTACCTGAAGGTAAATTTAATAAGAGCGGGGGAACTACAAGGAAAATGAGGATTGACAAGAGTTAAACACAAAGTATTTAGAGTTACCAAGAATTCTCTAAAAGAAAAGCCATGGAAGAATATGGCTATTTCAGATCTATCAAATACTATGGGCTTCCTATGAGTATTGTTATATCTTTCTAGAGGAGAAATGGTGGCTAAGGCAAGACGGCTGACCAGTAGCTGCATTGCTACTCCTTATAAAAGGTGAATTACTTTAACAGCATGTGGGCATCATCATCAGAGTAATTTACACTGAATAAGTTTGCGACACAGTGTGGTTCCAAAGACCATGCATTTCTGTCCTGATTGAAAATTCTTGTTTTGGGCACCTGAAAGAAGAATCGGATCAGCTAAATGACACTTTCAGTGATAGAATGAAAAGATGAAAATTATCAGCTAACTGCTGACTTCTCTGACTTTTCATCTGCTGGATCCATTTCCACTTGCATTGGGGATCCAAACGCTTTCCAGAAGCTCCTCCTCCTGCTGACAGAAGCAATATATTTTAGGATTTTTTCCCCTCATGTACATATTATTAAACTCCAGAAAGCACTTTGGTGTTTTGAAATATGGTCTCATTAATCTCAAACTACAGTTTGCAGGCCTGGTTCAACCATAAGTCCTCATCAAGAATTTTTCTCATTAAAATTCTATATTACAGAAACAGCTTTGCATGGTAAAAAAAAATGCAAAATAAAATCTGCCACTATCTATATATTACACCTCGTGGGTAGAACTTTCTTTAAGTAATATATTGCATATCTTGATTAGCAGGTAATTTCATGATGACCATCTTTTCAACAGAAAAAAAATCTTTTTTTAAAAAAAAAATCACACTTTCCCCCAGGTAAATACATCAGTTTTGTTCTTCTTTTGCTAATTATTACAAATACAGACCAAAATTATATAAAGTAATTGATAGTTGAGTTATTTTAAGGCTATTATTTTACACAAAGTAGCAGGTCAGCTATGGTTTTCCCAGTTGCAATGTATGGCTGTGAAAGTTGGACCATAAGAGAGGCTGAGCACCAAAGAATTGAGGCCTTTGAACTCTGGTGCTGGAGAAGACTCCTGCGAGTCCCTTGGACTGCAAGGCGAACAAAGAAGTCAGTCCTAGAGGAGATCAACCCTGACTGCTATTTAGAAGGCCAGATCCTGAAGATGAAACTGAAATACTTTGGCCACCTAATGAGAAGGAAGGACTCACTGGAGAAGAGCCTAATGCTGGGAAAGATTGAGGGCAAAAGAAGAACGGGACGACAGAGAATGAGATGGCTGGATGGAGTCACTGAAGCAGTAGGTGTGAGCTTAAATGGACTCCAGAGGATGGTAGAGGATAGGAAGGCCTGGAGGAACGTTGTCCATGGAGCGTGATGGGTCGGACATGACTTCGCAACTAACAACAACAAATCAGGTCAGCACCAGTAGGAAACTTTGTTTCCTGGATGCACATCCAGTAGAGCTGGGGTGTCAAACTTGCATATCACAGTCATCACGTGACGTATGACCACTTTTTCCCTTTTTGCTAAACTGGGCATGGGTATGGCTAGCATGTGACACATCTGGCCCGCGGGCTATGAGTTTGACAGCCCTGCACTAGAGACAGTTTCAGAAACTTCTTTGTCAGTCTTCAAGAGGACACTTAAAATAAAAAATGATACGAGCAGTTACTTTTCTTTTAAAGGAAAAGAGTTTTGCAGGAATCCAGTCTGAATGGGAATATTTTAAAAAGGTGCTTTGCAAAAAATATTAGTGAAAGGAAAACATTCCTCTTGAAAGCATTAAAATGGTTAAATTCTCTAAAATTCTTACATGCCTGCTTTTCTGAGACTATCCTGGACTATCTACAAAGACATGAGCATCTGGGAAATTAACTTTCAGATGTTGACTTAATCCAACATTTGTAGGTCAGAAGACGAGTAATGCCATCATAAAGGCTATTTTATACAATCCTCAGCGTTTGTAAGCAATTTGTGCTTCACTGAATATGTATGCAATATAAGCCGAAGCACTATAGTTTCAAGTGTTTCCAGCCAGTGTGGCTATTGGTTACTATCTGAGAGATATGACACCTGTATCTGCCACAATCGTCTGAAGGATGTCAGGTTGATAGGGCTTTGATATCTGTGGCACTGAGTTCAACTCCGGTTCTGCAAAGTCCTCCTGAATCATGCCTTTGCCCCAATAAAGAATAACAATTATACAAGGGACAAGGAGTCTATTGTTTTAGATACAACGAGGTGAGCATATCCTTCAGATCAGGGGTGAAATGCTACCGGTTCAGGGCGGTTCTCCCGAACTGGTAGTGAAAATGCTACTGGTTCGCCCGAAACTGTAGTAAAAAAAATGCTTCAAAAGTAAAAAAAAAGTTCCCACTATCACGTGGCACAGATGATCGTCTGAACTTTTTTATTTTTATTTTTTTACTACCCATTCAGATAATAGGGAATAAAAAAATGCTTTAAAAAAGTTTTTTAAAAAAAGGTTCTGACAATCAGCTGTGCCACGCGATCCTCAGAACTTTTTTTTTTTACTTTTAAAGCATTTTTTTACTATCTATTGGGGAGGGTGTCCATTTTTGCTCCCAGGAGGCTTCCCTGAGGCCTGCTAGGCAAAAAACTGGGGATAGGGGGTGCTGAGAAAGGAAGGAAGGAAGGAAGGAAGGAAGGAAGGAAGGAAGGAAGGAAGGAAGGAAGGAAGGAAGGAAGAAAAAAAGAAAGAAAGAAAGAAAGAAAGAAAGAAAGAAAGAAAGAAGGAGAAAGGGAGGGAAAAAGGAGAGGAAGGAAGGACTACAAACATGGCACTAGATGCAACTTCAGAGGGTACCTTGAAAGAGCACAGCAATCCAGGGCTGGAAGGGACCTGGAGGACATCTAGTCCTATCTCCTGCTCCAGCAGGAAATTGTTAAAGCGAGTTTTCTGTCTTTTGACACACACCCAGTCACATGACTACATAGCCATGCTCACCCAGTCAAGGGCCTCTGGTGGCTCAACAGACTAATGCAGTCTGTTATTAACAGCAGCTGCTTGCAATTACTGCAGGTTCAAGTCCCACTAGGCCCAAGGTTGACTCAGCCTTCCATCCTTTATAAGGTAGGTAAAATGAGGACCCAGATTGTTGGGGGCAATAAGTTGACTTTGTATATAATATACAAATGGATGAAGACTATTGCTTGACATAGTGTAAGCCACCCTGAGTCTTCGGAGAAGGGCGGGATATAAATGCAAAATAAAAATAAAAAAAATAAAAAAACATGTCTCCCCCTAAGCCAGCCCCCACCCCCAAGCCATGCCACGTAACCGGTAGGAAAAAAATTTAGATTTCACCACTGCTTCAGATACTTTAACAGGAGTTGGAAGGGACATTGTAAATGATGTAGTCCAACCCCCTGCCCAAGCAGGAGACCCTACAGAGCTTGTTAAACAGGCGAGCTAGCCTTCCACAGAAGAGAAGGGTAGCTGATAAGACTCTTCTTGATTTTGGACTGGGTACTGAATATGAACTGGCCAAACTAACATTTCTTTCACAGGGCCTGAAGCACAGAAACATGGTGAGAGTTCCCTCCAGCAGGGAAATGGAGCTACAGTGATTAAAAAAAGAAAAGGGGAAAAAAAAAGATTTTGCAGCGGTTTCAATTAGACCACAGCTAAGCTAGAAATAAATCATATTGGCTAACTACCCCTGCTGATGTCATGGGAATACAGAGATCCAGAACTACTTTCATTTTGCTGCAAAATCCTCCCAAAGAAGTGCCTTCAGTGCCAATTTGATTTCCAAATATAAATATTTAAAGAGGAGAGTGGTGATGCCATTTTCCTGACTGCTCAGAGTACTCCTCCAAACATGCTTCAAAAGGAGCTCTCTGTGCAGACTCAAGGAGCTAGAGGTGACTTATCTGATCCATAGTTAGCCCCTTATAAGAAAAGCATTTGTTTCAATCTACCGCTGTTAGAGTTCACAAGTTTATTCACAGATCCCTAAATCCTTGGGAGCTAAGCTCCTTTGATGAAATCTGAATGTTTTCTTTAAAATGGATGGAGTTTGCCTGCTCATAAGTTTGTTTATTGTCAGATTATAACTTTTCTGCACTGGCTTGCCCAATGTCTCTGTCGAATGAGAAACCATTTCAACTTCACAGTGTACCAAATAGGCATTAGTAACTGAGGAAATTATCTCTTGGATGAACATTAAGAACTTCTTGTTATGGTTTAAAGCTGGCTTATATAAATCCTAAAAAGAATTGTATATAGTAAAAACATTGGAAGAACAGAGCTCTACAGAAAGCACACAGATTAAAAAAAAACTGAAGTGCAATTGATGTGTTTCAGCTATTCAGTTTTGACTAGGGAAGAGCTGCTGCCAATAGCAATATTATTTCATTTTCTTTCCTACTAGAAAGGCTATATAAAGACAATGGTTTATTGTAAGTGTGTATAGATGGCTTTGGGACCGCATAGTTGTCCTGTGTGAGGCAACGCTGATTTGCCTCAATGAGGCATTATAGGCTACAAGAAGGATGAGGTTCATCTCACTGAGGCAATTTGCTTTGATAGAGCACTTTATGCTGCCATGCAGCCTCAACTGGCACTGACAGAGGCTGGAAGAAGATTCTGACGCGGTGTTGCATAAGCACTGAAGTCACTTCTGGTTCCTTCAAGTGCCAGAGGCAACAGCTGGAGGTGAAGTGAAGCAAGAGGCGCTGTTGTTGCTTTTGGAAGTGGGGAAGCCATGTGGCTTCATGAGACAGCTTTGAAGGAATGTTCCAGTTGAGCTTTGTCAAAGGGAACCATCTCTTGAAGTCTTGCACAGAGGTTTTCTGATTATTTTTGGTTAGAACAATTTTGGCCCCCTCAGGCTTCATCTTAGACAGTGCAATAAATCTTTGCTGTCCACAAATTCATTAACAATTAACAACAGAAGCTTATCAGACTTGATATGGCTACATACATTGCTTTAGCAAAGATAAGAAAGAAGTCATAGTATACATGCACATCTTCAGAAGACAGGAATTTGTCCGCCCATCTGTCTATCTAAAGCCTTTCTACCCATCCTTTTAGCCAACTGACTTCTTTCTGCTGCCTTTGATGTTGAAGCATCTTTTCCATGTTTACAGTTCTATCCACCTTCATATTTATTGGCTCATACATCATCAGCTGCAGCTACATTGAGCAAGGTTAATTATTTGATTATTCCCATTATATTTGCAGACAGGGCAGGAACTTGATATCAGAGGATTGCTGAGGCTGCCCAATATGGGAGCCACATTTGTAGCATAGTCTGCCTCATTTGCTGGATGAACTGGTTCATTTGGCTCACAGCTTGGTACTGATATTGAAGCAAAGCATTGGCAAACTGATTTACGGCCAGCAGGGTTGAGATACATTTAATATACTATAGATATATACAGTACACTGTGTATACCTGCATGTGCAGAAAACACATGCATACCAGCCTAAGGTTGATATCTTAAACTTTACCCTTGTACCCTTTACCCTGAGGTAGCCTATGTTTTCCTAGCTATGAATATCAAAGACATCTCTTTTAATGTTTTCATAATGGTTCTGTCTGATCAGGACCTTCTTAGTTCTCACTGATCAGCTTCAGGCCTTATATACCCCAACCATTTATTGATGGAAGGAGAGAAATAGAATGAGTGCCAAGGCCCTTGAGGAGTGGGTGTGGAAGAAGGCAGCTAGCCTGGAAGAGGTTCAGCATGTGACAAGGGGACTTTTGAGAGCACCACAAGAACCTAGCAACCTTGGAATCCTCTTCAGGATGCCAACATGTTTTCAGATTAGTGACTGGCATGCTAAAAAGCTCCAAGACTACACAAAGGCCTGTCTCCATCATTCCCACTGACCAAAACTCTTCAATCATGACTCTCCTCCTCAGCACCCAATGACTAACACTCTTACCAAGCGAAGCAAGGCAATGCTGTTGCCTTACCTGCCTCACCTTCCTGCCCTGGCTGAAGCTCTTGACAAATGAATCCCCTGAAACCTACCAAAGCTAAGGAACCAAGCCCTGAAGTTTTTTTTTCCAGTTGGACAGCTTTAATGGGTATTGTTGGTAATCCTGCCATGTTCAACGTAGCCTGTCACCCTGGAAAATCTTCAGCACATTCTAAGAGAGTTCCAAGGTTGGGTGGCTTCAGTGAGCACAGTGAAGCTGCTCACCCAAGAATCTCCTCAGCTTGAAAGCATTTTGGTCAATGCTGGGGCAATATAGTAAAATATATTATATATTTTATATAGTAAAAATGCCTCCCCCTCATTGAAATGATTTGAGGCTTCTTAAACTGCTTTGTTGAGATTAAGAGGGAATGGAATGGGGGAGAGGTTGGCTTATTTGCTTCCGCAAAGGAAACCATATTGCTTCCATAGCAATACATTTATTTATTAAAGTGAGTCTTAGTGGCGTTGCTTAAGCATATAATAAGAACTTGCTGGAGATCTATCTAACACTGAGGCTGTCCATGAAGGGTCAATGGTTTTACCCTTCCTCAATGCTGAATTTAATTTGATACATAGCAGATGAGGCCTGGGATCACAATAAAAGAGAACCTTGGTTGCATAATTTAAATTACATTTTAATTTTTTTCATTTGCTCTAAACCAGGGGTCCCCAACCTTGGCAACTTTAAGCCTGGTGGACTTCAACTCCCAGAATTCCCCAGCCAGCAAAGCCAGTATTCTGGGAGTTGAAATCCACCAGGCTTTAAGTTGCCAAGGTTGAGGACCCCTGCTCTAAACGGATTAAGAATTCAAGAGTAGTCTCTTACGGTTATTATTTAACCAACTTTCATATTATTTTAAAAGAATGTATTGATTGTCTTGGATTCACAAGATTTTCTCATAAATGAACAATCCGCTGTTCTTCAAAAGGGTTAAAAAAGAAAATAAAGGAAGGGGGGAGGGGAATAGTTAAAATAAGATTTTTTTTCCCGCCTTCCCCATCTGGTAAAATAAAGATCTGTGGCAGGAAATAAGGTTTTGCACCGTTACATGAGCCAAGATATTCACAGTAAAATATGTAGTCTCTAGACTCTGCACAACTTGGAATCAGTCAAGTAAAAATGGAAAAAACATTATGCAACCTTAATATAAATTTAACCCTAATGTCTAGGAAATTTTACCAAATGGAATCTTGATCTTTCCATTTGTGAAGGGTACAAATGGACATTCACTGAGGGAATAACTCCTGCTATATTTTAGTTAAGAACCAGTTGGGTACAGTGTTTAAGGCACCAGTCTAGAAATCAAGAGAAAGTTTGAGACTAGTCTAAAGCTGCCATGCCTAAAGATGATGCAGGAACATAAGCAGGGTGGACAGAACCAAGAAATCTTGTCTAAAGGTATCACCTGAAGCAGACAAAGGAAATTGGGTCTGAGCACATGGGACACCCCTCCTCAAGGTCCATCAACAGGTACTAGACTTGAGAATCAACAAAGAAAGACTGTGTTGGGGGGATGGAGCAGTCCTGAAGCCCACCCACTCTTTGAGTTGTATTTCATTCCAGATGTAGAACCAAACATGTGGCAACTTCTGTCCCTCTGGGCAGTTGAGTAGGATGTGGGTAAGAGTGTGTGTGTGTGTGTGAAAAACAGCAAATGTATATATTGTAACCAGTAAAGTTTTGCTGTTATTTTAAATTCACTGGATCTCCGTGTATTCTAAAGATCCAAGACCAATGATATTAACATGCCGAACCCTGACAGGCATACAGCAGCATCCACTTACTTTTGTCAACACTGAACTGAAGCCTGTAAATTCATTGACAGGTTAACTTGTGCATCTTGTGGCTGAGATGTAAACCTTGTGTCATCAGCCTGGCTCCACCAAACATCATCAACAGACATAACAATGCTGTCTCTGTATTGTACCATGTTTTTTTTTTTTAATCAGACTGAAATGGATCCAGATAATCTGTTTCTTCCAAGATCTTTTGTAGCTGTCTTCCAAGCATCTTTTCCAGGGGTGAAATCCAGCAGGTTCTGGAGAACTGGTAGCAGAAATTTTGAGTTCAGAGAACTGGCAAATACCACCTCTGGCTGGCCTCAGAGTGGGGTGGGAATGGAGATTTTGCAGTATCCTTCCCCCAGGAGTGGGGAGGGAATGGGGATTTTGCAGTATCCTTCCCCTGCCACGCCCACCAAGCCACACCACACCCACCAAGCCACACCCACAGAACCAGTAGTAAAAAAATTTGGATTTCAACACTGAATACTACTTTGAATTTCAGTCAACATAACTTTCCCTGCAAACAGAAGATTGAAAAGTGGCTGCTAATTATCCAACTGGGAGGGTTTCAGTGATGTCATCTTGAGGAGGAAGCATACCCTTTAATAACCCAGGAGCAGTCATGCTTAAGAACATGTAATTGAACTGTCAGAAGGATCTTGTTGTTCCTTGGGTGTACAGAATTAAATTCAGTCTAGTAACATCACAAGACTGTGCCCCAGGCAAGTTCAACTCCAAGCAAATCTAAGTGTTTTTGTCTACCAGATAGCATGAATAATTCTCACCAGAATCCTGCAAATGGTCCCTTGGGCCAGCACTCTCAATAGGGAGAAGATCACACTAAACATGGCTACTATCAGCAGATGCAATACTGGCAGAGAAATAAAAATTCTTCATCATTACATTACGTAATACAATGGCTTGATTCAAATTGATTATGTGCCATCAAGTCAGTGTTGACTATTAGAAACCGCATAGACAAACCTTCTCCAGGATCTGTCCCCTACCTAGCTTTTCAAGGCTCCTACCTCGCCCTTCAGATCTTCTAAAATGTAGCATTCACGTCTGTGTAATCAACTGATTTCATCTTTCAGTGAGTTGAGCTTACATTTATTTTATTTATTTATTTAATTTGTCAATCATATATAAGATAACAGGTAAAAGTATAATCATAATTTGGATACATGAAAAGAGTAAGTAAAAAAAAAAAGGAATATTAGGACAGGGACAGTAGATATGCAGATGCAGTTATGCACGCCCCTTACAGACCTCTTAGGAATGGGATGAGGTCAACAGTAGACAATTTAAGCTTAAAGTTTTGGGCGTTTGGGGAAGAAACTACAGAGTCAAGTAGTGCATTCTAGGCATTGACCACTCTGTTGCTGAAATCATATTTTCTGCAATCGAGTTTGGAGCGGTTTACCTTGAGTTTGTATCTATTATTTGCTCGTGTATTGTTGTGGTTGAAGCTGTATTAGTCATTGACAGGTAGGACATTGTGGTAGATAATTTTATGTACTATGCTTAGGTCAGACTGAAGTCTCATAGTTCTAAATTGTCTAATCCCAAAATTTGGAGTCTGGTGGCATAAGGTATTTTATTGTGAGCAGAGGAGTGGAGGACTCTTCTTGTGAAATATCTGTTGTGACTCCGGCCCCCGAGCCTGTCCTCATGGAGGAGGATGACTCTGAGAGTGATGGGGAGGAGCCGACAAGGCCTCCCTCTCCAGGACCTTCCTCTCTGGCACCGCCCCAGGTTCCAGCTGCAGGCCAGGAGGAGGAGCTGACAAGGCCTTCCTCTCCCGGACCCTCTTCCTCCCTGGCAACGCCTCAGGTTCCAGCTGCTGAAGATAAATCCTGGATTGACCCGAGGCAGCGACGAAAAGATAAGCATGTGCAGCAAAGGAAGAGGTGTGCCAGGCCCAGAGATTGCTGAGTCACTGAGCCACACCCCACAGGGGATAAAAGCGGGTGGAGTTGCCATCTGGCCCATGTGACGGACAAAAAGCTACCAAGTGTGAACTGTAGATCAGTCATTTGGGAGTTAAAAGTCCTGGACTGTGCAAAGGATTTTTCTGTGAGCTCTTGGCAATGGATTTTGGACACGTGGGCTTCTGTCTCCATAAGAGATAAGGAACTCGGAACTTGGCAGGCCTTTGCACTGTCGCTGCCAAGTCTGTCATCCACTATAGAAAGTCAGGTCTGTTGTAAATATAAAGGACTGTGGGATACGTGTCTCTGCGTCTTCTCTGTGAGGTGGGGAGGGGGACAGAACAATATCTCTGGACAATTGTATTTATGTCCGATATGCAGTGCAGGTTCCAGACAGATGAGTTGTATTCAAGGATTGGTCTAGCAAATATTTTATATGCTCTAGTTAGTAGTACAATATAACATGCTTGTGCTTCTTCCATTCCATGTTCCCGCTGTGTTTCTGTCTTTTCAGCTTCAGTTTTTTTCTTCCTACATGATGACATCAGCAACTAGATATCCCAAAGGTTTTAATCTAACTACATCATAAACATCATTAGTCTCCAAAGGGTTCTCAGCTCTTCTACAATAACATGCTGAGTGCCAACCAATCTGAAGAACCCATCATCCAGTATTATTATCTTATCTTGTTTATCCATGTAGATTCCTCGGTGAAATACTGGAATGGTTTAGCATTGCCTTCTGTGGCATAGTATGAAATGATGCCTTTGCCATTATCACCAAAATTATCATCTGCCTTCAGCATCTTCCTATATTGCTGATGCCTTCTATAGGCAACTGCTTGCTTTTGCTGGGCTGCTGAGATGAATTTCATGCCTTGGATGATTCTGCAGAGAGTATATGATCTTGATCTACTCTCCCAGCATTCATTGCTTCATTGTTCCACTGTGATAAGGCAACATAGCAAGACTTAAGGGGTCATAAAAGGGTGAAATGCTGCCAGCTCTATCCAGCTTGTGGGGGCCGGTAGCGTTGAGTAGTTTGGAGAACTGGTAGTGCCGGCGGTGGGAGGCTCTGCCCCCCCCCAAACTGGGACACCCTGGTTTTGACCATCTGTGCATGCGCAGAAGGCTTTGCGCATGTGCAGATGATGGCGTGGCACGTGCTGCATGGCAGCATGTGCACATCAGTGAGCCGGTAGGAAAGGTAAGTACATTTCACCCCTGGGGTGAGAGTGTTTCAGACAGCAGGCTAAACAGTGGCTACACCCCCCAGTCAAGTGTGTTGTGAGTACAATCAGAAAATGTTTGCTTCTGATTAAGTGATATAGAAAGATCTTGATTGTGGGAACTGCCACTGCAGGCTAAGAGTTTAATATAAAGTCTATGAAGTGCCACTGAGTTAACTCAGCTTTGGTGGTGGAAAACCAGCCTTGAAGGACTGTGGTACGGAGGTAACCTGTTTATAATTAGTGATGCCTCTTTATCATTTATTTTTTTTATTGCCTAGTCAGACCAAAGGAAACATTTTTCTATCAGAGGTCCCTTTAAAAATGTATTCATTTTTTCTTCACACACTGAAATAATCCGCTTTGACCTCTCTGCAGGTATGGGACAACTTTTATCACCGAACTCTTTAGGAGTTATTGCCAAAGACAATTTTGTCTTTGAGCTCAAACTTAATTTTCTGTGCAGACCAGACACACCACAAGCCGGATTTTAAAATAACAGCGATAATGAAGCGTGAAAGTGCAGCAATGAAGATGTGAGATTCATAGAAGCTGGGACAGTTGCCTGTTCTGCTCAAAACGGCATATTCAAGTGTCACATAATAATCCAGTATCTAATTGCGAAACAGCTTCGGTATTATCTGCTCTTGAGAAGTGAGTGTCAAATAGGAAAAATAATTGTTTCTTCTTTCCTGGAAACACTTTGCAGTCATCCTTGCCATCCACATCAGTCTAGCTTGATTGGTTCACTTAATGTTCAACCAACATATTGTTAGTAGGTGTCAGCCAATGCATCAGAGGAAACCAAACGTTTCCCTTTCCATCCACATCTTCAAGAAAGTCTGTCAGTTTTGATGAACCCTTTTATGTTGCTCATTCAGACAACACAAAAACAATGACATGGGTGCCCCACCACCACCCCGCCACTCGAAGGTGGTTCTGACTGATGGGACAGAGCTTCCTGTGTCAGCTGTCTGGCCTGAGAAAGGTGGTTTAAGCAGGGCCATTGGCTGAAAATGAGCCAACTGTGACAAGGAGGAAAATCTCATATGCTCTCAGAGGTATCGTAGAAGGAATAATCTGGATTCTGAATGGCCTAGGCAGACTTTCAGAACAAGAATGCATTTTAAAATATTGTAGTCACTCAAAAACATTTAAACAAACAAAGGCATAAAATGTGGCTGCTTGAAAGAGTTGTAAAGGGATGCTAATCTGTGCTCTTATGTATTCCAGAGCACCTTTTTGCTGGCTGAGGTATTCTGGGAGTTGAAGTCCACAAGTCTTAAAGTTGCCGAGGTTGGAGACCCCTGTGCTAAAGCACCAGTTCTATATTTAAATCAACTCTTTTCCTAATAACATCTGAGCTGCGGTGACGCAGTGGTTGGAGTGCAGTACTGCAGGCTACTTCTGCTGATCACTGGCTACCAGGAGTTCAGCAGTTCAACTCTCACCAGGCTCAAGGTTGACTCAACCTTCCATCCTTCCGAGGTCTGTAAAATGAGGACCCAGATTGTTGGGGGCAATAGGCTGGTTCGGTAAACCACTTACAGAGGGCTGGAAAGCACCATGAAGCAGTATATAAGTCTAAGTGCTGTTGCTATTGCTATCTTGTACAAAACTCTCTGGCCACTTCTGCACAATGTGCTAATATAAAGAGTAGCTAGGCTTACCACCCTAATTATACCACCCTATCCAGATTATTGGGATAATTTACAGTCTGTAAATTATCATTGTTCAATATATGTCCAAACCCAGATTAATGATTAATTTACAACTGAGCAACCATTGATCCTTTTTTTTAAAAAAAAACACATTATTTCAATGAGGAGTAACTTAAAATAAAAAATATCCTTTCCTATTCCTCACATGGTGTCTTTGATTTGGCTACTGCAGACTTCTTTTTTTGTTAGTTACAAACAATGATATTTAACATAAAAATACAGAAAGCCTAGTATAAACGTAGCTGGGATATTTGGCTTTAGCAGCAGAGAATGCAAGAATTACTGCCAACATAGTTAACTTGATTACCTTGAGATGACAGATTAGTCTGTGATTAATGGTATGTATAATTTAGCAAGTCATGAATGGGATCATGATGTAACTTCAACATCTTTGAAAAAGTTCTCTCTTCCTACTGAAGCATTAGCCTATGAAAGCGCGAAAAGGATTGTTCAAAGTTCTGATTCCATATGAAATCATTAAGTTTACCAGAAGATGGAGCAGAGATGAGGTCAAATTGCTGCTTTCAACATAATCTTCAAAACATCAAATTTTGTTTTTAAAAATGTTACCTAAGGATCAATTGGAGGAATGACTCTTCTGCAAACAAAACTTGATTCCCCCACTTCCGATTTTCTGTTTGTTCAAAAATATTTTCTTTCCTCCTTTTTACAATAACTATTTCCCTCTCATGCTTTTTTTCTTCTGTTGGGAAGCGATTCTCAAAGCGATTCACTTCTTGAGATGCACCATGGGATACTCACAATAATAATTCTTTAAGATCCTTCCTGTCTTGAATGACTGGTTAAGTGCCATTTTTCCCATGGATATCACTGTCATTACTCTGCAGTAATTTGAGAATACAGATGAAAGAAAGAATACAATTCTTATACAATTTTAAATTAAGGAAAGCAGATCACAGAGCCATAATTTGAATCATCACCGTCTTCTTTCATTTTTTCTTTTTTCAAAACATGAAAAACGTTCAAACCACCCACTTGGGTATTGCCTGATCTATGCAGAGCTTGGTGGGGGTTGTTTTATGACCCAATAGACTTTGGATGTTGCTTGTCTTCAGTTGTCTGTGGAGATTCTCAATCATCCAGGTCACGGTTGTCCCAAAGGTGCTTTTTCAAAAGGCAAATGACTTTGTTTTCCCTTGAAGACGTTTCACTTCACATCCAAGAAACTTCTTCAGTTCTTCTTTATTGTCTTCGCTAAAACTACAAACTGAAAATTATTGATGAGCTTGAGGTGAGTTCTGTGTTATGTAAATGTACTTGTTCAATAAGTCCTAAGCATCTGCTACAATGTCCTACCAGCCAATGAATTTTTCAGCTTCAACCAAAACAATCCAAGAGCACACAATAGATACAAACTCGTGGTAAACCGATCCAAACTTGATTGCAGAAAATACGACTTCAGCAACAGAGTGGTCAATGCACTACCTGACTCTGTGGTTTCTTCCCCAAATCCCCAAAACTTTTACCTTAGACTGTCTACTATAGACCTCACTCCATTCCTTAGAGGTCTGTAAGGGGCGTGCATAAGCGCACCAGCGTGCCTACCATCCCTGTCCTAATGTTTTCTTTTATATTCATACCCTTTACATGTTTTTATAATTATGTTTACACTTGTATCTGTTATAAAATACATGCTTGATGAAAATAATAAATCAATTTAAAAAATTTAAAAAAAGTCAGGAAAAGAGACACAGAGAGAAAGAGAAATGGGGATGGGGAGGGAGAGAGGGAGAAAGAGAACTGTATATATTTAAAATCTAATGAGAATTAGCCATTCAAATTCCTGACTGTAAATTATAGACATAACTAGTCACTAAAGAAGACTTATTTGGGAGCCTGACTTTACAATAATCTTCTCCAACTCTCCTGAGATTACAGTTTTCAGATTTCACATACCTGCAAATAGCAGAAACAATTTTGTGGTGATTACAAAAAATGAGAAAGTTAAATTGCACCTATTTGTATTAACCTATGCTTCTAATTAAAATTTTCCTGTAGCTACCTATACCTGTAACATTATTTTATCAACATTGTGCACTGTATTTGCAAGTCTAATACCTAATTAGGTCCTAAATCAGCAAAACTGAATGAATGGATTGATGCTGTGGGCATCCATATGCAGGTTAAAAAATGTCTGCGTGGGTGGGACCAACCCTTTTCATTTGTGTCACACATCCACATATATTGACAAGGGATGGGGCTTTAAGCCCACTTTCGGAGCCCCAGAATGACTCCCCAAATGAATAATCTGAGAAGGATGTAAAGGTAACAGAAACACACTGTTTTATTTAAATGTTTTTTTTTCTAACCTAGGCAACACAGTTCATTTTTCACCTTTTCACCCAGAAATAATATCCATGCTGGAAGAAAAATGATGTCCATTTTATGCATGCAACACAGCTCCCAGCCAGCTAATGGTAATACACAAGAAAGACTGTGCAGCACTTACACCGTTCTTATCAAAGATAGCAGCTCCATTGAAAATAGAAAAGTGCTGTTATTTTTAGCACCAGTCGGCAAATGAATCAAACACCTCCGTTTGAAGGACAGCTGCAGAATAGGCAGCATAAAGTTGAGAGACTGTGCAGAATGTTAAACTCAAATTGCCAGTGTATTTAATTATAAGAACAACTTAGTATGCTGGACATTTGGACAATATTAAACATTGCAATAGGCAAAGGTAAAGTTTCCCTTGCACATACGTGCTAGTCATTTCCGACTTTATGGGGCAGTGCTCATCTCCGTTTCAAAGCTGAAGAACCAGCGCTGTCCGAAGACGTCTCCATGGTCATGTGGCTGGCATGAATAAACGCCAAAGGTGCACAGAATGCTGTTACCTTCCCACCAAAGGTGGTCCCTATTTTTTCTACTTGCATTTTTTACGTGCTTTCAAACTGCTAGGTTGGCAGAAGTTGGGACAAGTAACGGGAGCTCACCCCATTATGCGGCACTCGGAATTTGAACCACTGAATTGCTGACCTTTCGATCGACAAGCTCAGCATCTTAGCCACTGAGCCACTGCATCCAAAAACATTGCAATAATGGAATACAAATGGCAGAAAAAGTGTATCATCCTCCACTACCGTCAACCACTGAAGACCACCCATTCCAAAAGGGAAAGGAAAAGGAGGTCCTGAAGATTTTACTCTGCTAGTCATTGCAGAAAATATGACTTCTGTAACAGAATCATCAGTGCTTGGAATACTTTACCTGACTCTGTGGTCTCTTCTCATAATCCTAAAAGCTTTAACCAAAAACTTTCTACTATTGACCTCACCCCATTCCTGAGGACCATAAAGGGCGTGCATAAGCGCACAAACGTGCCTACCGTTCCTGTCCTATTGTTTTTCTTTTCTTCTTCCTATATATATATATATATATATATTTTCTGAGGTTTTCGCGGGTGTTTGTATGTAGATCTTTGGTTATTCGGGTTTTCTCCCGCGTAAAATTGGAAGTGTCTTGGCGACGTTTCGACGAAGTCTCATTCGTCATCTTCAGGCTTCAGCTTCGTGCTTCTGGGAGCAATGTGTGACTGCAGCTGTGTCTTCCTTTTTAACTGCTAGTGGGGGTTTGAACTGATTGGGTGGGAGCTTGGCTGTGCTCTGATTGGATGGGGGTTTTTTTGGTGCTCTGATTGGCTGGGGGTGTGTCCTGTTTGGGTGGGGGCTTGGTTGTGCTCAGATTAGTCTGAGCTGCAGGGGGATTTGAGCCTACACCCCAAAATACAGTTCACCATGGAAACAGAAGTTAACAACCAACTTCCCTTCCTAGATGTCTTAGTCTACAGGAAACCCAATGGCTCGCTAGGACACACCATCTACCAGAAGAAAACACACACAAACCGCTATCTGCACGCACTCTCACACCACCACCCAGCACAGATCAACTCCGTAGCCAAGACACTCATCTCCAGAACAAAACGCTTAGCTGACGAACAACACCTAAAAACCGAACTACACACTCTCACTAATGTACTAACATCCAATGGATTCCAGAGAAATAAGATTACCAAACTAATCCAAAAAGAACCCCCCACTAAAATCCAAGACAGAGAACAAGAAACCGGCACAGCCCTCCTCCCATATATAAAAGGCACCACAGACAGAATCAGCAAGATCCTCCACAAACACAACATCAAGACAACATTCTGCACAAACCAGAAGATATCCACCATCTTAAGAAACCCCAAAGACAAAATTGAGTTAGAAAATCAAGGAGTATATGAAATCCCATGCACCGCCTGCCCCACCACATACATTGGACAAACCAACAGAAGAATAAGTGCACGCATTGAAGAACACAAGAACTCAGTCAAAAAAGAGGAACCAACTTCTTCCCTGGTCCAACACCTTAAAGCCACAGGACACGATATTGACTTTAAAAAGACCAGAACTATCGCCAAAACTGAACACTTTAACAGCAGAATAATCAGAGAAGCCATCGAGATAGAAAAACGCCCACACAGCATGAACAAACGAGATGATACCTCCCGCCTACCAGCCATTTGAAACCCGCCTTATTGACAAACGAGTCCCTAACACGAGGAATGACACCAGACCCACACTCACAAGGTCCACACAGGATGTCACCACCGCACATCCACCCAGAAAGCAGACCCAAACCCACACTGATCATGAAGCACGACCAAGGACCAGAAGCCAGACCGCAGCTGCAACATTAGCCATTTCAAACCCCTCCAATCCATTCATGCAGCAGACTGACACCCACTATGAAGATGTAGCACGACCACAAAGCCAAACAACAGCTATGCAGCTCATCAGCTCAAATCCCCTGCAGCACAGACTAGACTGAGCACAACCAAGCCCCCACCAACACAGGACACACCCCAGCCAATCAGAGCACAGAAAACCCCATCCAATCAGAGCACAGCCAAGCTCCCACCCAATCAGTTCAAACCCCACTAGCAGTTAAAAGGAAGAAACAGCTGCGATCACACATTGCTCCCAGAAGCATGAAGCTGAAGCCTGAAGATGACGAATGAGACTGAGTCGAACGTCGCCAAGACACTTCCAATTTTACACGGAGAAAACCCGAACAACCAAAGACCTATATACAAACACCGTGAAAACCTCAGAAATATATATATATATATATTTGTTTTCTGAGGTTTTCGATGTTATGAGGTCTTTGATTGTTCGTTTCTCCGTAAAATTGGAAGTGTCTTGGCGTTCGCGACAGTCTCATTCGTCATCTTCAGGCAGCTCTGCTGAGCATGTGACCGTCTCTTCACTGCTAGTGGGTGAACTGATTGGTGGGCAGCACGCCTGATTGATGGGGGTTTCTGTGCTCTGATTGGCTGTGTGTCTTGGTGAGCTTCAGTGTGCTCAGTCTAATCTGTGCTGCAGGGATTTGAGCTGGTGAGCTACTGCTGCCGTTTGGCTTCGTGGTCGTGTACATCTTCGTAGTGGTGTCAGTCTGCTGCATGTATGGATTGAGGGGTTTGAAATGGCTAATGTTGCAGCTGCGGTCTGGCTTCTGGTCCTGGTCGTGCTTCCTGATCAGTGTGTGGGCTGGTGCTTCTGGGTGGATGTGTGGTGACATCCTGTGTGGACCTCGTGTGGGTCTGGTGTCATTCCTGTTGGCGTTGTCAGGGATTTCAAATGGCTGGTAGGCGGAGGTATCATCTCGCTTGTTCATGCTGTGGGCGTTATTCTGTTGTTAAAGTGTTCAGTTTTGGCGATAGTCTGTCTTTAAAGTCAATATCGTCCTGTGACTTTAAAGTGTTGGACCAGGAAGAAGTTCTCTTGAATGAGTTCTTGTGTTCTTCAATGCGTACTTATTCTTCTGTTGGTTTGTCCAATGTATGTGTATGAAGGCTGGACATTTCGCCTGCTGATTTTCTAACTCAATTTTGTCTTTGGGGTTTCTTAGAGATGGTGGATATTTTGGTTTGTGCAGAATGCTGTCTTGATGTTATGTTTGTGGAGGATCTGCTGAATTGTCTGTGCCTTTTATATATGGGAGGAGGGCTGTGCCATTTTCTGCTCTCTGTCTTGGGTTGGTGGGGTTCTTGGATTTTTGGTAATCTTATTTCTCTGAATCCATTGGATTATGCGTTTATGTGTGGTGTTTTCGGGCACGGTGTTGTCATGCCGCATTTTTGTTCTAGAGATGAGTCTTGGCTACGGAGTTGATCTGTGCGGTGTGAGTGCATGCAGATAGCGGTTTGTGTGTTTTTCTTCTGGTAGATGGTGTCTGGGAGCCATGTTTTGGACTAAGACATCTAGGAAGGAAGTTGGTTATTTCTGTCCATGGTGAACTGTATTTTGGGGTGTAGCTGAGGTGTGTGAGGAAGTTTTCAAGTTTTTCTTTCCCGTGTGGCCAGATTATGAAGGTGTCGTCTACGTATCTGAGCCAGAGTTTGGGTTTGTGGTCAGATTTTTCTCACAGCAACACATGAAACAAACAGTGCATAACATCTCAGATAGGATCCTCACCAAAGCTGAAACCGATGTCCTTTCCAAAGGATTCAACTTTGCAGTCACTCCCAAATACATCCCCACTGAGACCATTATATGCGGAGTTGAAACCAGCCTGACCAAAATCAACCCCGATGACGCTAACAAAATCAGACTCGAAATCACCAACATCCTCTGCAGCAGCAAGCCACCCAAAAGCAACTTACCCAAAGAGGAACAGACAGCACTACTTAACCTGAAAAAAGATACCAGCATAATAATCCTACCAGCAGACAAGGGCAACGCCACGGTGGTTATGAACACATCTGACTACCAAACCAAATTAACCACCCTACTCCAAGACCCTGCATACAAGCCCCTAAAACCAGACCCCACCACCTACCTAGAAAAAACCACTAGATCCAAAATAAAAGCCTCCCCCATCAGCGAAGAAATCCAACAAAGAATCATTCCCAGAGAGAAATCATCCAGATGCCCTAAGCCCTACGGCCCCCCCAAGATACACAAAGAAGGAACCCCACTCAGACCCATAGTCAGCTCCATAGGCTCACCTCTACAAAACCTAGCCAAATTTCTCGCCAAACAACTACAGCCCTATGCAGAATCCATCGCCTCACACGTAAAAAACTCATTCCAGTTCATAGAGATCATAAAGAAACAAAACTTACAGCCCAGCGACCTACTCGTGAGCTTTGATGTCATATCCTCTTCACCCAAGTGCCAATCAAAGAAGCCTTGACAGCTATCCAAAACAAATATAACCCCCAAGCACATACTAGATCTGACCAACCACTGCCTATCCAACATACTTCATCTATAACGGACAAAATACAAACAAATAGAAGGCGCACCCATGGGATCACCCTCTCACCTGTCATTGCCAACCTCTACATGGAACACTTTGAAACCCAAGCACTAGAAAAATCTGATCACAAACCCAAACTCTGGCTCAGATACGTAGACGACACCTTCATAATCTGGCCACACGGGAAAGAAAACTTGAAAACTTCCTCACACACCTCAATAGCCTACACCCCAAAATACAGTTCACCATGGAAACAGAAGTTAACAACCAACTTCCTTCCTAGATGTCTTAGTCTACAAGAAACCCAATGGCTCCCTAGGACACACCATCTACCAGAAGAAAACACACACAAACCGCTATCTGCATGCACTCTCACACCACCACCCAGCACAGATCAACTCCGTAGCCAAGACACTCATCTCTAGAACAAAATGCTTAGCTGACGAACAACACCTAAAACCGAACTACACACTCTCACAAACGTACTAACATCCAATGGATTCCAGAGAAATAAGATTACCAAACTAATCCAAAAGAACCCCCACTAAAACCCAAGACAGAGAGCAAGAAAATGGCACAGCCCTCCTCCCATATATAAAAGGCACCACAGACAGAATCAGCAAGATCCTCCACAAACATAACATCAAGACAGCATTCTGCACAAACCAAAAATATCCACCATCCTAAGAAACCCCAAAGACAAAATTGAGTTAGAAAATCAAGGAGTATATGAAATCCCATGCACCGCCTGCCCCACCACCTACCTAGAAAAACCACTAGATCCAAAATAAAAGCCTCCCCATCAGCGAAGAAATCCAACAAAGAATCATTCCCAGAGAGAAATCATCCAGATGCCCTAAGCTCTCGGCCTCCCAAGATACACAAAGAAGGAACCCCCACTCAGACCCATAGTCAGCTCCATAGGCTCACCTCTACAAAACCTAGCCAAATTTCTCGCCAAACAACTACAGCCCTATGCAGAATCCATCGCTCACACGTAAAAACTCATTCCAGTTCATAGAGATCATAAAGAAACAAAACTTACAGCCCAGCGACCTACTCGTGAGCTTTGATGTCATATCCTCTTCACCCAAGTGCCAATCAAAGAAGCCTTGACAGCTATCCAAAACAAATATAACCCCCAAGCACATACTAGATCTGACCAACCACTGCCTATCCAACACATACTTCATCTATAACGGACAAAATACAAACAAATAGAAGGCGCACCCATGGGATCACCCTCTCACCTGTCATTGCCAACCTCTACATGGAACACTTTGAAAGCCAAGCACTAGAAAAATCTGATCACAAACCCAAACTCTGGCTCAGATACGTAGACGACACCTTCATAATCTGGCCACACGGGAAAGAAAACTTGAAAACTTCCTCACACACCTCAATAGCCTACACCCCAAAATACAGTTCACCATGGAAACAGAAGTTAACAACCAACTTCCTTCCTAGATGTCTTAGTCTACAAGAAACCCAATGGCTCCCTAGGACACACCATCTACCAGAAGAAAACACACACAAACCGCTATATGCATGCACTCTCACACCACCACCCAGCACAGATCAACTCCGTAGCCAAGACACTCATCTCTAGAACAAAATGCTTAGCTGACGAACAACACCTAAAACCGAACTACACACTCTCACAAACGTACTAACATCCAATGGATTCCAGAGAAATAAGATTACCAAACTAATCCAAAAGAACCCCCACTAAAACCCAAGACAGAGAGCAAGAAAATGGCACAGCCCTCCTCCCATATATAAAAGGCACCACAGACAGAATCAGCAAGATCCTCCACAAACATAACATCAAGACAGCATTCTGCACAAACCAAAAATATCCACCATCCTAAGAAACCCCAAAGACAAAATTGAGTTAGAAAATCAAGGAGTATATGAAATCCCATGCACCGCCTGCCCCACCACATACATTGGACAAACCAACAGAAGAATAAGTGCACGATTGAAGAACACAAGAACTCATTCAAAAAGAGGAACTAACTTCTTCCCTGGTCCAACACTTTAAAGTCACAGGACACGATATTGACTTTAAAAGACCAGAACTATCGCCAAAACTGAACACTTTAACAACAGAATAATCAGAGAAGCCATCGAGATAGAAAACGCCCACACAGCATGAACAAACGAGATGATACCTCCGCCTACCAGCCATTTGGAAACCTGCCCTTATTGACAAACGTGTCCCTAACACGAGGAATGACACCAGACCCACACTCACGAGGTCCACACAGGATGTCACCACCACATCCACCCAGAAAGCACACCCAAACCCACACTGATCAGGAAGCACGACCAAGGACCAGAAGCCAGACCGCAGCTGCAACATTAGCCACTTCAAACCCCTCCAATCCATACATGCAGCAGACTGACACCCACTACGAAGATGTAGCACGACCACGAAGCCAAACAGCAGCAGTGCAGCTCACCAGCTCAAATCCCCCTGCAGCACAGATTAGACTGAGCACAACCAAGCCCCCACCAACACAGGACACACCCCCAGCCAATCAGAGCACAGAAAACCCCATCCAATCAGAGCACAGCCAAGCTCCCACCCAATCAGTTCAAACCCCACTAGCAGTTAAAAGGAAGAAACAGCTGCGATCACACATTGCTCCCAGAAGCACGAAGCTGAAGCCTGAAGATGACGAATGAGACTTCAAACGCCGCCAAGACACTTCCAATTTTACACGGAGAAAACCCAACAACCAAAGACCTATATACAAACACCCGTGAAAACCTCAGAAAACAAATATTGCACCTCTACGGGAGGAAATCCACCATCTGACCAGGACCTATGAAAACTAGAAGTCCAAAGAGCTTCCATTTTATGTGACCTCGCATTCTACGAAACTGCCGAGATCAAAATTTAATCCCCAAATGCTTCCAATTGAAATTCCACTCCAACTCTGCAGCCACCAAACGCATCCTAAAAAGAACAGAATTGGCCTTAATCAGAAATGAACTTCACACAAAAAGATTCCTCCTAGATCAAATCAACAAAGATCTCCTCACACTTCACCTCAAACTCAGCAACAAGATGCACCCGGCACTTTGGGACAAATCCAAACAACTTGCCGTCTGGAGAGCCGAAACACAGACCACCCTCAAGACAGACACGCACACCAACAAACTCCGAAGACTACAAGAACGCCAGAAACAAACCCCTCCACCCTCACAGCAACACATGAAACAAACAGTGCATAACATCTCAGATAGGATCCTCACCAAAGCTGAAACCGATGTCCTTTCCAAAGGATTCAACTTTGCAGTCACTCCCAAAATACATCCCCACTGAGACCATTATATGGAGTTGAAACCAGCCTGACCAAAATCAACCCCGATGACGCTAACAAAATCAGACTCGAAATCACCAACATCCTCTGCAGCAGCAAGCCACCCAAAAGCAACTTACCCAAAGAGGAACAGACAGCACTACTTAACCTGAAAAAAGATACCAGCATAATAATCCTACCAGCAGACAAGGGCAACGCCACGGTGGTTATGAACACATCTGACTACCAAACCAAATTAACCAACCTACTCCAAGACCCTGCATACAAGCCCCTAAAACAGACCCCACCACCTACCTAGAAAACCACTAGATCCAAAATAAAAGCCTCCCCATCAGCGAAGAAATCCAACAAAGAATCATTCCCAGAGAGAAATCATCCAGATGCCCTAAGCTCACGGCCTCCCAAGATACACAAAGAAGGAACCCCCACTCAGACCCATAGTCAGCTCCATAGGCTCACCTCTACAAAACCTAGCCAAATTTCTCGCCAAACAACTACAGCCCTATGCAGAATCCATCGCCTCACACGTAAAAACTCATTCCAGTTCATAGAGATCATAAAGAAACAAAACTTACAGCCCAGCGACCTACTCGTGAGCTTTGATGTCATATCCTCTTCACCCAAGTGCCAATCAAAGAAGCCTTGACAGCTATCCAAAACAAATATAACCCCCAAGCACATACTAGATCTGACCAACCACTGCCTATCCAACACATACTTCATCTATAACGGACAAAATACAAACAAATAGAAGGCGCACCCATGGGATCACCCTCTCACCTGTCATTGCCAACCTCTACATGGAACACTTTGAAACCCAAGCACTAGAAAAATCTGATCACAAACCCAAACTCTGGCTCAGATCGTGAGCGACACCTTCATAATCTGGCCACACGGGAAAGAAAAACTTGAAAACTTCCTCACACACCTCAATAGCCTACACCCCAAAATACAGTTCACCATGGAAACAGAAGTTAACAACCAACTTCCTTCCTAGATGTCTTAGTCTACAAGAAACCCAATGGCTCCCTAGGACACACCATCTACCAGAAGAAAACACACACAAACCGCTATCTGCATGCACTCTCACACCACCACCCAGCACAGATCAACTCCGTAGCCAAGACACTCATCTCTAGAACAAAATGCTTAGCTGACGGACAACACCTAAAAACCGAACTACACACTCTCACAAACGTACTAACATCCAATGGATTCCAGAGAAATAAGATTACCAAACTAATCCAAAAAGAACCCCCCACTAAAACCCAAGACAGAGAGCAAGAAAATGGCACAGTCCTCCTCCCATATATAAAAGGCACCACAGACAGAATCAGCAAGATCCTCCACAAACATAACATCAAGACAGCATTCTGCACAAACCAAAAAATATCCACCATCCTAAGAAACCCCAAAGACAAAATTGAGTTAGAAAATCAAGGAGTATATGAAATCCCATGCACCGCCTGCCCCACCACATACATTGGACAAACCAACAGAAGAATAAGTGCACGCATTGAAGAACACAAGAACTCATTCAAAAAAGAGGAACCAACTTCTTCCCTGGTACAACACTTTAAAGTCACAGGACATGATATTGACTTTAAAAGACCAGAACTATCGCCAAAACTGAACACTTTAACAACAGAATAATCAGAGAAGCCATCGAGATAGAAAACGCCCACACAGCATGAACAAACGAGATGATACCTCCGCCTACCAGCCATTTGGAAACCTGCCCTTATTGACAAACGTGTCCCTAACACGAGGAATGACACCAGACCCACACTCACGAGGTCCACACAGGATGTCACCACCACATCCACCCAGAAGCACACCCAAACGCACACTGATCAGGAAGCACGACCAAGGACCAGAAGCCAGACCGCAGCTGCAACATTAGCCACTTCAAACCCCTCCAATCCATACATGCAGCAGACTGACACCCACTACGAAGATGTAGCACGACCACGAAGCCAAACAGCAGCAGTGCAGCTCACCAGCTCAAATCCCCCTGCAGCACAGATTAGACTGAGCACAACCAAGCCCCCACCAACACAGGACACACCCCCAGCCAATCAGAGCACAGAAAACCCCATCCAATCAGAGCACAGCCAAGCTCCCACCCAATCAGTTCAAACCCCACTAGCAGTTAAAAGGAAGAAACAGCTGCGATCACACATTGCTCCCAGAAGCATGAAGCTGAAGCCTGAAGATGACGAATGAGACTTCACGAAACGCCGCCAAGACACTTCCAATTTTACACGGAGAAAACCCGAACAACCAAAGACCTATATATATATATATATATATATATATATATATGTATATGTATATGTATATATATATATATATATATATATATATATATATATATATATATATATATATATGCTTATACCTTTATATACTATATAACCTTTCTGTATGATAGTTACATATATTGTTGTGACAAAATAAATAAATAAATAAATAAATAAACTTCATTTCAAGGCCATTCAGACAGCACTGTCCAAAGATATTTCTGCCAGCATGACATCACAGACCACTGTTCTTCCATTCCAAAGTCCTATGAAAAGGACGTGCTTTCGCTCCCTTCCTAAATGACAAAAGGATGGGGGCTATCCTGATCCTTGGGGCAGGATTCCACCGAGAGGGGCTACTTCTGAGAAAGCCATCTGACAGGTTCCTGGTACCTTCATCTCTTGAAGGGTAGGAGCTTATAAATTACACTGAGTGGGCAATTCCACCTAGAACAGGCAGTCCTGAGGGTAACAACAGTCTAAGCCATGGGTGTCAAACTCATAGCATCACATTGCCATCAATGTTCCCCTTCGCAGAGCACATGATGCATCTGGCTCGCAATTTGTCACCCCTGGTTCTAAGCCATAAAAAGTTTTGCAGGCACCTTGAAGTGCACCTGGAAGCCTAATGGCAACCAATTCAGCTCTTGCAAAATAGATACATTTTTCAAAACGGTTAATAATAGTTCATATACAGGCAACTAGCTTCTGTACTATCTGCAACTTCTAGGTCATCTTGAAAGAGAGGGAACTCCAGAGGGAATATAGAGAAAACTGTAGTAGTCTAACTATGAAATGACAAGGGCATGAGCTACTATCTTCTGTACTTTCTGATCCAAGAAGGACCAAAAGTGGCAGACAGTCAAAGCTGGACAAAAACTCTCCTGGCCACTGCCTCCAGTTCCTGCTCTAGCTGTGGTCAATCCTCTAGAGAGGCAAATCCAAGAAAACCCCAAAAAGTGTAACTACCCCTTCAAAACCAGTGTCACATCATCAAGGACAATAGATCCAAGAGGTATTAACCACCTTGATTTTTACCCACCCTAGGACACCCTTATTTGGTTGTATTTTTCCACAGTTGAACTGACAGTTACTGTATTTCCAACCCCAAATCATGCATTGCAATTTCAAACCATTATTTAAAAACTACATATTTTTAAAAGTATACAACAACAGTAAAATAATACAGTTCATTTTCAACTCATCATCATGGAATCACTGACAATGCAAATGATTCTAATTGTCAGGTGAAAAGATTAGGAGAGAAGCAGGAATGTACATTCCCCAGGATAGAAAATGAACTGTTTTCTTAGGAAATTTAATTAAACACCATATGACTGGCTGCTGTCAATATAATTATGAAATAATTCTGCATTTGGGTTATCTCCTTTTGTCTTCAACTACTATGATTCGCTTCCTGTTTTTTCTTCAAACCCTAATTTAGCCTGCATTTTGCTTCTTTCAATGCATAAGCACAAATTTTCCTCCTTGCTTAACCAAGTTAAATATCTACCTTTGGTCTTAAATCTTTCCATCATCTTCAGCAGCCTTGTATGTCTGCAGCTGTGAAAACAATGCTAAGCTGCACGTTAACCCAACCAAGAAACAAGGGCAAGAACGAAAGCTAACATCTGTAATTCTCTCCCTTAAAAGTGCCAATGGGGAAGGAAACCAGTGATGGGTTTCAAAAAATTTTACTACCAGTTCTATGGGTGTGGCTTGGTGGATGTAGCTTGGCTTGGTGAGCGTGGCAGAGGAAGGATAATGTAAAATCTCCAGTCCCACCCCACTCCAGGGGAAGGATACTATAAAATCTCCATTCCCTCCCCAATCCAGGGGAAGGATACTGCAAAATCCCCATTTCCTCCTGATCAGCTGGGACTTGGGAGGCAGAGAATAGATGGGAGCGGGACCAGTCAGAATTTTTACTACCGGTTCTCTGAACTACTCAAAATTTCTGCTACCGGTTCTCCAGAACTGGTCAGAACCTGCTGAAACCCACCTCTGAAGGAAACACACCAATAGAGAAAACAGGGAAGCAAACGCCCAGCAAGCATTTGTTAGGATTTGATTGCTGGGCCTAGTCTAGCAACAGGAGAGTGAAATTTACTATGCAATTGTCAGTGTTCACCTTCCAAAGGTGAAACTCATGAAAGGTTGTCTTCTTTGACTTCAAATTTAAAGAGATAACATTTGATTTTGCTATTTATAAAAAGAATAGGAAACTGAAGGCATCACCTGCCAAGGACTGCAGGAACTTGATGAATAGCACAAGCCATTGTGTCATTAGTCTTGATGCTTTCTTCTTGTGATGCCAAAGAGTAATCTGGGGATGGGTGTGAAATGAATGCATTAAGTACGAAGATAAGCTTGGACACCCAAAAGCATCCTATGGCTTCCAGAATGGGAAATGCAACCATTTTAACATCTGGTAACTCACTATTATTGAAAAGCTTTGTACTCAAACACTTGGAGGCAACAATGGTACCCAAGGACCCAACTGTTCCCCCCTATGATCAGAAATGGTTCCCTCCTTGAATCAGAAACGTCTCAAAGACAGAGCATTCATGGTTGGTGGGCAGGTACTGGAAAGGCTGGGGAGCAGAGCGGAGGTCAGAAGCAGGTGCATACTCACAACTATTCCAGACGTGGGACAAGAAGACTCTTTTTAACAGCAGGAACAAAGGAGACCTGCAGGATGTACAAATAGGTTTGTTCAGTGGCACGACTGAAGCAAAAAGGGCAAGGCACAAAAATCTTGCTTCTCAGAATTATTTTCTGCTTTGTTAGGTTCATTTGAAGCTGCTTTTGGGAGCCAGTTTAGTTTGAAAGCATCAGTGGAACTGAAAAAATTCCAGATTCTTCCCATCCTGGTTTACTGTTTTTGCCATGCATTATTTCCTATCTTCATTTTTTTTAAAAGAGTCATTAATGTAAAGATATTATTTAATCATAGTTATATTCCTCTTCATCCTGAATAACTTAGAGCTGAAGCAGCATGTCTCATATTTTATCCAGGAGGCCAAACTTTGCCATATGGATAGAATTACCATCTGACACAGACATCTGAGTAGAGTCCAGGTTTACTTCTTTTCGCTTGGCACCTGTTTTACCTAACATCTCCCCCATTGTATTACACAGGAGATGAAGACATGAGAGAAAAAGCAGAAGAGACTGCCTCAAGGGGGAGCACAGGAGTGAATAAGGGGACACTTTCTATCAGACCAGCTAGTTAGCTGCTGCAAGAACCTCACCCAGAGTGACTACAAACAACAGCGCGAGAAAATAGCAACAGTGGTGCATCTGCAAACAAGAAGTGATGGGATCAAAAATAAGACAAAATAATAAAAAATGAAGAAGCTAAAGTGTTTTGGGACTTTAAAATTCAAACAAACAGCTGCCTCAAAACACCTCAGGCTTAACTGTCAATAAGAAAGACCACAACCTTCAGCTAGTGCAGGGGTGTCAAACTCATGGCGTCACGTTGTTGTCATCACAACTTTCCACCCTTTGTGAAAACAGGGGTGGGCGTGGCCAGCGTGTGACACATCCGGCCCATGGGCTGCGAGTTTGACACCCCTGAGATAGTGGATGTGGCAGTAGCTGGAGAAGGCAGAACTGAAGAGAAAGAAGGGGGGTCACAAAATACAAAAACATGCTGAAAGAAATATAATTGTAGCAAAAGAAACAAAGATAGTAATGGCACTTTGGGTATAATCCCAAAACATCTAGGGCATTATCTGCACTGATAAAATTACCATCCATCAATTGCAAAAGGCAGCTTTATTTGGAACAGCTTACATCCTGCAGTGATACCTTTATAACAACATCAAACAACATTTTCCTATTCCAAATCCTTGGGAAGGAAGGACTCAGTAGATGGATCAAAATGTCAAATCAGTCTAAACCAGGGGTGAAATGCTGCTGGTTTGCACTGGTTCATGCGAACCGATAGTAAAAAAATGCTACTAGTTCATTTGAACCAGTATTTCCAACGATCAGCTGTGCCGTGTGATTTATATTCACTAGAAAGCAGGAAATCTTGCTTTCTAGCGAATCTAAATCACGTGACACAGCTGTCCCCCCTCCAACTGTTCTACCTACCTTCTTAAGCCTCCTTTTTCCATGCGAAGCATGCATTTGGCACGCATTTGGTGCGCACTGTGCCTATGCATGCATAGCGTGTGTTTGGCACATATTTTGCATATTTGCACACAGCGCTCATTGGGCGTGCACTGCGCATGCACGCGTAGCGAACCAGTGGCAAACCTCAGAGGATTTCACCACTGGTCTAAACATTTATGTGATCATGCAACCAACTATAATAATAATGTCAGCAACAACAATCAGTATAATGCTCCCAATGATTTGAATAAAAAAAGATTCACACCTTAACCTGTGGGGAGGAGATACAGGTAGTTCTTGACTTACAATACTTCGTTTAATGACCAAAGTTACAACGACACTGAAAAAAGTGACATTATTGTTTTTCAGAGTTACAACCTTTCCGGCATCCCCATGGTCATGTGATCAAAATTCAGATGCTTGGCAACTGGTTCATAGTTATGACCGTTGCAGTGTCCCACAGTCATGTGATCACCTTTTGTGACCTTCTGACAAGCAAAGTCAACGGAGAACCAAATTCACTGAACAATCAGTTTACTAACTTACCAACTGCAGTGTTTCACTTAACAATGGAGGCGAGAAAGGTTGCAAAATGGGGCAAAACTCGCTTAACAAATGTCTCACTTAACGATGGAAATTTTGGGCTCAATCATGGTCGTACGTCGAGGACTACCTGTAAATGGGAATGAAGGGAAAGAAGGGAAAGCAGCTCTTCTAGTTCCTTTAATAAGAAAAGAAGCTGATGATGGAACTCGGCAGGAAAGGTGGAGTAATACAGCACTTTCTATTGTCCTACAATTTGTCCTAAGTGTGTTAAAATATGATTCAAATTAATCGATATTTCATTTCCCAAAGTGGAATTGCGTTGGGTTATACAACGGCTAGGGAGCCTACTCACCCCATTGGAATTATCTGAAGAAACAATTGAACTCTCTGACTCTGAGAAAGCAGGTTTGGAAGGATCTGGGCGTGCTGCCTCTTTTGCAACACCCCCTCCCCTCGCAAACATGCATGCTGAAACTGTTTCTAGTAATGAAATTAATTAATAATAATGTAATAATAACCAAGATTGCAAGATTGTTGGAAATATGGTTGCCTCACATGGAAAGAGAAGATCATAAGATTGCCCCTAGAACTTCTTGCTGATCAGGGAAGCAGTAGAACAGGAAGTGTGACTGAGTCACCTGTACTTCCAGTTCTTTGTGCAAAGTGTTGTGACATTTGTGGCATGGTCGGGGTGAAGGTTACCTAGAATGCCTAATGGCACTTTTATTTTTTTAGCACCGGTAGACATATACACTTGCACAAACAGGGACAAGAGAGTAACGGGTATGGAATAAGTAACTAACCAATCTGGCAATTCATCGTTTTCGGCTCCCACAAATTAACTGGACAGAAAAAGACCCTCTTTCCTGAGTGATTCCCATCCCAGAAGAGAGATTTGTGGGCTCCATTCTGGGAAGACACACAACGGAGTTGCTGTAGCTTTCAGATTGCTTCCTCCGCTTGCTCAAGAAAGGTCACAGAGAATATGAATGAACTCCAAGCGCCTGTTTGTTTATACGCTCTTCTCAGAAGCTGAATACTGCCAGATTACAGAATTGTGTTGCTCCGATGTAGCATTTTTTTTGAGTGGCTCTTAAGTCATCCCAGTCTGAGTGATTTTGGAGCCTGTGGTTTTTCTCCTGTTGAATTCCAGTCATGTAACATGGAAGTGTGGGAAAACCTAATCCTTGCCATTACTTTCTTTTATGGTTCTGGCTAGAGATCACATACAAGTCCATGATCCGTGCATGTCTGCTTTTTACCCATATAAACTTATTCAAACAGCAATCATCTGTTTTCCAATCGGGGGTGTTGCTTTCAAATATACATTAGGATTTATTTTCCAGTAAAAATGTTTGCAATTATGGGCTTTTCTTCTCCAGTCCTGGCCAAATGTTCCTTGGCTTCACATCTTCTATCAATTAAAGACAAATCCTTCTCTTTCTAAGCCATAATCTATTTCTTCCTCTTGCTTTATGCACACAGGTAGTCCTTGACTTGGGAGCCTGCCCATTACAGTCATAAGTCATAACAATCGTAAAGTAATTCATTGCATGACCAATCTGATTTTTATGACCTTTTTTGCAGCAGTCGTTAACGGGTTCACTTAACACGTGGACTCACCTGTTTGCTATGAGGTGTTTTCACCAAAAACCAAAAGTAAACCCCACGTTTTGGCAAAAATCTCATAAAACATGGCCATGTGATTGTGGGGCACTGCAAAGAGCCATACAGTAATTGCTGGCCAGAGCGCCCAAAAGGCATTCATGTGACTGGGTTGGAATTTCAGAACGGAGTCATAAGTACCTTATGGGAAATCCATCATAACATCTAATGGTCACTAAGCAACCAGTCGTAAGTCAAGGAGTACCTGTCACAACAATTGTTTATTGCTGACTATTTCTTCACAATGTTTGTGATCATTCTATCTTTGACGCAGTGTTTGTAACTGTTATGGAAGTGAATTAAAAAAAAACATTTTGAGGACATTTTCACAATCAGATCTTGCTCTGCTCCAGAATTTGCTTAGGTTTTCTGTGTTCTTCCCTCATCATTGCAGTTATCTGTAGAGCTGATTTATTTCTGTGTCAGTTACAATCTGTCCTAAATCACGATACACAAAATCTTCTGGACTATTCTCCCAAGCCCACTTTAATGATAGACTCATGTCTCTTCTTGCTGCTCTATTCCTGGACTTCACCTAATAATCTGTAAAGAGGAAAGAGATGTTGATGGCTTTGCAGTTCTTCTTTCACAGCCACTACTGCCTCTTTTTCTACTTATTTTGCATGTAACTAGGCAAATGCCCCCCTTCTTCCACATTATATAGCAGTAAGGCTTGAACGAGCTGTTTTGACTGCTTGCTGATCCTTGTCACTTTCCCCACATGCATCGTGGCCCAGGCAAAGGGAACTGGGCAAAATTGGCTAATTATTCAGGCTGTTTTCCCCTTCTTTTGGCAGAAATCAACCAGCTAGAGGTTTGTTATTTTGTTCCAGTGCATGTCTGCTGGACAATGTGTTCCAGCAATTTCCTTTCTTTCTCTTTCATGCACATGGGGGAATGTGAGGATTCTGGCTTTTTCGTCATCTATCTCAACAAGCAATTTCAGCATCCTGTTCCTATCTTTAGACATTATTTAGAATGTCTCTTCCCCTCTTCTTCACTTCAGTCACTGTAGCAACATGCAACCATAGTTACAGATGAGAGAGTGGTGGAGGGAGGCTTGCAAAACTGCTAGTGTGATGCCCTTTCGCCATCACAGCTAAAAAGTTTTTAAAACACGAAAAATAAATTGAAACTAAATTTCTTCATAGCAATAGCAATTGCTCCAATTTTGCCACAACCATATAAACTGTATAAACAAGAGTCGTATAACTCTGTTATACAGTTGTCTAAACAGAGGCATAGAATCGAGATCACGTGAAGTATCAGTACCACTTTATAAAACCCTAGTAAGACCACAACTTGAATACTGCAACCAATTTTGGTCATCATACTACAAAAAAAAATGTTGAGACTTTGGAAAAAGTTCAGAGAAGAGCAACTGAAATGATTAAAGGCCTGGAAACTAAAACATACAAAGAATGGCTGCAGGATTTGGGTTTGAGTAGTCTAAAGAAAAGAAGAATTAGAGGTGACATGATAGCAGTGTTCCACTATCTCAGGGGCTGCCACAAAGAAAAGGGGGTCAAATTGTTCTCCAAAGCACCAGAAGGCAGGACAAGAAACAATGCTTGGAAACTAATCAAAGAGAGAAGCAATCTGGAATTAAGGAGAAACTTCCTAACAGTGAGGATAATTAACCAGTGGAACAGCTTGCCTTCAGAAATACTGGGTGCTCCAATGCTGGATGTTTTTAAGAAGAATCTAGACAGTCACTTATCTAAAACGATTCTCCTGCTTGAGCAGGGGGCTGGACTAGAAGACCTCCAAGGTCCCTTCCAGTTCATTCTATTCTAAATTCACACAATATATTAGATGGGGTAAGGTGGAGTTGCAATGCATTTTACTTTCTTTTTGTTGTGGAGCAGCAGTGAGGGAAGTTTTGTTGCTCCGAGGTCTCTAATACTGTAGTCTGGTTATTGTATGCTGGTGATTGGAGGGAAATCACTGATTTCATTCAATGTGTTCCCTGCATTTTGAACCCCCAGAAAAGAATTAAGGTTGCTTCAAACTGGTCAGTGAGGGATTGAAGATTGGAAATGGTGTGATGACCATGAGGGATTGGGGATTGGAAACGGTGTGACATTAGTTTTCTACACTATTACAGTAATTAACTCTCCAATATTTATTTAGCTAAGATTCTATACCTGAATAATTTTAGGTGGGTTAAACAAGCTCTTGTCAATGATGGCATGGTACCTATTTCTAAGTTAACCAAATATATGGAAATGGCTTTTCCTAGATCATATGAGGCTGATCTTCATTTGTTCCAGAATCTCTGCCTGTGGCTCTTCCAATTGGCAAACTCCAATGAACATCTTGTCTGCTGGTGGAGATGTGTCAGATATCTTCCATCCTTCTGTTTCATCATTATTGTTCATAATTTAACTTTTTAGTTCTTTGCTATTTCTATTCTATCTTAAGCAAATCTCTTAAGACTAGCTAGATAACATCACTGACTATCATAATCCAGCATTTTGTTTCTCATTATGGCCAAGCAGATGCTTCTGGGGTGCTCACAAGTAAAAGATGAAGACGGACCACTTTCTCACCAACATCCCCATGCAGCTATTATTTGGAGGCCTCCTGGCCTCAACCAAAAGATAACAAAGAGAGCCAGTTTGGTTAGTTTTTAAAGCAACAGGTTAGAAACCAGGGGACTGTGAGTTGTAGGTATGAAAGCTGGCAGGGTGACTTTGAGCCAGTGATTCTCTCTCAGCCTAACCTATTCTCACAGAGTTATTGTTATGAGGAAAACAGAAGCAGGAAGGAGCATTAGAAATGTTTGCTGCCTTGAGTTATTTACAAAAATAAGAAAGGCAGGATAAAAAATCTTTAAATTTTTTTAAAATAACATTAAACCTTTAAGGTCAATAGCTCTTGACAGTCCTATCCTTTATAAATTTATTCAGTCACTTTTATTTATTGGAAATGCTCTGATCACTATATTAATCTTATATTTTGTATATTTTATTTATTTATTTATTTTATTTGCATTTATATCCCGCCCTTCTCCGAAGACTCAGGGCAGCTTACATTATGTCAGGCAATAGTCTCATCCATTTGTATATTATATACAAAGTCAACTTATTGCCCCCCAACAATCTGGGTCCTCATTTTACCTACCTTATAAAGGATGGAAGGCTGAGTCAACCTTGGGCCTGGTGGGACTTGAACCTGCAATATTGCAAGCAGTTGCTGTTAATAACAGGCTGCATTAGCCTGTTGAGCCACCAGAGGCCCTGTATATATGTATGTATATATCAGGACCATATAGGTTGGAAAATGCGGAAGAAGCCTTCATCCTCCAGTGGGTAGACAATGACTAAAATGATGGCGATGTATATTTAATGTAAGATTTATACCTCAGTTTTCCATTGCAGAAACTCCAAGGTGCATTGCCAGTTAAAACATCTGACTCAGATATCAGACTGAATATCAAAATTCAAGATCTCAATACATACAAATGACATATTAATTCTGTACGTAATAACAGGAAATCATGTTGACATGAGAAATAATCATGTCAATCATGCTTCCTCCTATTTGCCACATTATTATGTTCCATATATTTTTAAAACAGTATGCAAATATCTATGATACAATGTTTCTATTACTTCACATTTCTGGTGAAACAGACCAAAATCTGAAGCAATTATATTTTCCCCAATTTAGATCTGCTCACTGTTTGACCGCTAAGGCTAATTGCAGGGCATTCACCATTTACTGTAAATACCAGATGCTTATCCACTTCCTTGTTTTTACATCCCAGGTAGGCGGTAGTTATAAATTTATTGCAATCTATGGGGCTGCATTCACAACTTTAGTGATTCACAATCTTATGGGCATCCATTCAATTGACGCATTTTGCTGGTCTTTCTGTGCTCCAAGCCTCATTGGCAGGACTCCATCAATCATAGGCATTCAGGAGTTGGTATCACTGGAACATATTAATGTTCAACCAGTGTTCCATAGTTGGAGAATAAGAGAGAAAAGACAACAAAATCAAAGACGGCTCAGAGGACAGGTGAAAGGAAAAAGGTGTGAAAGTCATAGCACGCTGACCAAACTAGCTCATTTCTGGAGCAGAAACTGATCAAAGATTTTGGCTACATAGATGTGAAGGTATTCTTACAGTAGTGGCCAAAATTGTGGAAACCTTTTGGGAAAAGTGTATTTTCTAAAACTAGCTAATAACACCACTTTTTTTTGAGTAGTACCATAAAATTATATATCAATGGAAAGATAATTTAATCAAGAATGTAATGCAATAACTTTTATGAAGGATTTGCTATTACAATAGCAGTTACAGTAGAAAGTAGAAAAGTGAAACTTGTAGAAAAAAATGAGATATACAAAAATTATCACCATAGAAAAACGAGATTAATAAAACTGGGTTTTATTGCTGGGTCACTTCTAACTAACAAGTTTCTTTAGTCGGCTCCATAGATTTTCAATTGGGTTAAGGTCTGGGCTATTCCCAGGCCATTCCAGCAGTGGAATATGATTATCTTGAAACTCCCCCCCAAAAAAATGGTATTATTAGCCTTCAAACCTCAAAAATACACTTTTCCCAAAAGATTTCCACAATTTGGGCTAGTACTGTAGTTCTTTGGGTTTTGTAAAGGTGAAACATAATAATTAAATTAAATAATTTAAGAGAAAAGAAAACCTGCCATCTTACTTACCTGACAACTGGTATAACAAGCAACTTTGAAAGTAGTTGACAGACCTGTTTATTGTAAGAGAAAATCCTACCTGGTAATCATTTGGTTTGGATCCTCTGGTAAGGCTTTCTTGTACCTTGTTAATCTGCACACATGTAATCAAGTTCAAAAGGATCTGAAAGGTTAGAGTTGAAAGGGTTCACTACAAAGAGAGACTTCAAGTCAGACTGTGGCCAAATCCTAACTATTTTGGACAAACATGAAGCAAGATGAAGTATCAAAGGAATTATAATAATATTTCCATTCAGTGCAATTATGTTACATTGGTTGTTTGCACTACAAGGTATCTACAATGACAAAAGTGTCATGCTCTATATGAGAAAAAATATATTAATTCAGCCTCCTCTGTTTCAGTAATATGTCACTCCCACACATATCTGTTAAATATCCACCAAGAATTTTCTTCACTCTGCATCTTCTTTCATATGCAATGCAGAATAATGCATTAATGAAATTTGTCAAATAATAAGCCAGGAATGTAATAAAACTTACCACTTTAATCAAGTAAACCTCTTCCAGTGACCAATGCAGAGAGCTGATACAAAGTTGGATGTTAGAAAGAAACAGCTAGCCCTAAAAGTCAGAGTTAACTATTTAACAAATGCTTGGGGGCTACTACTGATAGCTGCTACAAGGCAGAAATTTCTCTAAAAAAATAGCCCTATGTTGTTTTTGATTTGTCTCAGATCCTTGCAAGGAGCCAGTTGAGTTGTTCAGAACTACAATAGTATCTCTTACACTTAATGAAATCACATCCCATATCTTTTATTGTGTGAGAATTTCTTCCATGTGTTGCAATGCCGAAGCAAGGCCAAAAAAAAGAAAGAAATTAGAATAATAGAGCTGGAAGGGACTTTGGACAATGGTTGTCTGAAATTTAACAAATCTCTTCTTAAAAATTTCCAGTGTTGAAGCATTCACAACTTCTGGAAGCAAGTCCTTCCACAGATTAATTGTTCTGTCAGGAAATTTATTCTTAGTTCTAGGTTGCTTCTCCCCTTGATTAGTTTCCATCCATTGCTTCTTGTCCGGCCCTCAGGTGCTTTGGAGAATAGCTTGACTCCTTCTTCTTTGTGGCAACCCCTGAGATATTGGAACACTGCTATCATGTCTCCCCTAGTCCTTCTTTTTATTAAACTAGACATACCCAGTTCCTGCAACCGTTCTTCATATGTTTTAGCCTCCAGTCCCCTAATCATCTTTGTTGCTCTTCTCTGCACTCTTTCTAGAGTCTCAACATCTTTTTTACATCATGACGACCAAAACTGGATGGAGTATTCCAAGTGTGGTTTAATCAAGTCATTATAAGGTGGTGTTAACAGTTCATGTGAGCTTGATTCTATCCCTCTGTTTATGCAGCCTAGAACTGTGTTGGCTTTTTTGGCTAATCAAATTCATATGATTAGTTGATAAATTGTTTGTCTGCTTGACATGTCTTGATCATATGGATGCTATAGATCACCTTTCTTATACTGGCAACCTTCACATGTCTTTAGCATCCATCTTCCTAAGCTGGTAGCCATGCTGGCTAGGGAATGGTAAGTGTTCTAATTAACACATCTGGAGAAAACCCATGGAGAAAAGACACCATAAATGAATAGGTACAACATTTGCAGTTATTATACAATTATTTCTCTGCACTGGGATCCAAGAACATTATTCATACTACGTAGTTTCACATGTGATTTTTTTTTCTCCCTCTAATACTGGGTTGACCTCAAAGGAGATTTTCACTCAAAGAATTATTCTCTTAAGTAGGTTTCAAAATTATAGTTTTCATCTGAGCCCTACAGCAACACAAACTACACTGATAAACTTAGTAGAATAAACCTGCCATTATTAGTATCATCTCCAAATGCCAGGCTAGGAGGCTAGGAGGCTAGGTGACAATAAGAATTCCCCCCCTATAGTATCCTGTTGTGTTATCTATCATGACAAAAGCTAGCAAATTTTGAAGAAATAGGTGTACTGTAACATAGTGATTAATCACAACTGAGAGGTGTGGCGATACAATGGGAGGAGCTTCAGTAAAAAAGGTAGAATATAACTGCAATAATAATAATAAAGTGTTGTTTATGCATTGCATAAGGTACAATAGAGGCAGGCCTTTTTTAAAACTTTATAACAAATTATGGTGTGTGTGTGTGTTTCTCCTGCAATTCACATAACTCCTGAAAGATGTGTTGGTTTTATTCGTAATATACAATGCTAGCAAACTGCTATTTGACTGCAATTTCATTATATTATTAGTAAATCTCTTGATCAGGCTTTCAAACCTCGCAATAATAACTGTTTTGCACTTAGCCACTAACTGCTCTTTGACTGATTTCATCCTTAATCAAAATTAAGACAATTTTCCTTTCCTGATGTGTTCTGTGTTAGAATTATAGAACCCCAAATAGTCTATGCTGGCTGGGAGTACTGGAAATTATAATCCAACACAAGGGAAGTTGCCTAGTTAGGGAAAGCTGACAGAGATTATCTATTGTTAGTCAGAGAACTACAGTCAGAAGTCTCCTGTCTGTCAGAGTGATTGATATCAGCCCACCCTCCTCTGTACGTATGGAAAGGAAGATGTATCAGAGAGGCCATGCAACATTAAACTCTACATATTGCTTGAACTGTCTGTAAGGTGACTTTGATCAGGAGTAATTCCCATGCCCTCAAATGTTGCTGCTCTACTTTGGAACAGATAATAGCTGTCTCTCTAGGCAGTGATGATTGAAATATAGGCTTTAGATGGAAGGAATCTATGACAGAGTTCCTTCACAGTGTGAGAAGCAGGAAGACGCCTGAGGCATTTATTGATGTTCCCACAAAGTCACATTCTCGGTGAATAGCAGTGTTCCATGAATAGCATGAAAGGCAAACTGCTTTCTCTCACTGATATTTGTGAATGCACACATCTTTAGAGTATGTTTTGATGGCCAAATATTACAGCAGCGAAATTGACAGGATCTCTTCCTTTCACCTTTATAGGTCAGTCAAGGAGTCAGCAAGCAGCATCTCTGCCCTCATGACAAGCTTCCTATTTTTCTTCCGTTTCTCCATTTAAATGGCCTTGTTTCCTTTTTCTCATGAGCCTTGGCCTGGATCTCCTACTGGAAAAGCTGAATCCTTTGCGGTGTCATCTGATGACATTCATTTTCACTGATGTTTACTTTCAGGATTGCCATCTGAATCAGTCAATTCTTCCTGAAATGAGTTTCAGTTGTAAGCTTTCATAACAGGAACTAAGGGATATTTGAAACCTCAGAAACTCCACAGTTCTAAATACAGCCTGGGGAGAGAGAAAAATAGAAAATAGAAATAACTTCTCTGTTTTTCTTTAGAAGATGCATTTGTTGTAAATAGTGAAAATAACGCCTGGGGAGAGAAACAATAAAGTTAGAAATATAATTTTTAGAAGACAATATTCTTGAGGGTGGTGCTTGCAAGAAAGAAAAGAAATACATCTTTATTTAGATAATAAATAAAGGAAACCAATGTTACTAAATCTTTCAGTTCTTGTAATATGCTCTTCTCCATTACTGAGAAAGAGTTGGTCAGGAATCAGCCTGAACTTGACGAATCAGAATCAAAAGAGGATGAGAACTGGACTAAAAGAAGAAGGAAGTGGTAAAAGTCCTGATCTAACCAATAGGGAGTTTCACATAGACGTATGCAAAGTCCTTTACACAAGGAAACAATTTACTGAACTGCTTTTACATCTATTGCCTCAGGACTCAGGAAGGTTATATGGGTGGCATAAAGTTAGTGATGCAAAGTTGAATTCTAACACTACACACTTACTTGAGGTTACTACTGAGAGGTAGGGTGATTGCCCTTCGTTGTTTTTTGTTTTTTTGTTTTTTGCCTGTTCCAGCCCATTATTCACTATTTTTAACCCTCTGTCCAAATAAAATGGCTTCCAGAAGTTATTCTCTACACAGTTTTTGCTAAGATAATGAGTCTGCATTAATTTCAATCTCCCCAAACTGCATCCTTATTTCTCCCTCAGCAAATAAAATGGGGAGGATAATTTGGAGATATTAAGCAAAATGAGTATGAAATATGAATTAACAGTTCCATTTCACAGGTGGGGAAAAATAATGAAGTCACAGAACATGGTTATGTATGAAAAAAAGTGAAATTGGCAAATATGTTAGAATTAACTCTGGATTCCCCAAGGCACTGAGGTGGGCCCAAAATTCAACTGCTCCTGAGTAAGCAATTGATGAATACAATGTCTAAGTAACTATGAGTGAAATAAAAGATCGTAATAAATTGCATTAAATTAATTGGCACCAGTTAATGAGATGAAGGGTTAATCCAGTTTTCTATCTGTTATAGGGAGGGTCCAAAGCAAGTGTTTTGGCTTCTACCCATTCGGTAAAGATACTATAGGAGGAGAGTTGTGTTAGTCTATGATGGCGAAATAATGCCTCTAATGAAGAGTTGCAGGACACAAAAGCAAGTGCCTTTTAATAAAATGTGTTAGAAAAGGTGCTACTAAACTCTTTTTAATTCCTTATTATTTGATGATTTTTAAAAAAATAATCCATCTTTCTTCTTTTGGGAAAGCAGCATTTATTTCCATAAGCCTGCTTACGCTTTATGGGTTCTCTAGAAAATTTCCCCACACAGTACAATCTATTTTAGTCAATTTCATAATCCTTTCTGGTCAGTTTCACAGTGCTGTCTGAGAACTCCTGGGACTGATTCTCTTTGGATTGTGTAAATAATATATATTTTCCCCTGCCGGTGTTTCATAGATCAAGTTGAGGGCCTTGCAGCTTTCCAACATTGTGGTTAGCAGTGCGTAGAAGCCACAGAAGACCTCATGATAGGGGGGAAATGTTTCAGGTTACAGCGTATGTCATCTATGACAGGGGTCTCCAACCTTGGCAACTTTAAGCCTAGAGGACTTCAACTTCCAGAATTCCCCAGCCAGCAAAGTGCCGTGGTAGCTTAGGCTGGTAAGAAGCCTGTTATTAGAACACAGCAGCCTGCAATTACTGCAGGTTCAAGCCCGGCCCAAGGTTGACTCAGCCTTCCATCCTTTATAAGGTAGGTAAAATGAGGACCCAGATTGTTGGGGGGGCAATAAGTTGACTTTGTAAATATACAAATAGAATGAGACTATTGCCTTATACACTGTAAGCCGCCCTGAGTCTTCGGAGAAGGGCGGGATATAAATGTAAATAAAAAAAAAAAAAGGTTGGAGACCCCTGATCTATGACATGTATTGAGGTAATTGTTACAATGATGGGACCTAATACCACTAACTTGGTTTCCTTTCTAGATCATGCTTTTATTATTGTTTTATAATATGTATTTATATTTATAATTATTATCAATTGTGTGTGGGTTTCTTTAAATTTCCTCTCCTTGTGTTGGTCTAGTCCCAGTTCCTTCTTATATTCAGCGATTAACACTTGAACAGATATTTTTAGCTTTTTTAAAAAAAAAACATTTTAAAAAGCATTTTACTGAAATGTCAAGAGCAGCCTTACAAGCTGAGTACCTCTTATGTTGTTTACTCTTCCAAGTTTTCTCCCTTATTTATAACTTTTATAAGTCCACCTATATCATGCACTACCTTTTAAAATGCATTGTACTCTAGCTGCTTCTTCAAAGAGGCTTGAAAGCATTTAAATGCCAGCCTACTTTTCCATACACTCTTGTTATCTCTGAGACACAACACACACACAGCCTTTCAGAAAGAAATTCTAAAGAATGTGAAAGAAAAACCTTATGTCTTGGCTTCTTTTTTTTTAAGGAAAAAAAATCTCATTAACAGTATTCTGGCTGTCAGCCTCCAGGTAAAGTAAACAAAGATGCATTCAGCCAGGCATGACACCAAGGAGCAGATGGACACAACAAGGCAGTTTCCCTGTCAGGGTTACAGAAGAAGTTTTCCACTGCCTGCATAGGAATATTTTTGACTCCATGTTCTTACCTAGTAGAACTTCCTGCTAGTCCCTGAACCTGCTTAGCTTGCGAGCCCAGGAAGATGCAAGGTCAGTTAGATGCTGCCATTTTTTGAGACTGAGTTTCCAGGGGATGTCAGAAAGGCTGGCATTTGGGGTTATTGGAGGTTACAAGTTACTGCAAGATCTCTTAATTTGTGGCAACGAGAGCCAAATTTGGTCTAATGGTCTAAGTCTAAGGCACTGGGGTAGAAAGTGGCCAACCGTAATTTCAAGTCCTACCTTAGCCATAAAAGCCAGGTGGTTGACTTTGGACTAGTCACTCTGTCTTAGCCCAACCCAGGTTGGCGTTGTTGTGGGGAAAACCGGAGGAGAAAAGTATGTTGGATATTTTCACAATCTTGAATTATTTGTAAAAATAATAAAGGCAGGAAATAAATTAATTAATTAAAAAACACATACAACTTTAGCTTTACTCCATTGTGTTTTCAAATTGCTAGTGTGGCATCATGGTTTGGATGATGGGTCACAAGTAAGATCACCAGGCTCAGGCCCAGCCTACTAATGGGAATTCTTTGGGTGACTTTGATTTTCTCATTCTCTCTCAATCGAACTTTTCTCCCAGTGTTGTTGTGGGGAAAAATGGAACTAGGTGTGTCTCCTTAATCTCCTGAAGTAGGGCGGGAATCTCACTTGCTGACCAACACATCAAGTGCTGATTTAGTCTCTCCTGACACTATTTGTTTCTCTCAAACCAAAACCAGGGTTTTTTACAGGTGCCACCTATAGAGCAGGTTAAAACCAAAGAGAAGCCCAGAGGCACATGATAAGATTCTTGTTAATTGTCCAATAAAATATCTGTAGATTCAGGTCCATATTCTCCTCAGTATTAGACAGGGAGGGAGGATTGCCCTGGGTTGTCTGTCTGTCTGTCTGTCTGGTTGCTTGGTTGCTTGGTTTACTTACTTAATTTAGAGCCGTGGTGGCACAGTGGTTAGAATGCAGTATTGCAGGCTAACTCACTGCTCACTCCAGGAGTTTGATTCTGAGCGGCTCAAAGTTGGCTCAGCCTTCCATCCTTCCAAGGTCAGTAAAATGAGGACCCAGATTGTTGGAGGCAAGATGCTGATTCTGTAAACCACTGTAAAGCACTTGAAGGGGTATATAAGTCTACGTGCTGTTGCTATTGCTAATTTGTATGCTGTTCTTCTCACCATCAAGCAACTCTGGACAGCTTACTTTTAGACTGAAGGCCTGGAGTTCCAGGGAATCAACAACTGGAAAAATAGTACTGCTGGGGAGATCTGCCAGGTGATTGCAGGAAAAAAGGTGGCTGCTTTAAGAAGTAGCAGATAGTGTGATTTGCATTTCAAATTACCTTTTGACCTTCAAATCAAAATCATAGCACATCCTAGGAATTAGTAGCACTATTTCTAGGATTTAAATTTTCAGAGAGAATGACTAAATTTGTATTAGGATGTAGGACACTTTCAGCTATGAATTATCTATTTATTTTCAGTGTTATACGGTAACTGTATAACAAAATCAGTGTTCTCTATTTCTATTATTAATAATAATATCACACAATGCATATCCAGTTCTTATTTCCTGACAGGCAAATGTAGATTTAGAATGTGTGCACATTCATAAATATTTGGATGCATACCAACATATACAGATGGTTCTTTTTAAAATTATTTTCTATTCCTATATTATTACGGGAACAAAATTATAAACACACACACACACACACACACACACACACACACAAAAAGATACATCTGGTTCTTTGAATAGCTTAATAAATTGTTTTATGTCAGATGTCCAGCACCTTTGCAAAAGGGAAGAATGCCAAATGATATTTTGGCTTCAGGTATAAAATGTTTCATTAGCGTCTTGCCCAACTTTGAATTTAGTTTTTTCAGAGATTACATTTTTTGTGACATATTTTTCCCATAAACTGAAATGGTAACTGAGCTTCCTGCAGATACTAATGTATCTCTTAATTTTCCTTTAGCTCAAGGATGTATATAAGTTTTTAACTGTGGGAATGGAGCCATTTCATGAAAGCACATTCCAGCATGCTGTCCTTCGCAGCTACTTCATAGTCCTTGTAGATGTGGTAGTCCCCAGTATAGAAGCTCTGGGCAACTACTAGAACCATTTGACTTCTTTTGGAGGGAAACATTGAATAACTTAAAAAAGAAATTGGAATGCTGAAAAATGAGTAAAACATACTTTGATTTTTGTTTCCTAGGATGCATTTCGATGCTACATAGGCACCATAAATTTGATTCAGAAATAAAAATGATGGTGACTGAAGCTGAGGCCTTTTTTAATGAGAGCCCATCTGCCAGAGAAAAAGTCTACAGGTTTCTCTTCAGGGAAGAATTGACATGCTCTCCAGCCACCCTTGAGTTGGTGGAAAACTCAGCTAGATACCCGCTAAAATACCTGCTAAGATAACAGAGCTAATTGATTTTAGACTGTTAAAGTTGCTAGCATGAATCCCAGTACAGGTAAGGATAACTTAATCCTATCTCACTGGTGGATTGGGGATGAAATGAAGGCAATGGCATGCAGACAAGGCATGGGGAAAAAGTGGTTATCGTGGTATATTTGTTACCCATTTGCAAATGACCATCCTTCATTTTGACTTTAATCATCAAGCCAAAGGCAAACTAAAGAACAAAAAATCCAATCATTTGGATGGAAAATAGGGCTGTAATCAATGTATGTGCAAGTGACCTTGAAAAGTCATGGAAGCAGCCATATTCATCATGCTTTTGGGGGGAAGCAGATGAATCAGTTGCTTTGAGGACTGGTATTACTAATGGCTGAAAAAGCCTTTTGTCAAAAGTATGACAAGAAGCAATCTACTTAATTTGCCTTCTGTTAAATGAAAAATATGCTATATCCTTCATGGTAACTGTTTTATGAGGGCTTTGGTGACATGCTTTCATGCCCAGCTCAAAAGACTGGGAATTGCTAATCTAGTTCATTAGGATGGAATTGTAGATTAGCAAATAAAAATAATCCCACACACCCCCAGTGAATAAGAGTTGAGTAACCAAAGCAAAACTATGTGGTGTTAAGAAGGAATCCAAGGAAATCTATGTCATCATCAAAATATACTATCATATATAAAATATAGGGGATTTCTGATGGAAATCACAAATGCCATGTTCCTTGTAAGAAACCTCCCCCTTTTTCTCCAATGCCCAATGTTTCCTCCAACCTTCAACTATATTGGAATGAAAGTTTCAGAATTCTAAGCCATTTTTATAAAACTCCAGTAAGTAGTATACCACTTTATAAAGCCTTAGTAAAAATCACACTTAGAATACCGCGTCCAGTTTTGATCACCATTTTATTAAAAAAGATGCTGATACTCCAGGAGTACCAGAAAGCACAAGAAACAATGGATGGGAACTAATCAAGGAGAGAAGCAGAAGTCCTTAGTTCCCCCAGAATTAAGCAGAAATTTCCTGACAGTGAGTACAATGAAAAAGTGGAATGACTTGCCTTCAGAAGTTGTGGGTGCTCCATCACTGGAAGCTTTCAAGAAGAGACTGGACAGCCACTTAACTGGAATGGTAGAGAGTCTCCTGCTTGAGTCGGGGCTTGGGCTAGAAGACCTCCAAGGTCCCTTTCAACTCTGTTATTCTGTTATCCAAGTCAACACTTTCCTAGCCAGCATTTTGTCAATTTACAAGAAGGCAATAATCTAAATAATGAATTGACAGTGTTTATTAAGATCAGCATGGATTTGACATTGACCTGAAACAAACAGAAATTTAATGTATGGCAAAGAGCAGTTCATTACTCTCCATAATCTGGATAAGTTCAAATTTTGGTAAATGCCAACTTTCTCATAGCCAGTACTGATAATAGGAAGGTACCAGTGGTGGGTTGCCCCAGGTTCAGTCGGTTCTTGCGAACCAGTAGTAAAACTGGTGGGAGGCTCCACCCACCCACCTGGATATCATCATAGACGATCTGCGCATGCGTAGAAGCACAGTGTGTACACAAACGAAGTGAGAGTGCACATGTGAGCCCATTGCGAACTGGTAGTAAAGGTAAGTAGAACCCACTTGGAAGGTACCAATTGGAAAATATAAATTTAAATACACTGCTGGACTTGAAGATTATGAAGAACATTTTTGAAATCTGAGAGGCTAAAAAAAATGAGCAGAGTTCATTATTTCCATGCTCAGTATTGTTTTTCCAAGATTTGAAGTCTCTACTTCTGCTGAAGGAGTCTGAGATCTCTTTTTCCTTCACTGCTAACTCATACTCAGTGAAACAATAAATAACATCATTCTAATGTTTTTTTCCAAAAGTATTAATACCAAACTAGGTATTCCACAAGCTATCTGTGCATTTGATTACATTCATAAATGTACATTTCTTTTATCATTGCCTATGAATAATATTATGGATTACTTTTCAACCTGTTCTTTAGCATATCAAAATCATTTATTTTAATTTTCCATAGAGATAAACACTTGTAACATAAGCTGATTTTCACTTGACACTAAGAGAGTACCATGTTGCTTCATTTCCGATGCTTAGAGTCTTGCAGGGAGTTTTGTTATTTAAAAAAAAACATATTTAGGAATATTACAGTGAGAAGAGATCCTAAACTAACACAGTTCCTCTAAAATACATTACCATCTTAAAGCCTATTACTTAATGTCCAGGGGGAGCAATTCCTAACTATTCAGGTATCAATTCCTTCCTTCTACTGTTCCCTGTTAATTCTGTTGCCTGAAGCTCTTTGCTCTACTTTGCTGTATGGTGAAGTCAGCTTTGCTGTGCAATGTCAGAAGCTCTTCCAAGGTGAAATAAAGTTGACAGGGGACAGAACGGCAGAAAGGGTTCCCCCCCAGGTGATTCAGGGACAACACACTTCAAACAGATACAATGGGATCTTATTTAAATCTGTGGTAAAATGAAAGCATCCTTAGGAAGAGCAGGTGTATGTCATAGAGATAGTCATCCACAGGTATCACATGGACAGCATGACTGAGCTGGTACATCAGAAGGTTGCTTAGCAATAGCAATAGCACTTAGACTTATATACCACTTCACAGTGTTTTACAGCCCTCCCTAAGCAGTTTACACAGTCAGCATATTGCCCCCAACAATCTGGGTCCTCATTTTACCGACCTCAGAAGGATAGAAATCTGAGTCGACATGAGCCGGTTAGAATCGAACTCCTGGCAGTTAGCAGAATTAGCCTGCAATATTCCACTGTAATCACTGCACCATCACAGATCTTTATCACATTATAGCACTGTAGGAGAACAATTACATTTCTCTTTGTCTGGTGCCCATATGAACATTAGTCAATGAACATTTTATCCAGTTGTCCATCCTGTCCTTTGGCAATGCAGTAATATCTCCCCTAGTCTAGTTCCATCCCAATTGCACAGATCAATATTCTCGGATGGGTTCAAATACTCCAGAAAGGAACAACATTCATCCTACTTAGAAAGCTTAAGTATTCCCTTGAAGTAGACTCTGCTGAGGAAGAGATGCCACGACAGAAATCTAGTCAACAGTTTGTCACATTAAAGCTAAATTGATGTTTAGACTGATGGCCTTAATTGAGAGCAACAAAGCCTAAGAAATCAGTGTGTAGTTGGCTGAAAAGAATTAGCAAATTTGGACTTCCAGTCACTCCTCTAAGAAGAAAACAATTAACACCAATGCTTCTCATAGGCTGAGATGTCACTCTTGTTCAGTGTGCTTTGAATATTTTTTTTTTTAGCAATTTGTTCTTAAACTGTGTAACCTGCCACATGGCTTAATGGACTCTTGGGGTGCAGTTTAGTACTGAAAGAGATACAACAATTTAGCAAATGTGCATCAACAAACTGAGACTGAATGGAGAGGAACAATATCATCAATCAAACAACAACAACAACAACAACAACAACAACAACAATAAAGGATGCTGGCAGCAACCCGTATCAGCCATTAGCACCAGTCAATGGTATTTGTGGTGCATTTTTGAATGTTCAGTTGACTGAGTTTCATGTTTAATGAATAAAGTAAATAATAATAATAATAATAATAATAATAATAATAATAATAATAATAATAATAATAATAATAATAATAATAATACCCCTACCCAATATGTGCAATTTTGCAAAATTGAATGGGATTTAATTGGGGTTTTAGAGAATCTAAAAGGCGGCACAGCATGTCAACAAAAATTGCATAATTAAAAATGTAATATACATCACAATAATATATACACACTAACTCCTTGACTCCTGATGGGCCACCTTTTTAGAATGCTTACAGTATTTTGAAAGAAATGAACTAGTTGCCGGTTGGAGAGACAGGTGGTAGGTATTTTTGGCTGTAAATTTGCATTGACCTTTTCTCTATGGAAGAAAAAAAACCTATTTCAAACAATACAAATATGCCAAGATCTTTTAGATGGAGCTGCATGGATTCATTTCCCAAGCAACATGCTGAAATTAATCAAAAAGGTGTGGCCCTTAAACAGATGCTGCAACAGTACTTTGGGACTTGTAACTTCGTTAGTTCATCACCAGTAGAGTGCAGTGCAGTGTGGTGTGTTTGTGTGCATGCTTGAAGTTGTACAATAAATTATTTGACCCTGGTGGATTTTTGTTTTCTTTTGTTTTGTTTTGAAATTTTTGCTTGTTTTGCTGTCTTGCGTACAAGTAATCATTGTTTAATGACAGTACAAAATTATAGCAATGATAAAAATGTCACTTTATAACCAATTCTCATATTTATGATCTTTGCACGTCTGTACAACAAAGGAAAGCTGATATAGGATTATAAGCACAATCATTGTTTCACTTACTGACCAATTCTCTATGCTGCTCTCAGTGTGGTTGCCAAATAAGGCCTGTCTAATCCAAAGTGTTGAATATATTCCAATGCGTACGATCATATCCCTCATTCAATTCCTTTTTGAGATAAACAATGTTAGGAAAAGGCCATAAAAGAAATAAGAAATGCCCAAATAAAAAGAAAAGGAAACATAGCTAAATATACTTTACACCAACACAATGGGTCCACCATGAGGATACCGCAGGAACCCTTCCTAAGGGCATACATGCTGGTTTCTTCCTACGTCTTGAGATCAGCCGAAGACCGAGGCTGCTGAGAATTGATTCATCTGTTCCCCTAGCTCAAGTAGGGCCTTACAGCAGTTTGAATTGTTCCAAGAGTAAACATGGGATGCATGGATGTGCATGAAGGAGGCACCTTATGTGTTTATCAGCAGCAATCTGGTGGTTCTTATTTGCTCTGCTTCTGCCCTAGATCTCCTCTTTCCTACAGACCCACAGGGGGGAAATTGGTGAATTATTCAGACCCAATAATCCCACAGGCAGTGGATTAGTTTTAATCAAACTCTGAGGTTAGCTTTAACTCCAAACTGCCCTAGATTTGTCTGGATTAAATTACCCTAACCTAGTGAAACATGCTGTGTGAATACCTTAATTTAATCAGTTCTGGGTAGTTTGCAAATCCTGCCTCTAATCATCTGTTCTACAAGGGGAAAATCAAGCAATGAAGAATGGCTGAAGTAGCAAGGTTGCCCATTGCAGAATACACAAAGCAGAAAATATTTCTCCCGAAATAATGACTGCCTGCAGAACCCAAGTCAAGCCCCTGTCCCATTTGGCAGGGCCAAAAGGAATATTTTGCTGATGCAACAGTTGTAGGCATTTCCTTAGGGAACTGGATAAATAGTTCTGAGCCAATTTGTATGATTGAGTACAGCCAGAATAATTGGAAAGAATTAGTGGCTATCAGAGTATCAGGCTAACATGGTTTAAATTAAATAAATTAAGGTATATATGGGTGGAGGGGGGGAGAGAGAGAGAGATGCAACCAATATTATGAGTGATAATACTGCATATAATCACTGCTATGTGGTATTAATTGCTAATTAGTGAGAATCTTCACAAAGGCCTATGATTTATTGTAATTGTTGTAATTATAATTAATTATTAGCACAAACTGAAATTCCCCGTTAGTTAAATACAGTCACTGTTTAAATACTAAAGCTGACTGAATTGCAATTGTGATTAAGGCACCAGGCTAGAGACCAAGAGAATGTGAGCCATGAAAGCCAGCTGGGTGACTCTTTCTGCCCAACTCCCTTCAGAAAGTTATTGTGGGGAAAATAGGAGGCAGGTGGTGTGTTGGATTTATTTGCCACCTTGAGTTATTTTAAAAACAATAAAGGTATGATACACATAAAATTTAAAAATTGAAAGCAACTACAAATCTACCATACTGACACCTCCCTGATGGTTTATTTTACACATACACATGCACATATACGCATATTGGGCAGTTTCCATTTTCTTATTTAAATAATCAATTTTTAAAAATCGATTCAGAGCATTCAGGGTTACCTACTAGTTCCTATTAATCCTATTCATTGGTACGTAGTTGGTACATAATTGGTACATAGTTACCAATTAAGGGAAGGGAGAGGAGACTCTGCACATGCATCATTGACTGAGTTTATCAGTCAATGAACAGTCTGAGAACAAAACCCCAAATCAAGGAATAGAATAGAATAGAATAGAATAGAATAGAATAGAATAGAATAGAATAGAATAGAATAGAATAGAATAGAATAGAATAGAATAGAATAGAATAGAATTCTTTATTGGCCAAGTGTGGATTGGACATGGTGCATATGCCCAGTGTACATAAAAAGATGATACATTCATCAAAAATCATAAGGTACAACACTTAATGATAGTCATAGGGTACAAATGAGCAATCAAATCATACTAGGAAATAATCAATATAAATCGTAAGCATACAAGCAACAAAGTTACAGTCATGTAGTCATGCAGGATAGATAAGCTGAAATGATTCTTAGAGTCCAACCAGAGCATCTTTTGACTGGGTGAGGCCAGATTTTTGGCTTTCTCAGAAGTGTTCAGATATTAAACAAATGTTCTCAATGAAATTTAAAAGCATCCTTTTTGTTTCTTTAACACCCCATACTTATGTCAATTATTCCTATATTTTGCACAGGGAGAGAAAGTGAACACAAAAAGGATGTATTAAGTTTGTACCGGTCTTAGGTTTTCCATACCTCCTCGAATTTCAAGCAATATTTTAACTTCCCCAGTTACAGCTCCTGCAGCCCTCTGATGCTGAAAACATTTTGAAAGTGACCCTGGTCTGCCTTCCAAGCTGAGGAGTGCAGAGAATGGCTATCAATGGCTACTGATCACATGTGGAAGAGTTTCTATTTTATGATTTCTTTTATTTTCATTATTCTACATAGGAACTGACATTTTGTTATTTTTCCATGGTATGTAATAAAAAAGTTTCATGTCTCTTGGAAGCTTGCATAGGCTTTGGTGAATGCTGATCCAAAGAAAGCGATTACATTACCGTACTTTATTTCAAGAGAAAGAAAGAAAAAGTACATTTAAGGTTTCAAGAGGGTCGAATAAATATATGGCAAACAAAATAGCACCTATGGCCCCCTCAAAACATATTGAAAAACATCAGCTGTTCAGTTTTCACTCTCCTCTCTTTTAATCTTCACAAGTATCATAAAAGATGGCTAAAGAACATCTACTTGTGGAAACATTGTTTTCTCAGTGAGGAATATGGACTATATTTACTGAGGCTTTCTGGAATTCAAAATCAAGTGGCTGAAAAAAAAATCTTCTGGCAGAGTGGAAAATCTGCCAAAGGCCATAGGTTGTCCTTAATTTATTAGGAGAATTATACAGAACTATTGCCGTTAATTAAAATTAATTGTAAACAATGCAAAGTTTCAGCAACTAGGCTTCAGGCCAAACACTGGTGTGAAGATGAGGAAATGAGTTTATAAAGTCTTGGATTGCCTCCAAAATGGATGCTTAATTGCCAATTCAAAAATTACCACCACCATCCCATCCCCTCTAATTTATTCAGTCTTCTTGGTCCTGGTGCCTGCTGTTTTATGAATTTTGGGAGACGAAATCCCAAGATAGGACATGAGGATGGGAAGCCTGAATGAATGCCATCTGCATTCAAGGAGGGAATTGATTAGGATTATATAATTTGAGAAGAACACTTCCAAATATCAGTCCATGTGTTTGTCCCTTACTTTTTAGTTTATAGTAATCTCTCCTTCAGTTTTCTTTAGAAAGGCACATCTGATCATATAGGTCTTTGGATGAAGCCTTTTCAGTCACAACTTCTATTCTTTAAAATCAAGACTCTATGGCAGTCTTTCTGTCTCTCATTTGTAAATTATTGAAGTATTTTTATTTATTGATAGCTAGATTTGTTTTAATTCATAATTCTGCCTTTTAATGTCTATGTTAATGTCTATGTTCTCTCCCTCTGGAGAAAACTTTAGAGAAATTACTTCTGGTCACACAGATATATTTGGCTTCATCTGTAAAGGAAATAAAATAAAGTATTTCATATTTAACATTAAATATGACATATTTAATCTACAGTGACACCCCCCTCACCTTCCTAAGTTTTCCTGAATATTTCTGAGATAGACTATTCCCTTTCTTTTCCCAAATATGTCTACATTCTCCACTGGAATTGAGAAATTATATCAAGTAAATTGATGAAGATTCTCAGTCACCCAGGTAGAATTATCTGGAAGTTAAGTCATGGCAACTGGACTTCTTTTGTTTGGTTTGAAATGTTTCGCTGATTATCCAAGTAGTTTCTTCAGTCAAGTATTTATGTTAACTAACTTTTCCTGAATAAAAATATGTATTTGTTAAAGAAATAAGGGGCCAAGCCTCATTGCTGAGTTGAAGTGGCATGAAACTGACTTGTCCCGATGCTAATTCCTTTGGTGGCTATAATCTGTCTTTCAAGTCACCTACTGCCACTTACTTCCTTTTAAAGAAATGTAACAAAGCCTAAGAATTTTTACACATCCCAAGGCTGCACTTGTACTTTATTTGAAAAAGGAGGTAAAGACCATTTTAACAGTGGAACAGCTGAGAACAATTTATTTTTGCTTACATAGAAGTTGAGAACAAGGACTCATCATAAGAACACCAGACACCACAGAAGGGGAAAAACATTGCTAGGAAATGCTTTTGCATCAGGTAGAGTCAAGTCAGTGGTCGAATTCCAATTTTTTTACTACTGGTTCTGTGGACGTGGCCTGGTGGGTGTGGCAGGGGAAGGATACTGCAAAATCTCCATTTCCAGCTGACTCCAGGGGAAGGATACTGCAAAATCCCCATTCCCTCCCCAATCCTGGGGGAAGGATATTGCAAAATCTCCATTCCCACCCCACTCTGGGGCCAGCCAGAGGTGGTATTTGCCAGTTCCCCTAACTACTCAAAATTTCCACTACCGGTTTTCCAGAACCTGTCAGAACCTGCTGAATAGCAGTCATGTGGTCTAGGTTAGACAGGACTCTTACACGCATCCTGTAGCTACAGGCAAATAACACCTCAACAACCACATGAGGGGTCTTGAACAGAAAACACCCCAGAGTCGATACAGCCTGCAATTGTTCTCTCCTGCTCTATTTAAAAAGTGATGTTTTCTGACTGTGAAAGTTCTTTGCTGTGCTTTAATTTGATCTTGGCTATGTCTATGGTTTTATTGGGCATTATATTGAATTGCTGATATGCCACTTCTCTTCTGGTCATGGGTTTCTGCTTTCTAGGGCAATTTTGGAGATGTCTGAGTCCAAAGAAAAGGATCCCGCCACTGTAGTTTGCAAGACAGAGCTCAAGCCTTATGGGTTCCATTTATATCTCTAAGAAGCAGTGTCCTGAAGTACTGTTTCACTAATTCCCTCAAACGCACGCAACCAGAATACCAATGATCAGAGAAGTAAAAGCTAGCTTGAGAAAATTAATGGACCACTGGACATTTTTCATTCCAGCTTGAAGGCCAGTGAAATCTTAGATTCCACTTTCTTTAATCACATTAAAACAATAAGAGTTCTGTCAGTTTCCTTGTTTAGCCAAATGATCAGAAAAAAGGTAAAATGGAGTTTCCCTTGATCCACTAGTGAATGCAACAGTGATAGGAAGCTGTCAGGAAGGAAAATGAATGGTGTTTGCTCTCTTGGATGAAATGGGTAAAGAAATAGGCTAAGGAGCCATAGTAACCACCATTTGAAAAACATCTGAACAGCATTGTTGCCAAAGCTAAATAATGACTTAAAATCTGGAGAGGAATTGCTTAGGCCATCTTCATTTCCAGTTGCTTTAAGCACAAGGGACAAGTAGCTTAAGACTGTTGTCAGAAGAGAGTTTTTGCTCACATAACTGTACATTCAAAGAAATTATTTCTTAATAAACATATCAGGAGTGGTTTAGCAAAACAGTTTTGTTAAAGCATTAAGAATTCTGCTTGGATACAGTGCCTGTGTTAATGTAGGGTGAACAGATCTGCAAAGCATCAGAAGTGAGAATGTGCCCAATGCACTGACAAAATAATGGATTTAGACCTCAGGCAATCAGGATAGGCAGACTAAATTCCCAGTCCAATATTGCTGTGAAGTTCACTGAATATTTAAATTTTAATGCGTATGCTGGATTTCTTTTTCTGTTGTTAAAACCAGTGGTGAAATCCAATTTTTTTTTTACTACCAGTTCTGTGGGCGTAGCTTGGTGGCTGTGGTGTGGCTTGGTGGGCGTGGCTTGGTGGGTGCGGCAGGGGAAGGATACTGCAAAATCCCCATTCCCTCCCCACTCCTGGGGGAAGGATATTGCAAAATCTCCATTCCCACACCACTCTGGGGTTAGCCAGAAGTGGTATTTGCCGATTCTCTGAACTGCTCAAAATTTCCGCTACCAGTTCTCTAGAACCTGTCAGAACCTGCTGGATTTCACCCCGGTTAAAACTGTCCTGTAAGTATTTTCTTCCTTGGCTATCCTTATATTGGCTATCTTAATTTTTTTTAAAAAAAAGAATATTACTTATTTTTTTATGAGGAGGAGGAGGAAGAAGAGGAAGAGAAGGAGAAGAACTGAATATATATAAATTATATAACACGACTGATAACAGGAGAAACTTCAGTGAAAATAAATGCAATAGCAGATGTTTTCCCCAAAGAGAGAAGAGGGGGAAAGGAAGGCATGAAAAACAATAACGATTCAGGAGAGCAAGATGAATCTCCAGTCTCATTTCTTCCAGTATGCAGCATAAGAGAGGGACTCCTCAGGGTGCCGTCAGCGAGGCAATGTCGTCTGGCGACGCCCAGGGGAAGGGCCTTCTCTGTGGGGGCTCCCACCCTCTGGAATGAACTGCCCCCAGGACTTCGTCAGCTTCCGGACCTTCCGGACCTTCCGGACCTTCGGACCTTCCGCCGCGAGCTTAAAACATATCTATTTAATCGCGCAGGACTGAGTTAGATTTTAGTTTATGGGTTTTATCTTGGGTTTTAATTTTTATATTTTTAATTAAGGCTTTTGAATAAGTTTTTTAATTGTTTTTAGAATTGTATTTATTGTATTTCTTGCTTTTAAATGCCTGTAAACCGCCCTGAGTCCTTTGGGAGATAGGGCGGTATATAAATATAAACAATAAATAAAAATAAATAAATAAATAAATAAGAAGGTATTTCCTTGCTTCCAAATGTGACAAGAAAGCCTCAGATAAGACTTTCTTGCCTTCTTCATTTATCTGGCTGCATACTAGGTTTGATCTCCTTTCAGTCTCTCTTCCTTCCTTTCTGCACATCCAGACACGGAATGGTAGAGTCACATGAACACAGCCAGCTATTGGGGAGCTGCAAGTCCATGCTAAATTGAGAGAACTGGCTTTCTTCTGTGCGTCACCACCAGTTCAGGAGTCATATGAACGACAGCCCATTCCTGCAGGACTTTAATTTTGTTCTGGATATATCTGAATCATAAATCATCCCATTCTTATTTCAACAAGACCAATATCAATGAATCATGGCCGGAACAACAAAAAGCCAAAAGAGGTCAGTGTGAGCAAAAACACTAGTGCTTTCTTCATTAGTCTGGCAATGTTTCTAAGAAATGCAATGCAAAGGACAAATAACTATGGATACTTTTGGTGTAAGTTTCCCTTTCAAACTCCCAGAAGAAACTGAGCGTTTGTCAGATGACTCTTCTTAAGTAAAGCATTTGTGAAGCTCTTTGCATTTATTAGAAGGAAGGAAGATCAGCATAAGAAGAAAGCAGGGATGAATATAAAATAAGACTTTTTAGTTCCACCAAAATAAAAGATGCTGATTTGCTGTAGGCTGCAGAAAAATAAGATCACAGGACAAATGCTGTTGGAGAGGAAACAAAGGAAAAGGGAAGAATAACAATAAAGGAAAATATTATCAAGTGAAACACTATCAGAGGCAACATGGAGTTCAAATTATATATCACAAAAAAATAAAATACTCATTTTTACATTCCTGAAACTTTCACAATAGTACATTACCATTTACACAAAATAATTTTTTTCTGCAATGAAGTGACCTTCTCTTTTTTGGTATGCAAATCAACACTTAACTTATTGATACTAACACTAACTGAATTTCAAACTGTACTTCATCTGACATCATTCTTCCTTGTTTTCAATAATGATTTATAGAAATCAGTCCTCATGTCTTTGACATGGAGACCCTAGTTCCTTAGAACTAAGAGAATCTCTCCTGAACTCAGGGAAGATTGTCCTAAGGCTGCAATTTGAGCTTTTCTGTTAAATGTAGTACCATTCATTATTCCCCATACACCAGCAGAATCATTTTATCTTCCTTCCTTTGAACTCTTACTATCTCTTTTTATGCAATTGTATACTATATCTAATCTTTGAATGACAAAAAGGATATTTCCTTATTTTGTGCATTCATGTTGCCCATAAAATTCTTTTAGTATAATAATTTTCTTTCCTTTAAAAGGCCTTTAAGAACAAAAATCCATATTACTCTTGTGCTTTGAAACCACATGCACAGACACACACACACTGCTAACTGTAAAGAATGTCACAGAGAAAGAGGGTGGCTTATTTTGTAGTCAAAGGACAATGTGTTTGTTCCACCCCTCTGGCCGCAGTTCTGAGGACAGCTAACAAAATTATCACTAGAAAACCAAAATATGAAAGTGTTAAAACAAATCAAATTACAGGCAGTTTAAAATCATAAAATATAATGCAATGTAAGCTGCCTTACTCTGGATTCATATATCACATTAAGCTACAATTTATTTAACTGGCTTGGTTTAGTAATACTATTATGAAAGTATTGTGTACAAGAATACAGCAGTTCACAACATGTCCTAAACCAAAACTAAATAATTTGTATTATAGTTTGTTACATTTATATACATACACTTGAACCTGGATTTCTCTGGTAGCGATCTAATACTGTAGCCACTGTGCTATTGTGGCTCTGGTACTAAAATTGTGGAGCTCTTCTGTTTGTCAGAACAGATTCTACTGTGCAAGATCGGGTGATAATTAATCCTTTTCTATTAGTAGTATAATTTTTATTGAAGAAATTTTAGCAAGATTAAAAACAATTCAAATATTAGAAAAGAAACAACAAAGAAAATGAAGAATACTGAACATGTAAGAAAGAAAATATAAACAGAAATAGTAGAAAGAGAAAACAAACAAAGCAAAGATTATAAATAAGCCATTTCCAAAATTTTTGACAGTGTTTATAAATGCATTTATATTTTACCCTTTCCCTCTAAGGTTACATTATATTTTCCTTCTTTTTTTTTTGTTTACATTTATACCCCGCCCTTCTCCGAAGACTCAGGGCGGCTTACAATGTATAGGGCAATAGTCTCATTCTATTTGTATATATTTACAAAGTCAACTTATTGCCCCCCCAACAATCTGGGTCCTCATTTTACCTACCTTATAAAGGATGGAAGGCTGAGTCAACCTTGGGCCGGGCTCGAACCTGCAGTAATTGCAGGCTTTGTGTTCTTAATAACAGGCCTTACCAGGCAGAGCTAAACCGGCCCTTTCCATAAGCTACCCTTTCTAATCTTCAAACTCATAAATCACAAGTTCATGTTTTTCTTTTTTCAGCAAAACGACTGTGAAGATTTCCTGTCACTGATAATGTGATCATTATTTCTTAATTACTGTTTAGTACAAAGCAACTAAGTAAAATCAAACAAGCCTCTGAATCCCAAAATGGCCTCATCTAACCCATCACAATGTGCTCTGACAGCAGCATTCTGTATCTTAGATCAGAGGTTCTGAAGCAAGCATGGGACCCTGAGGAGTGAGCCACAGGGTACGTTCTTCAAATGGTAATGGAGGTGGGACAGAGCAACTTCACTCAACCAAGTCCCAGTCAGGTTATATTAGCCCCAGCTATGTTGTTGCTTCTATTTTCCCGCCCCCACCACTTTCCTATTCTTCTTCCATCTCCAGGATTGAAAAATAGATGTGTGTGTGCGCGCCTACCTGCTCTTAGTCAGAGCTTGATGTGTTGCAGCTGAAGATGTGTGCTGCCACAGCAGGGTTTTGTTTCCCATACAATCCCCCAACACAACAACTACTACCACAAGAGATAAAAAATGCAATGATGACTTGCTCAGCAAGCTAGCAAAACTGTTTCATGGTTCTTGCCTAATGTGCCTAATTCATGGTTTAAGCCTTATGGAGGACAGTCTCAGTCCTGGTCTGATCATGATCACAATCACAACTCCACCCTTTGATCAGAAAGAGCAATCAAGATGCTCTCCCCTTTCTTCATTGAAAGCAAAATATTCTTATTGAATGCGAGATAGTTTGTGGCTAACAAAAAAATACTTCGGAAAAGTAGTTAAGAACTTTTGCATCCTATTCACTGTATTCTTGTTTATTTGAGATATACTTCTGATTCTTTATGTTGTTATGGCGTTAAAGTGGATGCTGACTATAGCTATATAAATTTGATAAATTAATAAATAAGCAATAAACAACTGCACGTTTGTTCTCAAATAGTTGCTAAATAATTACCATTACATTCTTACAGCAATTGCAACATTTATATTGAATGCCATGAATCTTTAAACACTCAAGAGATTTTCTGAGAATACTTTCCATCAGCATTATCTCAACTAAAATATGGTGATAACTTGAAGGATAATATTAATATTTATCTATTTATTTTTAGATTTTTATCCTGCCTTACTACTTACAGAATAACAGAGTTGGAAGGGACCTTGGAAGTCGTCTAGTCCAACCCCCTGCTCAAGCAGGAAACCTTATGCCATTTCAGACAAGTGGTTTTTCAATCTCTTCTTGAAAACTTCCAGTGTTGGAACACCCACAACTTCTGGAGGCAAGTTGTTCCACTGATTAATTGTTCTCACTGTCAGGAAATTTCTCCATTCAAGGTTGCGTCTCTTCTTGATGAGTTTCCATCCATTGCTGCTTGTCTTGCCTGCCCTCAGGTGCTTTGGAGAATAAATTGCCCCCCTCTACTTTGTGGCAGCCCCTTAGATATTGGAATACTTTGTAGGTAACTCAATAAGTAGACAGTAGACATTCCCAATACTCCTCCCTCATCCTATTTTCCCCACAACAACAACCCTGTGGAGTTTCATACATTGGTCAGAGAATGGTCTGTTTAATCATCAGCCTGCAGGATCCATTCAGAATGATGAAATCCAATACTGAACGGCAGCTAAAAAATTGTGATCGGTGTGGAGCAGGAGTCAAATCTTCTTATCTTCCCTACCAGTTTGGAAATGTGTGTGCTGCCTCTGCGCGCATGTTCTGCACACACACATGCGCGCGCATCACGTGAGATTTTAGGTTCTCTGCGCATGCACAAAGCCTTCTGCACATGCACAGAGTGTCAAAAACAACATCCAAGCAGGTGGGCAGAGCCTCATGCTGCTGCCACTATCGGTTCTCTGAACCACCCGCCGCCACCGCTACCAGTTCACCCAAACCAGTGCGAACCAGTAGTATTTCCCCCCTGATGTGGAGGTTTTTTTACTCAAGTTTATCCTTCTAAAAATGTATGTATTTCTGCTAGTGCTACAAAATTCTATAATTGTTTTCTCTGATTTAAAAGATCATTTCTTCCACATTCGTTTCCTGTGTAACAAAGAGATTCATGGGTTCCCTGCAACTTTTCCCCTTTCCATGTCTCTTTCGTTAAATGACTAAGCAATTGGGCAAGACAAAGAATGCTGCTGTCCACTTTCTACAGCACCCAATCCTCTTCCAAGTCTAGATACATGTGAATAATTGACAACAATTGTTATTTGAAAAAAGATTATATGGCAGAGCAGAATATCAATGAATACTGAAAATAGAAAGGAATACATCAAATTAAAACTACTGCTGTTCTTCAGGAGCCTGGTATTCACACAGTAGAGGAAGAAAAATGGAACCTTCTGGAAAAAGTCAAAATAAAACATTCCCCCTTCCAGCAATCCAAGTGAAAAGCAATAATCTTGACCAGGCTTGCTAGAAAGAGATGGGGGTTACATCTTGTTCTCAAATCTAGTAACCATGCTTAAGCTCATAGCTTCATTACTGCAATTGATCAGATGATGGTGATTAGTTGGGCAGCAGAGAAAAAGTAATTAGAATTTCTGGAGTGAGTGAGAATCTCAAGTGGCCCATGGGATGCTCATATGAGTTTTAGAAAGTAAGTGTGGCAAGTGACCAGGACATAAGACATTTGGAGATGAATGTCCAGAATTACAAATCCTTTGAATATACTATTAGATTATGGTAATTCCAAAAGTGTTTGTAGTAAGTAAATCAGGTCATAATGCAATTTGGCCCGATACCAGCTGGCAAACAATCCTGTTGACCTCAATAATCTTTTTTTTTTATGAAGATATTTTTTTCTTTTTCTTTTATGTACAATGAGAGCATATGCACCAAAACAAATTCCTTGTGTGTCCAATCGCACTTGGCCAATAAATTCTATTCTATTCTATTCTATTCTATTCTATTCTATTCTATTCTATTCTATTCTATTCTATACACACACAGAGAGAGAGAGAGAGAGAGAGAGAGAGAGAGAGAGGGCACAGCCCATGTCTTTCCACTGTAGCAGCTTGGCTGTCAGAATAATGAGCTATTTGTTGCTTTAGTCCCTCCTAATGGCCATTAAACTCTTCCTTGCTACCCTACTTCGGTAATCAACAGAATCTCATCAATGCAATGCAAAAGAAAAATTGCTAGAGGATAATGAAGTGTTCCCTGGAATGCCCGCACAATTGCTGCAATCAACAAATCCCAAATTAAATTATCCTTCACCAGAAGACAGAGAAAGAAGTGGTAATATTCCCAAGGAACAACATTACCATTACGATCTTAATTAGGCAAGGAGATGTGATTAAAATAAAGGCAGGCCTATGTATGTAAGGGATTAAGTAATTTACTGTGAAATCTGTGCAAGAATCATGGTGAAATACCACGGCAAAATTATTTTATAAATATCCTATGAAAGTTTAGTTATATGCTTCTCAATTTGTATTTCCCAATAGTTCTGGGGACTATTATTACCGAGAGCAGTTTTTACTCATCTACCATTTTTATTTCCATGTTATGTTTCACTAACTTCTTGACTGACAGTACTGAGCTGTCCCCATTCAACTCTGCTTTCACAGTTTTCAAAAAAGCAGATTGGTACATTGTTAAGCAGGAACTATAGTCAATGATTCCCTGTTTTGCAAAATAAATACTTCTCTTAGATCCAGTAACTGATACTTCCACTTCCCTTAAAACTTGGGAATAGCTTGGATTGTATATTTATATCACTATATATCCAAAGCACTTAAAAAAATTAACTGTGCACTGATTTGCATTCTCAATTCAAATGCTCACAGTGTTTTTGCTCACAGTATTGCCATTGTCAGCAAAACAGTCCTCAAGTGTATTAAATGTTCTGTCATGTCAGTTGAAGATAATGAGTTTGTGCAAACAAGCTGTAGATAAATATGACAATTATCTACCAAATTAAATGGAATTTGCAAAATATCTATCAAAGATGGTTTATTCACCCATTATTAAAAACAGAAATGATGAAGGACTGCTTCTTAGGCACATCCCTAAATGAACATAAATAAAAACAAATCTAACTGATATTCGAGTAGTTTAGACAAATTTTCAGTCAGTTAATTTTTGGGGCAGAAACAGGAAATAAGTATGCCTGATTTACCATTATCTGGAATCCCCTCTTGAATATCTCTCTCTGTTTTCAGAATAGAATAGAATAGAATAGAATAGAATAGAATAGAATAGAATAGAATAGAATTTTTTTTGGCCAAGTGTGATTGGACACACAAGGAATTTGTCTTGGTGCATACACTCCCAGTGTACATAAAAGAAAAGATACATTCGTCAAGAATCATAAGGTACAACACTTAATGATATTTATAGGGAAACAGTCAATATAAATCATAAGGATACCAGTAACAAAGTTACAGTCATACAGTCATAAGTGGAAGGAGATGGGTGATAGGAACAATGAGAAGATTAATAGTAGTGCAGACTTAGTAACTAGTTTGACAGAGTTGAGGGAATTATATGTTTAGCAGAGTGTTTAGCAGGCGTTCGGGGAAAAATTGTTCTTGTGTCTAGTTGTTCTGGTGTGCAGTGCTCTATGTCGTTTTCAGGGTAGGAGTTGAAACAGTTTATGTCCAGGACGCGAGGGGGTCTGTAAATATTTTCACAGCCCTCTTTTTGACTCATGCAGGTCCTCAATGGAAGGCAGGTTGGTAGTAATTGTTTTTCATAGGAGACTATGGGCTTTCCTCATCTCCCTTGAACTGTAACAGAAAGATGTCTCAGTAGCCATTTTTAAGAGGCATATCCTCATGACATCTCCTCTGATTCATCTCAATGCCCTACAGAGATAGTCTATAGCAGTGCTTCACCTCATCAACTTTAAGAGGTGTAGACTTCAATTTCCAGAATTCCCCAGCCAGACAGTATTCTGGGAGTTGAAGCCTACTTATCTTAAAGTTGATGAGGTTGAAAAACGCTGTTGTAGACTAACTGTGGTTGATTACTAGAGTCATATTCAGTTGGTTCCCACCCAAAAGCCTAAATATGACTCTAGGCTATCTCTGCAGTGCATTGGGATGAATCAGAGGAGACATCCCTAGTGGTTTTTTTTCCTTCTCTCATCACTAAACATATAATACATATTTATGGTGCCTCAGGCATGAGCCTAGGATTGGCAATGGTCAAGAACAGCAATTTGCTCAGTTTCTATGGGCCACGTAAATCAATTGTGGGCATTGTCCCTTTTCCAACTAAATACTGGGCAATCTTATTAGCCACTCACCCAACTTCCATAGTTTGTTTTTTGGTTTTCCAACAGGATTATTTAAAAGGGAGGGGGGATTTCTTTCTCAGAATGGAATACAGATGTACTCATTAAAAGTTCTGACTAATGGTTTTGCACACATTAAATTCCATTTTTAAAAAGTCTGTCAATCTACTAGATCAGGGGTCTCCAACCTTGGCAACTTGAAGACTTGTGGACTTCAACTCCCAGAATTTTAGAATTTTTAAATTCTAAATTTAAATTTAAATTTAGAATTTTTAGAATCCCAGGATTTTAGAAGTTGGAGTCCACAAGTCTTCAAGTTGCCAAGGTTGGAGACCCCTGTACTAGATCACTATATTTCACATTTAAATTGCCAGTTCTAGGCAGATATGTTGTTTTACTACTGTTTTCGTATATTCTATAAAGTACTTCCCAGTGCTCTGAAACATCAGGATGTTTGTTTATCACGGTTTTACTTCAGTAGTGATTTTTCCTCTAATTTTTTAAAAAATTAAACATTGGCTTATCCATCTAAAGATTGTTCATTATGTTTAAATTGTAAAAGTACTCCTGGTTCTGTGAACAGAAGTAGACTGATCTGTAGTGTTTTGGGACAGTTTTCCATTCCATTGAGTTTAATGGGGAGGCAGCATTTTATGTTCCACTTCCTGGCCCTAAGGATCATGAAGTAATTTATAGGCCACTTATTCCAGCCGCTTTCAGTTGCTATGGTTCCCTAGTGCTGTGGCAGGAGTATCTCTGAAAATGGAATAGGCACCTTGGACTTCTATGATACTTGGTCAGAAGGTGACGTCTCTAATATCAGCATCTGTGTTCAGCTGGGATTCAAATTAGAAACTGGATAATTCTGCTCCTTAAACTGGCAGCTGTACAATGCATAATGAATAACTAGAGCTATATGTTTTGGCAAGCCAAGCACCACATACAGAACCCATATTTTCAAAATGTCGGCAAGGCCAAATTACATTTGATTTCATTTCAGCTCAGTTAAAAATCAACCAGTCGCAGTTAATACAATCAGTTCCCAGGCATTTAATTATTTTCCTCTTGTTACATGCCTCCTTGTCAGCAGATCAGCTGAGAAGAAAGAGCACAGATCTTTATAAGGGGAGAAGTTGTCTCTGCCAAGTAGGCACAGAGAGATATCTCCAAACTCTCCCTTGGCTTAAAGATAGAAAACTAATATGCTTTTAAAGAACAAAGAACAGCGAATGGGTGGAGGTTGTTGGACTAAGGCTGAAAACAAGCGGAGAATCTCTCCAAACAGCCTCAGATATATAGATGAAATCTCCCTTGAACCTCCAGGTACATTGAAAAACACAGGATACATCTGCTGCAACAAGTCTTTTCTGAGCAAATTCGAAACAAATTTAACCACATATCTCAGATCTAAAGAGCCAAGAAGGGGCATTATATAAATTATTTCACTTTTTGTTTTTTGTCCTATTTTATTGTCAGAAAGGCAACAGGTTGTGAGAGCAAGATTCTAACATGAGAAAGAATTAATGAAGCAGGTGCTATAACCAGTGGTGGGTTTCAATTTTTTTTACTACCAGTTCTGTGGGTGTGGCTTGGTGGGTGTGGTATGGCTTGGTGGGCGTGGCAGGGAAAGGATAATGTAAAATCTCCATTCCCTCCCCAATCCAGGGGAAGGATACTGCAAAATCCCCATTTCCTCCCGATCAACTGGGACTTGGGAGGTAGAGAATAGTTGGGGGCGGGGCCAGTCAGAATTTTTACTACTGGTTCTCCGAACTACTCAAAATTTCCACTACCGGTTCTCCAGAACTGGTCAGAACCTGCTGAAACCCACCTCTGGTTATAACTGTCATGAAGTTTTATTTACAGGAAACATATTATAGGGATAGGCAAAGCGGATGGGAGTATTTTTCCAACCTCATTGCATCAGCAGATAATCGCCCGGCCGCCCTGTTTAGGGTGACCCGCTCGTTCCTCCATCAGGGAGCAGTAGAGGATCCCTTAAAGGGTCGAGCTGAGGAATTTGGACAATATCTGTTTGATAAAATCGCTCAGATTCGGGAAGGGTTGGACACAGATTGGGTAGATCCAGGCGGGGTGGGGGAGGCAGGTCTTGGTGTTACTATCTGGGATGAGTTTGATTCTGTGGCTCCTGAGGACATGGACAGGTTAATGGGGGGATTGAATGCGACCACATGTTTATTGGACCCGTGTCCCTCCTGGTTGGTACTGGCCACCCGGGAGGTGACACGAGGCTGGCTCCAGAAAATAGTGAACGCTTCTTTGATGAAAGGTGTTTTCCCTACCGCCTTGAAAGAGGCAGTGGTGAGGCCCCTCCTCAAGAAGCCTTCCCTGGACCCAGCTATTTTAGCAAATTATCGTCCTGTCTCCAACCTTCGCTTTGTGGCGAAAGTTGTTGAGAGTGTGGTTACACAACAGTTGCCCCAGTAGCTGGATGAAACTGTCTATCTTGATCCGTTCCAATCCGGTTTCCGGCCTGGTTACAGCACGGAAACAGCCTTGGTCGCATTGGTTGATGATCTCTGGAGGGCTCGGGACAGAGGTTGTTCCTCTGTCCTGGTCCTATTAGATCTCTCAGTAGCTTTTGATACCATCGACCATGGTATCCTGCTGCGCCGGCTTGGGGGACTTGGAGTGGGGGGCACTGTTCATCGGTGGTTCTCCTCCTACCTCTCCGACCGGTTGCAGACGGTGTTGACAGGAGGGCAGAAATCGGCCCCGAGGCGCCTCTTATGTGGGGTGCTGCAAGGGTTGGTTCTCTCGCCTCTTCTGTTCAACGTCTATATGAAGCCGCTGGGTGAGATCATCCATGGTCTTGGGGTGAGTTGTCATCTATACGCTGATGATACTCAGCTGTATATTTCCACCCCTAACCACCCCAACAAGGCTGTTGAAGTGATGTCCCAGTGCCTGCAAGCCGTACGGGTCTGGATGGGGAGGAACAGACTCAGACTCAATCCTACCAAGACCGAGTGGCTGTGGATGCCGGCGGCCCGGTACAGTCAGCTAATTCCATTGCTGACCATTGGGGGCGAGCTATTGGCCCCCACGGAAAGGGCTCGCAATCTGGGTGTCCTCCTGGATGTACGCCTGTCTTTAGAAGATCATATGACGGCCGTCGCCAGGGGAGCTTTTCATCAGGTTCGCCTGATACACCAGTTACGCCCCTTTCTGGATCGGGCTTCCTTATGCACGGTCGCTCATGCCCTTGTTATATCCCGCCTGGACTACTGCAATGCTCTCTACATGGGGCTCCCTTGAAGGGTACCCGGAGACTCCAACTGGTCCAGAATGTGGCGGCGTGGGTGATAGAGGGAGCACCTTGTGGTTCCCGTGTAACACCCCTCCTGCGCAAGTCTGCTCTGGCTCCCGGTGGTCTTCCGGGTTCACTTCAAGGTACTTGTTATCACCTTTAAAGCGCTCCATGGCTTAGGGCCGGGATATTTACGGGACCGCCTACTGCCACCTTTAGCCTCTCACCGACCAGCGCGCTCTCACAGAGAGGGCCTCCTCCGGATACCGTCAGCTAAACAATGTCGACTGGCGACCTCCAGGGGGAGGGCCTTCTCTGTGGGGGCTCCTACCCTCTGGAAGGAGCTCCCTCTGGGGCTTCGTCAACTCCCCGACCTCAGGTCCTTCCGCCGCGAGCTGAAGACGTTGCTGTTTCGAAGAGCAGGACTAGCGTGAACATAGTTTTAAATTGGGGTTTTAAATCAGGGGTTTTAAACGGGGTTTTAAATTTGTATTTAAAAGTTTTAGGCCATCAATTGAATAAGTTTTCTATACTGTTTTTAGCTGTTTTATATGTATTATATGTTTTCTGTTGTTTTTTATTGGCTGTGAACCGCCCTGAGTCCTTCGGGAGAAGGGCGGCATACAAATATAATAAATAAATAAATAAATAAATAAATAAATAAATAAATAAATAAATAAATAAATAAATAAATAAATAAATAAATAAATATTATCCATTCAATTGTGTCCGATTCATGCTGATTCTAAGGGCCAGGTCTCTCATTACACTACTTGCACTACTTCTTTGAGTTGTTCTATGGTTTGGCTGGTGTCAGCTTTGATGGTGTCCAGCCACTGTGTTCTTTGGCAGCCTTGTTTCCTTTTACCACTAAGTCTTCAAACTTAATTGCTTTCTCCCATGAATTCCCCTGCATGGCACGGTCCAAATAAGTGAGACACAGTTTTATGATTTTTCCTTCTAGTTGCACATTGGTCACCTTTGCTGTCCAAGGATTATATAGAAGTCTTCTCTAGCTCCACAGCTCAAATGAGTCAATTTTCTTCCTATTTTGCTTTTTTAAGGTTCAACTTTCGCAATCATAGATGGTGACAGGGAACACAATAGAACAGACTAATCTACATTTGATTGCCAGGCTGATGTCCTTGCTTTTCCATATTCAGCTCATGTTCATCATTTCTGTGGGATCTAATACAATCTGATGCTTTATTTCTGGGTTGCATTCACTGTTTTGAGCCATCTATAATCCTAGGAAAGTGAATTTTTCCATGCATTCTATCTCTTCACCATCAATTTCTATTTTGATGTTTTCATTCCTTCTGGTCATGAGCTTTGTCTTTTTGATGTTCAAAAAGAAACCAGAATTCTCACTTTCTTCTTTGATTTTCTTGATCCAGGCATTCTTTGGTTTCTGAGAAAAGAGTTCTATATTGTACAGAACAATCCTATATTGTTCTATATTGTAGCACCCAGCTAAAACCAGTCCATCAAATTAAGAATAAAAGAATGCTTTGTGAAAGTTTGCCTGGGGGAAAAGTGGAAGGAAGAGCCTGAGATTAGCAATCTCTTAGACAAAGAGCAGGATAAACAAAGATGTGACATACATTCCATTCTTAACTGTCTGTACCTTACCTATACCCTACAGCTCTCTTATAGTAAGTAGGTAAGGAGATACTGAAGCGTCAGTGGCCAAGTGAGGCACTCCTTGGAAGATAGTTGGTGCAGCAGGAACTCCTAAACTATTACTACAGAGCAGGAGGTGTGAGCAGGTCTAGTGGATTTATGGGAAAGGTGTTTGGAGGACCCTAACCTTCCACTTATGAGCTTAAAGATTCTAGCTATGTTTGGAGATACTTGGAGTCTACATCCAAAATTCCTGGATATCTGCATTTGGCCTTGAGGTTGTGTCTTTCTGCTGTGTTAATCTGGACTGGTCTAAACTAGCATTAGCATACTGCCATGATGGTGAACCTATGGCAGGTGTTTCACAAATGGCACGCAGAGTCATATTGATGGGCACACAAGTTCAGTTCCCGCCAGCTGATTTTTGAGCTTTCTGGGCCCACTGGAAGGCAGGAAAAGGGCTGTTTCCAGTCTCTGGAGGGCCTCCGGGGGTGAGGAAGGCCCGTTTTTTCCTCTACCCAGGCTCCAGAGCCTTTCTAGGAGCTTGGGGAGGGCAGAAATGGCGTCCCCCACCCATGGAGACCTTCTGGAGGCCGGAAACAGCCAATTTGCTGACTTCTGGCGGAAGGCCTGTTTTTCACTCTCCCCAGGCCCCAGAGCCTTTCTAGGTGGCTGGGGAGGACAAAAACAGCTTCCCCCCCACCAAGGCCCTCCGGAGGCTGGAAACAGCTTGTTTGCTGACTTTTGGTCCCACCAGAGGGTCTTGGGGGATGGATAAGGCCATTTTTGCCCTCCCCAGCCTCCTAGAAAGGCTCTGGAGCCTGGGGACAGTGAAAAACGGGTCTTCTGGTCCCACAGGAAGTCAGCAAACAGGACATTTCTGGAGGGCCTCCGGGGGGGGTGGAGAAGGCCATTTTCACCCTCCCCAGCTCCTAGAAAGGCTCTGGAGCCTGGGGAGAGTGAAAAATGGGCCTACTGGGCCCACCAGAAGTCAGCAAATTGGCTGTTTCCAGCCTCCAGAAGGTCTCCATGGGGGGAGGCCATTTCTGCCCTCGCCAGGCTCCTAGAAAGGCTCTGGAGCCTGGGGAGAGCAAAAAAACGGGCCTTCCTCACCCCCCCAGAGGCCCTCCATGCCATCACGTGCCAAAAGCGAGGGGAGTGCGGGAGGGGGTGTCGCGTGTGCATGTGTGTGAGGGCACATAGATTATGGGTATAGGCACATGCGGCATGACCCCCCCTGCACTCCCCCCACTTTTGGCACATGATGGCAAAAAAGTTTAGCCATCACTGGCATACTGTATGTAATTTTGTAAAATCCACATACATTGTTACAGAGCAAAAAACTGATGTAGAATGAGTCTGCACACAAGGTAAAGGAGAAGCACATTTTTTCTTTTTCTTGATGCTAAGTACTTCTCCCAATGGAGATATTGAATTTGGATGTCATCTAGCCATCCAAATAGTTACAGATTGCTCTCAAACATTTGTAAATTATTAAATTTATAAGGTCTGTATCTTTATATTCAATTATGTGATCTGTGGAACATGGAAGAGATGTTATTTAAAAGGTTTCTTAAGAAAATTGAAATCACTCTTGTATAGAAGTTATCATCCCCTTTATAAATCCACATGAATCCAGATGCCCTTCCCAAATAAACTTGTTTTCTAAGAAATAGGCCCTTAGTATATGTGAGGCTACCTCTTTAAAATGATCACTTGAAGATAGATGAAGCAAGTCTTAAAATTCTCAGAAACTTCATGACTCAGGCCTTCTATGAAATTTACTTTTCTATTAGTACCCATTTGAACTGCCATATGTCAAGTAATAGGTGTAAAATTGTTTTAGACATTAAATTTCACACACATGCACAAATAAAGATTTGTTTTTTAAACAAGAGATCTACATGCCCTCATATTCCCTGAGATCTCTAGCAGATTATTGTTTCCTTTCATTTTTATTTATGCAATTAGCAGTTTTCCATTGCTGCTATGAAACAGAAGAAATGGTAACAAAGATGGAGGAAGGGACATTGTGGGATGTTAGCTGTGCTGAAGGCACATTTCTTCAATCTAAATTGAAGAAAGGTGGAAACTTGGATTCTGTTGAATAGTAAACAATAAAAACACCAGAATATAATCATGTGATTCTGCTTATCTTTCAATCATCTAAAACAATCACAATACCAGTCTTTTAACAGACAATCTAAGCTTGTCCAACCGAATCCCATGGAGCAATTTTCATTATGACTAACCTAAGTTCATCACCTGAACTATTTTTGCATGTTTATCTATTTAGAACTCAACTTATCTATTTAGTGACTCAAACATTTCGTATGACAGTTTTAAAATCATTCTGCATTTCCAGCAAATGGCATCTGAAGAGAGAAAGTGTTAAATATGTGACATCAGTGGAACAGGCTAAGTCATAATATTTCACTCTTGGGAGGATTGTTTATTTTCTTTGTTTCTAAAAATGTATGTAGTTCTGTTTTTGAAAGTACTCTGATTCAACTTGAAAGTGACCTCCTGCTCCTGAGGTAACAGCTCATCTAATTCTGAGCAGTGAACACTTTCCAAAAGCCTTATAATTTGGCCTCTAAACATTACAGAGATCGTCTCAGTTCCCTCCTGCCAACGTGACTAGAATACATGGCCTGCTGCTCCTTTCTTTGCTCACTTAAAAAATGGCAAGTTTATTCTGATAACTACAAGGTAGGGTTTTGAAGGAAAGCTAGATAGCCTTTTTTCCCTAATCACCATACCTATTTTCATCTTTGTAAGATGTTCTTAAAATTTCTGTCACTGTTAAAGCATTTTGTCTTGGAAGGATCATTGGAGACCCCCCTCATTATGGTTCAGATAAAATTTGGCTTGTTATCTTTTTGGAAGATTGCTGGAGATTTATGTGACATTGTAGGAAGACGGTTGGTTTAGTCTATGAAAACCAAGAAAAAGAGTCTGATAGCAACTGTTCAGACTAGCAATATTTATTTTAAAAAGTGTGCTCACTTTCACTATTCACCTGCCAGGTCACCAAATCACAAAGGTTGAGGACCACTGTTTTAATGCAAATTTATTAGCCTAGAAAGATGGCTAATAAGAATAATCCTGAATTTTCATTTCAGCTTTAGTTATTGTTAGCTCTGGCATATATATTATATGTCTATGGAGATTCTCAGTCATCTAGGTCATGGTTGTCCCAAAGGTGCTTTTTTCAAGAGGCAATTGGACTTTCAGGGGGGGGGAAAGCAGCACCTTTGGGACATATATATTATACTTCATTCAAATTACTGATAATCCCCATTTAGTGACTGCAATTGGGAATAGCAACTTGGATGTCAAAGGAAGGATTTTAACCATTGTGCCATGGATTCTTGTGGAAGTAAATTTTGAGATTTTACTTCAGTGCTTTCCAGATGGGATGAAATTTATCTTGGAATGAAATCTTGACAGTTTCTCCTTCTTGAAGTCGGGGATAGGGGTGGGATAGAGAACAGCTGTCAGAATACTCGGGAGTTGCATTGATTTCCCAAATAGTACTAGTTGACCAAGTATCTCTTCTTATTTTATCTTTTTAAAAACAGGCACTTAAACCAATATTCAGCTGCTGAAGAGAAAAGATTTCTTTACAGCTAAACCCAAAAGTAATAATATTACTATGGCAAGTCTTTTCAAAATACAATCAAGAAAATAGATAAAATCTCCGAAACCCTTTTGTAAAGCTGATGAAATAATATGGGTCTGATTTGGGCAGTTTTCCTCTGGCTTTTTCATTAAAAGCATAGAAGACATTTGCCAGTTTGGGAATTATGTTCATAAAAGTACCGATCAATTGGAAAAGGTCTCCCAACCTCTGCTTTGGGGATCTTCTAAAACAGACTCTTCATTTGGATTTGAGCAAGTGCTGACTCCTTTTGTGCTGTTGTTGCTGTGGCATACAGAACAGTATGTTCAAGAGCTCTCTTGGGGTGCTTGGCAACTGCCAAATGTGATGTCAGGCCTTCTGCCATGTAATCAGAACTGAAGGAACCTGATGACTCCATTAAGTTCTGCTTCTACCGTTACTGGCAATTTTAAAACTGATGTTTCTTTGATGGATTATTGTTTTCCTGTTTTCCTTATTGCAAACTGCTTTGGGAGTCTAGGTGTTTGGTATAACTGAAGAATAGCAAATGCAGTTGTTAGTAAAAAAGCTAAGGCAGCAAAGCAGACAATATGGGTTTGGAAATTGGCTAGAGCTAAATTTAAAAGACAGCAGGTTATTTAAAAGTTCAAAATTAGGTACTGAAAAAAATTGGCTAGCTATTTTTTCTATGCATATTGATACTTTCTCTTTTTTAAAGGAATATAAATTTTCAGTTTCATAGTATATTCTTTACATCCAATTCATTAACTGTAATTTTTCATTGTGTCAGGACAATTTACATAAATCAGCATTTCATAATATTATTTGAAAAAATACTCTAGAGGAGAATATTTGTAACTGAGGGCTGAAATGGAAAGTTCCTACACTGATGATGGTACCTAGTTTAGTACTGCTCAGAGAGCACCAAGGACCCCTCAAAAAATATTCTTCAGCTCCATCAAGATACAAGTAGTCCTTGTTTAGTGACTGCCTCAATTAGCAACTATTGCTGTTACAACAATGATGAAAAAGTAACTTTATGACCAATCCTTATAATTATAATCAATGCAGCTAAGTAAAGCAAACAAAAATTGAAGAAAGTCATAAGTACAGTGATAGTTGTACCTAGTGACCACTTCACTTAATGACCAAGTTGCTGATCCTAATTAGGAAATTCCAGGAACTGCATGGTGCTGCCTCCAGCAACTTGTGCTACTAAGAAAGGACTACATGTATTGGTAAATAGTTCCAACAACCATCAATTTATTGTGAAAAATCTAAAACTGATTCTTGCGCATTTTTCTTCTTATTTGACTTATGGTGATAAAGTTCATTCTTAACTTTCAGCTTCTTCTCCTGATTTTGAATCAAATACTTCTATATCAACTTCTTTCAAAAAGTACACTGAAAGCTATATGTTGGAATATTTTCATATGTTGGAAATTGAATTCTTTTTGAGGATTCAATATATGTCTCCAACAGGCATGAAGTTTCTGGTGCAATCAAGTTATCCAATCCCTTCCCCTATGGATTTTCTTCCTTATCTCAGAAAAACTTAAATTTATGGGATGATTGAAGTGAAGTACAATATTCCAAAGTACAATATTTATGTATGTTTTGAATTGTTATTTGTTTTTTGCCTCACGTCTGTCAACTTCCCTTATTTCCTTTTGCTTCAATCCCTACCTAGACAAATAAGTAGAAGTGGGATTGGAGGCAGCACCATGGAGTGCCTGGAATTTGCTAACTTCTCCTATGTCACAATGTCAAACTCACTCTGTCACGTTGCCATCATGTGATATTTTGTGACATTTGTCCCATTTGCAAAGCTAGGGTGGGCGTGGCCTGCACATGACACATCTGGCCCATGGGCCACCTGTTTGACACCCCTGTGGCAATATGCAATAATTAGTTTCTAGGTAACAACAAGTGTTCAACTCTGATGAATCAATCACCAATAAAACTATGTGGATTGTCTGTAAGGAATGAAGCTACAAGGCAGGAATCACTTGAATCCAGCCTGGAGAGAATTCTTGGATCAGGTGGCTTCCAAACACATCAAGAGAACAACCTAATATTTGTTGACCTGGCAAGATGGTAGAAAAAGGCTCTGGAACTTATATAAAGATTTGGACTTCTATATCCTGCAATAGACAAATTATATAAATGGTTTCATTCATATCTAAAATTAAGGAATTACATCAGATATGGAAAGTGTAGTACTTTTAGGTAGAAGAAATGTAATATACTGTACTTCACAGAAAGCTAAAATAAAGTAAGACGGAAACTGCCCTATCATTTGTAGCATGTTTTTGTGAAAGATCATTAAAAGAATTTTCTCATCTGATTGTCCTGAACCACTTTTCCACTTAATGGCCTGCAATCACATTTCCTGGAAACCACTGTAGAGAAACATATAAAGTTTGATTATTTTTGTGACAAGCTTTTCCGCAGAACCACGATGAGAAACGAATCTAGTTTCTTGGCCTCATTAAATACAAGGAAAATTTCTAAAACTCAAAAAGTTGGGAGCCATAAGAGAGAAATGTAAGTAAAGAAATCAGATATTTCATAGATATTTTCAATTAACACAGCTTCCAAACTATCCTGTTTCTGCATCAATCGATAGGACAAGCCTCTGTATCGTGCTAAAATTAGTCTGTGACTCTGCAAAGAGCAACATTTCTCCTTGTATCCTGAGCCAATTCAAGCCCATCATCAGGGGGGAAAATTAAATTGTACCAGCTGTGCACAAAAAACATTTTTGTGCACATTTTGTGCACATATTGAAGGATTTTTTTTCTTGCCCTTTTCCAAAATGGAAAGTGCTGCAAAACTGAATATGCCCATGTTGAAAAAGAAGCTGCATGTACTGGGAAACATACAGTATTTTTAATAACTTCAAATAAAAATGCCATTTGATGTTTCTGCCCATCCAGTGCAATCAAGCAGGGTGGTGTACTCCAGGATCCATCACTCAAACAAGAATCTTATGGGAATCAAGAAGCATGCCTGCTCTATTGCAATGCCAGTCCTCTGTGGTGATATCTTTCCAGAGATTTGTGTGGCTCCCACCATTACAATGTTTTGGAAGTATTAATTACCTGGTTGTTCTCTTCTTCTTGGGATAGGGTGGTTGGGAAGCCCCTTTCAGTTCAGTTTTGTATTGTCTGTCTGTCTGTCTGTCTATCTATCTATCTATCTATCTGTTTAGGTTGGAAGTTTATTCTTCTAACCAATCATGATCTCTTTATATATATATTTTTTTTCTTGCATCGGTAAACTTCCCAGAGTTGTCAAGGAGTTAGGCAATCTGGAAACTGGATTAAACAAATAACTATTTTGGTCCACCTTCCATCAGTTCTTGCTATGTGACCAGCCCATTTCCATTTCAATTCTTGGTGATATCGTATATTTTTGTTTGTTCTCTAATCCATGTGCAGGTCTTTCTATCTTGTCTTGTAAAGCCAAGCATGTATCTTTCCATGGCTCTTTGGAAACATGCAGGAGAGGTTTTCATCCTGCAGTGGATAGATAATGGCTATATATATATATATATAATGGTTTATATATAATGATTATATATAAACATAATTGTTATACCAATATTATAAAAACAATATTATAAAATTGTGTGTGTGTGTATATGTGTGTGTATGTATGTGTGTGTATGTGTATATATAAATATAATACGCACACACACACACACACACTTTTATATAAAGGGCTATATTTATATATCCAGTCCACTGAAGTTGGGCAGCCAATAAATGTAATTAAAATAATGCTAATAATAATAGCTTACATCTTACAACAATACATTTAACACCATCAAATAAAAACATCTCTCTCAGATCTTTGTAGTCAATAGTCTAAACATCTGGCTGTCTGTGTGACCAACCATAACAATAATTATTTATTACATTTAATTAGTAGGGTTTTATTTATTATACATTTAAATGTATCGCCACCCACAGTCACTGGTTTAAGATGGGTAGCTATACTGAATGAATGAATCAATCAATCAATCAACATTGTTATACAATGCCACCATCCATTAGGATTGAACTAGCTATAAATATGGTTAAATAGTCTAAATTATAACTGCAAGTCTGTAGATGATCTGAAAAACATCTAATGGATCACTACCTCTTTCAAACCATGAAAACCAATCTTCCTTTGCATTCTTACTCCTTTTTCCCCTTCATTATCTTGTCTTTCTTACACATAGGTGCATGATGCCATTAAAGTTATTTAACTAAATTTCATTAATTAATTAAAAATTAAATTAAAATTCAGTTAATGTAAGGGGGGCATTAAAGTATATCCAAATAAAGAAAGTAGGTTGTGTTTATAATTCAATCATCCATAGAGCTGAACCAATAGCAGAGCACCAAGTTCATTTTGCATGACAGGAAATACTGAGTTGGTATATAATTTGAGAAAAGATGAACACTTTCCAGAAACCATTGGAAAAGCTGACACTATTTTCAAACATAGCTAAAACCAAAGAAAACAAACCAGAATATGTTCCACTGCATCCTTAAAGAAAACTGGCCCTGGCCTATATCTCAATACCACGGAATGTAATTATTCCATTTAAATGAAATGCTGTGAAGATACAATTCCAAATTATGTGCTGACTTTATAAAACTAAACTTGACAATGTTTATTGAATATGATCAAAGCCTTGCTTAGCAAAGTTTGTACTGCAGAATATACTGTCATTCCTAATCAGCCACAATCAGTTTTGAACTGTGTAGAGGAGGAACAGCTAACATGTTTAGGCTTTTAATAGGAACTAGAAAGGGAAATTTGCCATATGAACATTTCACTTTAAAAGATTCCAGTCACTATAGATTGGAGCTGAAAAAGTGCTCCATTCCATTTAGCCTTTCCGCTAAATGGATCTCCCAATTCTATTTTTACAAGCTAAAGTGTCATTCCCATAAGCAATTGTAATTCTAGCAAAGAATCCCATGGGGGAATCCCATGGAATAATTGGGGCATTAGAATAAGTTTTTTAATGACTATTTTAATTTGTATATTGATGTTTTTATATGCCTGTGAACCGCCCTGAGTCCTTTGGGAGATAGGGCGGTATATAAATTCGAATAATAAATAAATAAATAAATAAATAAATGCAACAGAAACTGAAATGCAGCTGCACTGAAACTATTTACAGACATACATTCATTCCACATGCAAAATGAACACAGAAGAAGGGTGGCTGATTCGACATACATGATCAATGTTGACTAAAGGAAACAGTTGAGTTTGCAGCTGTAAGAAACTTGTGCACCGTTTTTGGAAGTAAGCCCTATTGAATTCAGTGAGGTATATTTATTTCAAATGAAAATAAATGTAGAATTACATTGTCACTATAAAAATCCTTAGTAATGGATGTTAGAAGAATAAGAGGTTATCATAATTCCAAAAGCTTCCCAATAAGGAGGAAAAGAGGGACTCAAGACTAACTCACTAATTTGGATACCTAGTGGGCTACCCTTGTATTTGTAATTTACTGAATGAATTTGTCCAGGACACTTTAATATGCCTTTCCAAGAAACTTCGTATCAAAACAAGGTAACATAATGATAAAGAAGCACAATATAAAGGGGGAAAGATCTACCAAGTTAGAAGGCCAAGGAAGGCGAAAAGTAGCCTTCACCTTGCATTCGATGTCTATTAATTGCTATCTTGTTAAATATAATAATAATAATAATAATAATAATAATAATAATAATAATAATAATAATAATAATAATATCAGAATTGGAAGGGACGTTGGAGGCCCTCTAGTCCAACCCCCTGCCCAGGCAGGAAACCCTACACCATCTCAGTCAGATGGTTATCCAACATTTTCTTAAAAATTTCCAGTGTTGGAGCATTCACAACTTCTGCAGGCAAGTTGTTCCACTGATTAATTGTTCTAACTGTCAGGAAATTTCTCCTTAGTTCTAGGTTGCTTCTCTCCTTGATTAGTTTCCACCCATTGCTTCTTGTTCTACCGTCAGGTGCGTTGGAGAATAGCTTGACTCCCTCTTCTTTGTGGCAACCCCTGAGATATTGGAACACTGCTATCATGTCTCCCCTAGTCCTTCTTTTCATTAAACTAGACATACCCAGTTCCTACAACCGTTCTTCATATGTTTTAGCTTCCAGTCCCCTAATCATCTTTGTTGCTCTTCTCTGCACTCTTTCTAGAGTCACAACATCCTTTTTACATCATGGCGACCAAAACTGAATGCAATATTCCGAGTGTGGCTTTACCAAGGCATTATAAAGTGGCACTAACACTTCACGTGATCTTGATTCTATCCCTCTGTTTATGCAGCCCAGAATTGTGTTGGCTTTTTTAGCAGCTGCTGCACACTGCTGGCTCATATCTAAATGGTTATCCACTAGGACTCCAAGATCCCTCTCACAGGTACTACTATTGAGCAAGGTACCACATATCCGGTACCTGTGCATTTTGTTTCAGTGAATTCAATTCAATTCAGTGAATTGGTGCCACAACTAAGTAGGCCTTCTTCTAAATCATAATATGACTGAGTCAGACAGGAAAACTCAGAAGGTTATCTCAGAGCTTATAGAAATAAACGTACAAGGAATCACTATTTCTCTAACTGAGTGCTTAAGGATGAGATCTATGAAATCAGATATCTGAAAACAAGTATTAGGAAGACAAATCAGTCCTCTATGTATCCCTTTCTAGAAATAAATACAGATCCTCTGAGGAGACATCTGAATTTGGTTTCTTTCAGGAAGCAGATTTCATCGTTTCCTACAAAATATACCAGAATTCACAAGTCTTCTAGTTTTCACTTGCATCCTGAAGAAGGTATGTGTACATCAATATACATATAGAGATTTTTTTGGAATCTCTAAAAGTATTTGGACCTGCACTTTTTACTATAAAGCAGTGTTCCTTAAACTTTTTGTCTTTCAGAACCCCTTGTCACTTTTAAAAATCATGAAGGACCCCAAAAGAACCTTTGTTGGTAAGAGTTATAGTTATAGTCTGTAGAAAGAGAAAAGATGAAAACTGCTTTTATTTTTAGGTGACTGTTCCCTAGTTCCTACAAAAACAGTAGCTAGAAGAGAAAGGCATGAAAAGATCAGGGAAAGATTACTAATTAAGTACAAGTTGTCCTTGATTTACAACCATTCATTTAGTGGCCATTCGAAGTTACAATGGTACTGAAAAAGTGACTTATGACTGTTTTTCACATTTACAACCGTTGCAGCGTCCCCACAGTCATGTGATCAAAATTTGAGCACTCAGCAACTGGCATGTATTTATGATAGTTGCACTGTCCTGGGGTCACGTGATCACTATTTGTAACTTTCCCAGCCAGCTTCCGACAAGCGAAATGGGGGGGGGGAGCAGATTCACTTTACAACTTCATGATTTACTTTTAACTGCAACGATTTGCATAAGAGATGTGGCAATAAAGAATAGAATAGAATAGAATAGAATAGAATAGAATAGAATAGAATAGAATAGAATAGAATTTTTTATTGGCCAAGTGTGATTGGACACACAAGGAATTTGTCTTGGTGCATATGCTCTCAGTGTACATAAAAGAAAAGATACGTTCATCAAGGTACAACATTTACAACACAAATGATGGTCAATATATCAATATAAATTATAAGGATTGCCAGCAACAAGTTATAGTCATACAGTCATAAGTGGAAAGAGATTGGTGATGGGAACTCTGCACTACTATTAAATGGGGCAAAATTCACTTAACAACGGCCTAGCCACAGAAATTTTGCGCTCAGCTGTGGCTGTAAATCAAGGACTACCTGTATCCTGTTCTTCTCGTTAAAAAGAAGCTATCAAAAAAAATCCAAGATATGGATTTAGCTGATGAGCCATGATGGCACAGTGGTTAGAGTGTAGTACTGCAGGCTACTTTTGCTGACTGGCAGCTGCCTGCAATTTGGCAGTTCAAATCTCACCAGGTTCAAGATTGACTCAGCCTTCCATCCTTCCAAGGTCAGTAAAATGAGGACTCAGATTGTTGGGGCCAATATGCTGACTCTGTAAACCCCTTAGAGAGGCTGTAAAGCACTGTGAAGCGGTATATAAGTCTAAGTGCTATTGCTATTGCTAAGTGCTATAATGTTCAATCTTCTTTCCTTGTCTCTTGAAGATAATGGGGAAATTTAATTTTAATTCTTTTTTTGTCAGATGCAAAAAACTTTTGGAGGCCTATTATATTTTGGTAGATTTATTGTTTTACTTTTTTCCTTTTGTGTGTTTCCCCACATTTGTACTTCTCAAAATAGCACCTCCTGTGTTTGGTCCAGTTGCTCTCCCTCAGACCAGTTTTCCTCAGAAAGGATAAAATGACAGGAGGCTTCTCCTGAATGCTATGTTTTCCTGTCAGAGAAAATGTGGGATATAACTGCTGTAATACATACCTAGAAAGTACCAGCATTCTTTAATATTACAATAATATTAAAGTTATAGAAATGCTGATCCATTTTGTGTTTGGTTAAATGCCTTCCTGTCAAATAGACAAGAAGTGGTCAAAATTGGCAATGCTATATCAAATCCTGTTCCTGTCAAAAGTGGCGTTCCCCAAGGTAGTGTTCTTGGACCAACACTCTTCATACTATACATAAATGATCTCTGTGACCTAATCTCAAGTTATTGTGTTCTCTTTGCTGACGATGTCAAACTATTTAATACCACTAATAATACTTCTACCCTTCAAGAAGACCTCGACTTAATTTCTGATTGGTCTAAAACTTGGCAACTCCAAATCTCAACCAGCAAATGCTCAGTCTTACATATTGGAAAAAAGAACCCCAACATCAAGTACAAACATGATGGACATTACCTAACTGACGACCCCCACCCTGTCAAAGATCTTGGAGTTCTCATATCAAATGACCTTAATGCCAAAGCCCACTGCAACTACATTGCAAAAAAGGCCCTAGGAGTTGTAAACCTAATTTTACGCAGCTTCTTTTCCAAAAACTCTACACTACTAACTAGAGCATACAAAACATTTGCCAGACCTATTCTTGAATACAGCTCATCTGTCTAGAACCCATACCACATCTCTGACATAAACACTATAGAACGAGTCCAGAAATATTTTACTAGAAGAGTTCTTCACTCCTCCGAAAACAACAAAATACCTTATACCGACAGACTTGAAATCCTGGGATTAGAAAACTTACAACTCCGTCGACTTCGATATGACCTGTGTTTAACACACAAAATCATCTATTGCAATATCCTTCCTATAAAAGACTACTTCAGCTTCAATCGCAATATTACAAGAGCAAAAAATAGATTCAAGCTAAATGTCAACCGCTTCAAACTTGATTGCAGAAAATATGACTTCTGTAACAGAGTTGTTAATGCTTGGAACACACTACCTGACTCCATAGTCTCTACTCAAAATCCCAAAATCTTCAACCGAAAGCTGTCTACTATTGACCTCACTCTATTCCTGAGAGGACTATAAGGGGCGTGCATAAGAGCACAAAAGTGCCTACCGTTCCTGTCCTATTGTTCCCTTCATTATATCCAATTAATATAGTTGATGCATAATTTTAATTATATATATATATATATATATATATATATATTCTTCAAGATATGCTGTTTTATCTATGACATTTGTTTGTGTATACTGTTGTGACAAAAAGAAATAAAAAAAACCCACCTATGCATGATATTAAACAAATTGCTGGACCACTAAATATGTCTTAAGGTGCTATGCACAACTGATGGCCTATATTTTCAGATTGAGAGTCTAAATCATATTAAGCTTAGACTGAGGTCAGCTGAAGTGTTTTTTCTCAGGAGGATCATATGGATTAGGCAATTAATCAAAGCTTATACAAAGAAGGAAGAGGAAATCTGAATTAAAGTGTTAATGGCCTTTAGCTTTTCTTCTTCCAGGAGGGCATAGCCTCAGCTGATTATCCTATTCACCCTAATGGCCAATCTTTGTATTCAGTCTTTATTCAAATATGCTAAGGCAGGATAATCTATTTTTATTGGCGCTGTGAGATGGGAGGGTTCTGTTGTTGGGTCACAGGCAATACCAATTAATAAGTTTATCCTTTTCCCACAGTTATTTTCAATAAATAGGCCATTAGATCCCAGTAGCTGCTTTGTCCCTAATGCAACGGGGCGAATGAGAATGGCAAAGATTTGTGTATTATCTACTTAAGTAAGTGCTTGGCCTGGACACTATGTCCTTTCATAAAAAAACAAATCTTGCCATCTATTAAAACATTTGCTTGTTAACGTATTCAGATATAATTGGGATTTTCTGACTGAGAAAATGGGATAAAATGTCGCTGAATACTCAGGAGAAAAGAAAATTCAGCTATAGTCAGGGCTGGATTAAGAAGTGACTTTTTAGATTTTGTTTTGCAAAGACAGTTGAGGGTTTTCTGAGAAAATTATAAAATCCAGATTAGAGATCATATGTAATTTTTTCCGCATTTTCTTTTGCATGCTACTTTGTATTTTGAACTTAAAGTTTCACTATTCTGCATTTTGATGAAAAATCATAGATAAATTTTTGTATTTTTCATTGATTTTAATGTTGAATTATTAAGAATTTAGAAGCTTCTCAAATAACCAGTGAGAAGGGCCACCTTCTATAAACTTCAAACAAAACATCTATCCAGTGGTGACATTCAATTTTTTCCCTACCGGTTCTGTGGGCGTGGCTTGGTGGGGAGGTCCTGTGACTGAATGGGCGTGGCCAACTCGATGTCATTCCCGCCCACACCCACTCAGTCAGATGACCCCCACTACAAAGCCATGCCCACAGAACCCAGTAAGGAGAAAAATATGTGTATGAGCACCAGAAAGGCTCATAGTGAATGCTGTGGCAGAGAGAATCCGAACTTTTCTCCCTCCATTCACAGGGCAGCTGTTGCTCCCTTTATGGTCCTCCCCTGGCCCCTTCCCTCCCAGGGGTTGAAGTACCTTAAAGGGACAGGCTGCAGCAGCTCCACTGTGAATGGAGGGAGAAAAGTTCAGATTCTCTCTGCTTTAGCATTTAACACTGAATGCTGTGTGGCAGAGAGAAGCCAAACTTTTCTCCCTCTGGCTGCGCATGCGTGCTGCACACCAAAAGGAGGCATGGGGTAAGTAGAACAGCACGTGCAGGGGTTGATCAGCTGTGGCGCACAATCTTTTTTTTTACTTTTAAAAGCATTTTTTTACAACCTCTTCTGCCAAAGTGGCTGTTAAAAATGCTTTTAAAAGTAAAAAAAAAAGGCTCTGATAATTGCACTGCTCAGCTGGGATTGTCAGAGCATTTTTTTTAACCTTTTAAAAGCATTTCTTTTACAACCTCTTTGGCCAAAGAGGTTATAGAAAAAATGCTTTTAAAAGTAAAAAAAAGGCTCTAACGATCGCGTGGCTCAGTTGGCATGGCCGGGGGGGCAGGGATTTTTGCTACCACCCACTACCATTGCTACTGGATCAGCTGATCCGGTCCGAACCGGGAGCTTTTCACCCCTGCTTCCATCTTTGCAAGGTTGGTAAAATGAAGATCCAGATTGTTGGGGGCAATATATTGACTCTGTAAATTTCATCCACTTAGACAGGGGTGTAAAGCAGTATGAAGTATTTATGTGTCTAATAAGTGCTATTGCTATTCTTGCACCTTTTTATTCCTTTTCCTTAAGGAAAATATCCTCTTTTCTTTAAGTTTAACTTGTGTTACAGTTTACTATTATAATCAAAATTGTTAATGAAATTTTTATTTTTAAAAATCCTTCTCTTCTAAGTCTTCTTTACTTTCAGCTAACAAAGAGGTGCCATCTGCATATCTAAATTGCTAGTGTTTCCAACTGCTGCTTCAATTTCAGCTGTCATCTTGTCCAAACCTGCCATCCTTATATGTATGTATTATTTGACATGGGGACTATAGACATTCTTGTTTCTGTCTTTTCCTTATTAAAAAGCACTCTGTTTCTTCAAACTCAGTTCTTACAGTAGTTTCTTGTTCATTATAAAAATTCCTCAGAATAATAATCAGATGTTTTGACACACCCATCAGCCATAATTCGTTTCATAATTCTCTTCGGAAAAGTGTACTCTCTTAGCATTTTTTTTTCTTCATGGTTCTATTCTTCTTTAGAGTCCCTTAAGTCAAATATGAGGAATTAATTGGATGGTTCTGTTCAATGTTCTAGCCTCTGTATGTTTATACGTACACATGCTTACAAGTATGCTAGCTGATTTCACACAAGTTTAACCTTACACTTTTAATTCTTAAAATACAAATTTATTTGTTTACATAAGATGTTTTGCCCAAACAAATAAACAATCTTTAACTCAGTGGTCCAACTAATTTAGCATGTCAAATCAGTGCCTGTGTTCCCAGAACATACATAATCATAAATTAAGGAAGTCTATCTCACGCCATTCTATGAATCGCATAGAGAATTGGTGATTTTGCATAGAAAATAGTTAGCATTAACAGTCAAAAGGCATATTGCAGCTATCGGAATTCAGTAAATGATGAAAGAATCATTGGAAAATATAATATAAACTGATGAAAGAAAAGTTGTCTAGACTGTCTGTAAAATTAAGTTAATGAGAAGAGAGGTATTTCATCAGAAAGCCACATTTGAAAACACTTGCTATGTTATTCAATATATGACTGCAATGATTGGGTTTATATGCAACTTATCCCTTAAGTTAAATAGTTTGATTACTAATACAGCACATATTGATGTATCTTCCACCAAATATTGTGGGGGTCTCAAGAAATTGTCCAATTAATATAAGATATATGCATATTATGAGAAAGAAAAACACCATCTTCTTTTCCAGGAATAGCCAAATTTAACTGTTTGTTTTTGGGGAACAAATACTCTTTGTCAGGAAAAAAAAATGAAAAACTCCAATCTCAGGAATATATTGCGATTGATGCTTAAAAAGCACTACATATATAATGGAATATGCCATAAAAATCCCCTCTATTTTGATTCAATGAAAGCCTTGTCATCCATTCATCAAATAATAAAGCACATTTGATACAGAATGTCTGTTCCTCCAAATATTGCCGGCGGCCTCTTTAAATCACTTCTTCTAAGGACATTTTCAAGTAGGGGAAAGGTTAATGAATAGTAAATATCCTAGTTAGAGCATGAAGCAATCTGGGCTAAATTTGTACCATATGGAGATATAAATAAGCAAGATACTTGATTAGATTATCTGATTGCATAAAAGTCATACAAAACTATTTCTGGCTTAGTAATATTGGTTTGCTTTTGTGCCTCATGAAAACAACCTAAGTGAAGGGAGGCAATGTGAATTAAAGTTTGGAAATCCTTATGAAAAGATGGTGCCTCTGTTGGATTTAAAGCGGTGGTGGGTTTCATTTACCTTTGCTACCAGTTCACTTTTGCACGTGCCACCTCTTTGCATATGCAGAGGGTATTTGATGACGTCCAGGCAGGTGGGTGGAGCCTTCCACCACCACTACTACCGGTTCACCCTAACCGGGGCAAATTGGTAACAACCCACCACTGATTTAAAGGTTATGTGTGAGTTAATAAAAATCTTGCCAGATAAGATTGCTCATATTTTAAGCACTAATCATCAAAAGGAATCCTAATTGGAATGCATAGACTGATTCCTTGTCTTATCTCCAGCCGCAAAGATTCGAGATCCCTTCATTGTATTTTGTTTCCTATGAAAAGCCACTATATTGCCACGAGTATTTTCTTTTCTCAAAGGAATCAAGTTCCATAGAAGTTCAATACTTATTTAGAAACATCACTGAATCACCATTGCTATTAACACTATGATATGTCTTTCTATGCAAGGCAGAAAAAAACAACCAGTCAACTGAGGTATTAGTTTACAACAGTGGTCCCCAGTCTTTCAAGGAATAATGGGAGTCTTTGGAGTTTTAAGAGCACTTCCATGAAAAAAAAAATAGTGTGGAGTGGGATCTGCATTTTGACAAAATGGCTATCATGGATCCCAAGTCCTATTGTACCAGAATGTTCTTACCCACCCATGTTTGCACATTGATACTCATGAGAGCTATGGTATGGAATGGATCCCAGGTTTAGTAGATATATATGAAGTAGGGACGTGGTGGCTCAGTGGCTAAGATGCTGAGCTTGTCGATCAGAAGGTTGGCAGCTCAGCGGTTCGAATCCCTAGTGCCGGGTAACGGTGCGAGCTCCCGTTACTTGTTCCAGCTTCTGCCAACCTAGCAGTTCGAAAGCACATAAAAAATGCAAGTGGAAAAATAAGGACCACCTTTGATGAAAAGGTAATAATAATAATAATAATAATAATAATAATAATAATAATAATAATAATAATATAATTTCTATACCGCCCTTCTCCCGAAGGACTCAGGGCGGTTTACAGCCAACTAAAACAACGGTAAATAAATACAATATACAATTAAAAACAATTTTAAAAAACCTATTCAATTTGGCCCAATTAATTAAAATATACAATAAAACCTTAAAAACCCCATTAAAATTAGTAATAAATATATATTTTATGCCAGTCCTGCACGAGAGAATAAATACGAAAGGTCCGGAGGTCAGGAAGCTGTCGAAGTCCTGGGGGAAGCTCATTCCAGAGGGTAGGGCCCCCCACAGAGAAGGCTCTCCCCCTAGGGGCCACCAGCCGACATTGTTTGGCCGATGGCACCCTGAGGAGGCCCTCCCTATGGGAGCGCACAGGTCGATGGGAGGCAAAAGTGTTCCGTGTGCCTTTGGCATTTAGTCATGCTGGCCACATGACCACGGAGACGTCTTCAGACAGCGCTGGCTCTTTGGCTTTGAAACAGAGATGAGCACCGCCCCCTAGAGTCGGGAACCACTAGCACGTATGTGCGAGGGGAATCTTTACATTTACCTATCAAGTAGGAGAAAACAGTTTGTGTACAGGAATGTATAAAGTTATTAGGCAACCAAAGCTCTAATCATTATTCAGCATCAATCCAAAGAGTTTCGGATTTTTTCAAATAATTGTATTATAGTGATGCATGGTTAGAATGCAGTATTGCAGGTTAACTCAATGCTCATTGCCAGGTGTTCAATTCTGACTGGCTCAAGGGTGAGTCAGCCTTCTATTTATTTATTTATTTATTTATTTATTTATTTATTTATTTATTATTTCAACTTTTATACTGCCCTTCTCCCGAAGGACCCAGGGCGGATTACAGCCAAGTAAAAAACAACAATACAAAAGTTAAGAACAATTTTAAAAAACTAATTTTAAATTGGCCGAAACTGCTCGATGAAATAAAAGAAACTTCAGCTCACACCGGAAGGTTCGGAGGTCAGAGAGTTGGCGCAACATTGGAGGTAGTTTGTTCCAGAGGGCTGGGGCCCCCACAGAGAAGGCCCTCCCTCTGGGGGTGGCTAGCCGACATTGTCTGGCCGACAGCACCCTGAGGAGATCCTCTCTATGGGAGTGCATTGGTCGATGGGAGGCCACCGGTGGCAGCAGGCGGTCCCGTAAATATCCTGGTCCTGAGCCATGGAGCACTTTAAAGACGGTCACTAACACTTCTAGGATAACACTTTTATCCTTCTGAAGTTGATAAAATGAGGACTCAGATTGTTGGGGGCATTATGCTGACCCTGTAAATTACTTAGAGGGGGCTGTAAAGCACTGTGAAGTGGTATATAAGTGTAAGTCCTATGCTATTGCTATAGGTTGGAACCATAAAAGATAATAGAATCTAACAGAGAAAGAGAAGAAAAAGAATTGCAAAAAATAAATGTATAAAAAGATACATACACACACAGTATTAAGAAAATGATTTCCCACTCTCTTGTAACAAGTATAAACAATTCCCTAATTTCTTCATCTCCTCTTAGCTAAGGAGTGGACTGGAGTGGAGTGGAATGGAATGGAATGGAATAGAATAGAATAGAATAGAATAACAGAGTTGGAAGGGACCTTGGAGGTTTTCTAGTCCAACCCCCTGTTTAGGCAGGAAATCCTATATCATTTCAGACAAATGGTTATCTAATCTCTTCTTAAAAACTACCAGTGTTGAAGCATTCACAATATAAAACTCATCATCCCAAATGCCAATCCAAAAAGTTTGGAGATAAATAAACTCTACCACCCTACCTCCACCATCCCTTGTTATTCCTTCACCTTCTCTTCCTTACTAGCAGTTATAAAACATTGCCTACTGGAAATATTTGTCTTGATGAATGGGCTGCCATAGAAATAGAAGAAATACATTAAAAATAAAAGTTTCCTTTCTACATTCCAGGTCATGGAATGGCAGATCCAGTCAGTATTATCTCCTGTCTATTCCAAGAATCAAACTAACAGGCAAGCTTATGAATTCATCTGTCTTTTTTTGTTGTTGTTCTTTTCAATGACTTTCTTTGATTTGGCATCATAGATGGGAAAGAGGAAGCATGGAGCTTATAAAAGCTCATAGTAATCTTATTACTTATTGAAACAGACTTTAGCTTTTATTTCTAATCAGTCAACAGTTTGGTCATTTTAAAGCTATTGCACAATACATGATTAACCAGGTCATCGGGGCTGCTATATAATTCTGTCTTCTGTTCTACAACTATAAAAAAGTTATTTTCAATGCATGACCAAAATATATTATGGTACATAAGCCTTTAAATTCTGGGCCATCTTACATCACTAAGTGGAATCTAATCGCTGCTGTTTTACTGAATAATGGCATTATGTTTTCTTAATGCACTAAGACTTGACTATGTAGCAGGGTCAATTTCTTCAAGGTGCAAGAAATGTTCTCCACATTTGTTTTCTGACCCTTTTTTCAATGCTTCCAGGTAGAGAATTTCAGGGAAGGATAATTATCCTCTAGAGCTCCATCTCAACCCTGTGACCTCACATCTTTGGAAATAACATTGCCTCTTCAAGATATTGATCATTTCTGCATGAAAGTCATCCAGCAATCTCTGCAACAATAAACCATTGATGAAGATAGGATGTTGCACTGAAGACAATTAGAAATCATTAGTGCAGAAATGATCTTGTAAACAATCTTCCAAAATACAATATTTATATATGTTAATGAATGAATAGGATGCAATGTTTGATTCACATTCATAATGGAAGTTTGTTTTGATTTAGCAGCATATGTCTATCCAGTGGTGAAATCTGAATTTTTTTACTACCGGTTCTGTGGGCATGGCTTGATGGGCATGGTGTGGCTTGATGGGCGTGGCTTGGTGGGGGTGGCAGAGAAAGAATACTGCAAAATCTCCTTTCCCGCCTCACTCCAGGGGAAGGATATTGCAATTTCCCCATTCCAACCTCACTCCAGGAGAAGGATATTGCCAAATCCCCATTCCCACCCCACTCCAGGGGAAGGATATTTCAAAAACTCCATTCCCACCCCACTCTGGGGCCAGCCAGAGGTGGTATTTGCCGGTTCTCTGAACTACTCAAAATTTCCGCTACCGGTTCTCCAGAACCTGCCAGAACCTGCTGGATTTCACCCCTGTGTCTACCTAGCCATTGTGATAGTGGCCAGGTCTATGATTAGCACACTGTGAACCATCCAATTGGGATACAGTCAATACATACTTTTAAACATGCCATGGCTTAGTGCAGTATGTGAATCTATTTTATATGACCGCAGTATGTGTTTTGTGTATATGTGCAGATATATGAAAATATGTAGGCTGCATGGCTACTGAGATGTGTATATACTAATTGCTGGCATTCTCTTGACCCTTGTTCATAGTCAATTCAACACTCAGGTCTAAAGAATGACTCAAACTTGGTATAGTCCATCATAAATCATAATGTCCCACCATTCTACCCACCCTTCTTGTCCTGTTACTTTCACCTCCCTCTTAGAATAGATCATTAAACTGCCTATAAACACAACAAATGTTTGCCATTCAAATCAAGTGGAGTGCCTGGAGATTCCATATCATATTATAAGGCATACATAAAAAGAGGAGAAGGTCAAGAAGAACAAGACAGGCCCAGAAGAAGATGGAAAGACATTAAAGACACACTACAACAGCATCAAATAACAATGGCTGAGACCGCAAGAAGTGCATGAGCCAAAACTTTATATCTACCTTGACACCTGAAATAGTAAAAGAGGAAATAAAGAAGAAGAGAAGATCTATGGATCTGGATTGTCTTATCCAAAATTCTTTCATCTATATAGACCAAACAGAAAGATTCTACACCATCAGATGTGGCTATCTTTTCCTTGAGCATTATTTTTTTCTTACATGGGCTGCAAAGGTAAATATTCAACTTAACAATACCTTATTTATTGGAACTAGGATGATGAGGCTCTACATACATACAAACAGCAATGTTCTTATAACTGATTACAGTACAAATACTAATTTATCTACAACACAGCAATAGAAAATGTTAAAGGCAGGACTGAACAGGTCTGGGCTGCAAAGTCCTGGACAAAAATCTGAATGTCTGCACTCTGATCTGACCATTCTAACGGAGAGGTCAGCAAGCTTTGCAGTTTTGACGTAGATGGCCTCTTTGACCCCTCTTTCAAACCAGCAGTTCTCTCTGTCCAAAATGTGGATGATACTGTCTTCAAAAGAGTGCCCTTTGTCTTTTAAATGCAGATGGACTGCTGAATCTTGTCCTGATTGGTTTGTTCTCCTGTATTGTGCCATGTGTTTAGTTTTTATAACAATGATACTTATGGTCTCCTGCTTGAGCAGGGGGTTGGAGTAGAAGACCTCCAAAGTCCCTTCCAATTCTGTTATTCTGTTATATCATGAGTGTCAAATTCACAGCATTACGTTGCCATCATGTGATGTTTCGTGACATTTTTCCCATTTGTGCAGCTGGGATGGGCATGTCCAGTGCATGACACATCCAGCCCGCAGGCCACCAGTTTGACATCCCTATGTTATATTCTGTTACATTAATGATCCACAAGAAAGTATGGCAAAATGAAAGAGAGAAAAAACACACTTCCCACCAATGATAAAACAAGAGGGTTTGCTTTTAACATTGTGCCTTATTCACACTGCAAGAAGACAAGGTATAGAGACGTATCTGCCACAGGAACCAGATGAAAGTAATTAAATGTTTTTCTCTTCACATCTGGAAACAACTCCCTTCCCAGGTTCCCTTGGCTGATGAGGAAGAAGAATACAATAAGCATGCATGAGGGGGGGAAATTCACTGGGATCAAGAAAGAATAAATTGCTGCAGAGCTGAACTGTATGTTGTTGTTGCTTTCAAACAGCATTTGCGTGGGCTGATGAAGCTAAGACCCAGGTCTTGAAAAAGCTCACCACAGTAAAATATGCAGGCTAGCTCTGCCTGAATCATTGGGAAGAAGACGTTCATTTGATGAAATTTACCACTGTGGCAGTGGTAAAATCCATTTTTTTTACTATCTGTTCTGTGGGCGTGGCTTGGTGGGCTTGGTGTGGCTTGGTGGGCGTGGCTTAGTGGGCGTGACAGGGGAAGGATACTGGAAAATCTCCATTCTCTCCCCACTCCTGGGGGAAGAATATTGCAAAATCTCCATTCCCATCCCACTCTGGGGCCAGCCAGAGGTGGTATTTGCTGGTTCTCCAAACTACTCAAAATTTCCGCTACCGGTTCTCTGAACTGCTCAAAATTTCCACTACTGGGTCTCTAGAACATGCTGGATTTCACCCCTGATCTGTGGGTTGATCAATGGAAAGCCACCTACCTGAGGCTCCACAGCCCTAGGGCCTAATTCCTTCTGAAGGAAAAGGAGCTTAACATGATGTGTTTCTTTTATGCTCCCTTCTTGGGGAAAAGGCCAGAGTGGTTCTTACCAAAAAACACAAAGACCAGGCCTACAGGACACCCTAAGCATTAGTATGGTTAGCTTTAGCACTGAGGTCCTAACCCAAACCATAGATTAAATTATAATTAAGGCAAGATCCCTTCACCACAATTTGTACCCAGGATTTGGTTAACTGAACTCCCCTGTGTGTCCATGAGCATCTATATAATCCTAACCCAGATTACTTGGAGGAGGTGGATAACCTATATTTAACTCATCCTTCCAGCTAACAGTTATGTGTGTGGTTCTAACCCCAGTGAAGCTGCTGGTTGCTCTTTTTGTTCCCAAAATGCTTTTTTGAAAAAAAAAAAATTGTAGATTTTTAGACAGGAAGCTGAAAGTAGGCATTGTTTCCCATATTGTCTGCCTAACCCACAGCTACAGATAAACTTGCTTAGTAAGTTATATCAATAAGCTCAGAATATACACAATTCAATTTTAGTCCTTGATGAATTCCCAGAACAAGGATCAGCAACCTGTGATCCTCAGGGCATTGTTGAATTCCCTTAGACCAGGGGTGTCAAACTCATGTCATCACAGTGTCATCACATGACGTATTGGGACTTTTTTCCCCTTCACTAAACTGGGTGGGGGCAGGGGCAGCACGTGACTTCAGAGGATAATTAGAACTGCAGAAAAACCAATTACTACCAACCTGCCTTCCATTGAGGACCTGTAAACTGCACAAATCAAAAAGAGGGCTGTGAAAATATTTACAGATCCCTCACATCTTGGACATAAACTGTTTCAACTCCTACCCTCAAAACGACGCTATAGAGCATTGCACACCAGAACAACTAGACACAAGAACAGTTTTTTCCTGAAGGCTATCACTCTGCTAAACAAATAATTCCCTCAATACTGTCAAACTATTTACTAAATCTGCACTACTATTAATCGTCTCATTGTTCCCATCACCAATCTCTTTCCACTTATGACTGTATGACTGTAACTTTGTTGCTGGTAATCCTTATGATTTATATTGATATATTGACCATCGTTTGTGTTGTAAATGTTGTACCTTGATGAAGGTATCTTTTCTTTTATGTACACTGAGAGCATATGCACCAAGACAAATTCCTTGTGTGTCCAATCACACTTGGCCAATAAAAAATTCTAGTCTAGTCTAGTCTAGTCTAGTCTAGTCTATTAATGTATCTTCAAGGCAGTCATATTGAGATTTACAATGACTAAACTGCAGTTTGGCCCCATTAGAAATCAAGCCTAGTTTGCCTTTCTAGCGAAGGAAAGGCCTGTCTTTCATAATTTTCTTCCTTCCTTCCTACCCAGCCATTGGGCACAGAAGTAACACCACTCCTCAAACTAAGGAAAAGATTGAATGAACTTCAATTTCCAAATCATTTTATTTGTTAAAGAATTCAGCAGTTGGGAATCAGAAATGAAAGGATGCACTTTAAAATCAAACAAAACATAATGTTTGCTAACTCAGGTGGAACAGATTTAGCTTTGGTGTAAACATAATTTAACCATAATCTGTCTAGAAAAATCTTTTAACCTGGGGATCATGGTGGTAGAGGGAAAATTAACACATCATCTTTCTAAGAGAATATAACCCACTAGCATGCATAACTTGCTTACTCTTCCCATAAATATCTGCTTGGCCACTGTGGGAACAAAATGGTAAGCCTTTGGTCTGGTTCAATTTGATTCAGGAATTCAGTGAATTCCAATTACAACTACAAAAAGTAACTATGGTTATAGTCCCAAACTACAACTAGATAGCTCATCAGTAGGTAATTATTTCTACATGGAAAAGCTAACACCATCAAGTTAAAAGTTTATTTGCATCATGCTGACATCTATGGACTAGAAGGCCTCCAAGGTCCCTTCCAACTCTGTTGTTGTTATTGTTATTATTACAGATAAAATCTCAAAGCAAGGAAAGATTGTTTGGAGGAAGGTCCATTGAGAGTGACTATTGCTAACTACATAGACTTATAAAATTTGTGGAGCTTTAACCCAAAATCCCCACCCAGAATATATAGCCTTGGAAAGGCCAGACAAACTTAAAAGGTTTTCCTATTTAAACTGAAAAAACAGGAACCACCTCATAACTGGAAATATCCAGCTTCTGGTTTTCTTCATTCTGTTGATCTGTAACAAAAAAAGGAGTAAAATATGAATAACTCATTACCATTATATACATAGCTCATTACCAATAATTCATTATCTAATTAGTTTTCTGGAACAAGGAGGGTCGAGCTATTTCATCTGGCCTTCCTACCAATGATATTGTTCCTGCTCTGAACAGTTTTCTTTTAGGATGCATTTTCTCCCTGTTTGTTCTCCTGTCCTGGCAACCCATTACAGATCTAACTCACCAGCTGCTAAAACATTACAGATCAATATTGTGGCCATACACATTTCATGAATGATTCAGAAGTGCTTCAGATCTCATGCGAGTACAAGGTCTGCATCTCTCTGATATTCATCAAAGTCTTCCCCAACCCCCAACCTCTTCCAGCCTTCTGTATCATACTGAAAAAAAGCGCTTAAGGAATCTATCTGTCCAAGTTGATGCAATTCTTAAAATATCCCCAATTTTTTTTCCAAGCTGTAATAGAAGCCTGGAAAAAAAAAACTTTGTGTGCTTTAATGAATAGCAGAAGAGGGCTAAACTCCATCTATAAGCATGTGATTCAAAGTCACTTCTGTATATAGAGCTGCTTCAAAGCAAGAAGGATGGCAAATAAATTTGATAATAATTTGATATTATTTTCAAAGTGTGCCTCACACTTTGTTAACGTAACAGTAATTCATAGCAAAGGCGGTGATTTAAAATCAACCTTGCAGTTAATTTATTAAGATGCATGAAAAGAAAAGTCAAACAATCTTTTTTTCCCCCAAGGTTTCAATAAAGAAAAGGCTGCTTTAAATGCAGCCTGTGGACTGAGAAGTGTGCTCTGGCCTCTGCGAACCAATTTATTTCATGCGTGTTGGAAGCTTCTTGAATTTTTAGTTGAGCAGTTCATCCCACAATATAAAGCATGGAAAAAGTTGCTGACACAAGGTAACTGTCTCTTCTTCCAGGTTATCCCTGCATTAAAGCTAGAAATCAAATATGTAAATTATACGACCTTCCAGGATTGAAAGTGTGCATAAATGGATTGTAATCCCATCGAGCCCAGATATGATGCCCCACTAAACAGCTCAGCTTTTCTGCCTGCTTTAACTTCAAATGGAGGGGCAAACCAGATTACCAGCAAAACAAAAGGCAGACTGAGTTCAGTTTACTGTCCTGCAGATTGGGTAGATTTAGTCCACAGAAGAAGTGAGTGACACGAAAGCTTTGTGTTGAACCATCTGCAGAGAACAAATGCACATAAACAGCACATCTACACTTCTAAATTAGAACTGGGTGGGTGCATTTTAAAAGCAAAATAGGCTAGCAGCCCCTGTTCCTGCTGCAAGTGGCTATTAAAGAAACATTTATTGCAATGCCTAACATCTGGAAAGACTCCCAGGGAACTGAGAGGGCCTCTTTAGTTCCATCTATAAAAAGCACTTGTAGCTGGCAGGCATTTAACTCCGAGAGGTACCTCTAGGGTTCCTATTATAAAAACTTGAGAAGGATGGATTGGTGTGACAGGTTAAGTGGCAGAGGTTAAGCAAATCTGGTTATGGATGGAAGATCCATTTGCTGTGGAAATTACAGAAGTGTCTTGCACTAATATGATTAATCAGAAATCAGCAAGGGGTTTTATTTTTAACTGAGAGCTTTTTGGCGGGAAATCCCTCTTTGATTAAGGGAGAATAATAATGATAATATGTTTTAATTTATATGCTGCCCGAATCTCAATAACCTTGGTCAGTTTACAATTGTTAAAAAAAATTAAGATCAGAGTACAATAAAGTCCCACAAAAACAGCACAAAAGAATAATAGTGCAGTATTATAGTATAAGGATGAATTGACAAGGGAAAAATAGTATAGGGTTAACAATAGTAGAAATAATATACTATTTTTTCTATGTCCCAGTAATGTATTCTAGTTTTGAATTTCACATAGAATGATACCACAGTGAGAGTTGAAAAATAAAGATAATCTTATGTCTATTCATTCATTTAATTGTCCTTTTCATTCATGTTTTTTTTGTAATTTAATAAGCTACACTTTTTTTATTTATTTATTGTCACAAAAGTATACGTATACATAGACATAAAACAACAACATATCATAAAAGAAAAGAACATATATATGAGCAAAAGTATGCATCAACTATATTAATTAGATATAATGAGAGGGAACAATAGGACAGGAACGGTAGGCACTTTTGTGCTCTTATGCACGCCCCTTATAGTCCTCTTAGGAATGGGGTGAGGTCAATAGTAGACCGTTTTTGGTTGAAGTTTTTGGGATTTTGAGTTGAGACTATAGAGTCAGGTAGTGAGTTCCAAGCGTTAACAACTCTGTTACAGAAGTCATATTTTCTGGAATCAAGTTTGAAGAGGTTGACATTTTCTGATCTTTGATTGCTTCTTCAAAGATTCCCCCTGCAGGCTTGGATATGAGAGCTGTCTTAAAGAGCCATATATTCAGCAAATGTCAGAATAATTGTATTCCTAATCTGCCCAGCAAAATTAAGCCCACAGTACTTCTCTCCATGCCAATGTTCTTAGTGTCTTTCCTCCAACATCTGCAGATCAGAGCTGCTAATAATAACAATACCCTATCTTACAAAACTGCAAGTATTTGTTTACTTATTTGCTAGATTTCTATTCCACATTGCCTTACTGAAATCTACAAGTTTTAAATTGGACATTTAAAGCTACTATATTACTTGTTTACTGAGATATCCTTAAAAGAGATACAGGTAGTCTTTGACTGACAACAGTTCATATAGTGACCATTCAAAGTTACAACGGCACTGAAAAAAAAAGACCTTGTCACGCTTAATCACACTTAACAACCATTGCCACATCCCCATGGTCACGTGATCAAAATTCAGACACTTGGCAACTGGCTCATATTTATGACGGTTGCAGTGCTTTGGGGTTATGTGATCCCTTTTGCAACTTCCTGACAAGCAAAGTCAATGGGGAAGCCAGATTCACTTAACAACCACGTTACATACTTAACAACCGCAGTGATTCACTTGACAACTGTGGCAAGAAAAGTCATAAAATGCAGTAAAACTCGCTTAACAAATGTCTCTCTTAGCAATATAAATTTGGGGCTCAGTTGTGGTCGTAAGTCGAGGACGAAGTGTATTGTGTTCCAAAATCCCACAATGATTATAATTTTTTTTTAAAAGATAAGAGGTTTTTCCCCTAACAATCAATGAGATTGTAAAATATGGATTAAAGAAGCAATGCCTTTTCTTGACATAACCACCGGTAGCAAAACAAAGTTTTAAATAAATGCAGATATATTTCTTAAGTAAACATATAAAGGGCAGATGCTTTATCCACTGCAGCCTTTCATCTCATTGAATCTTAAGGTTTGTCAGTTCCTGATGGGGCAGCCTGAATATGTTCCAAATCTTTTGGCCAAGCCTCGCCTCCATTGTTTCTGTTTCCTCCTTTATTATCTCTGAATGACTGCTGTCCTCAATCTGTACTGACATCCTCTCTACTCCTGACAATTAAAGGTTTGATCATTCCTGCCATGATGCCATCTTGGAAAGTTGTTGCACAGTCTGTGGTCAAAGTAAATTAAGGTGAGCCTGCCTGGATGAGTTCCCAGACAAGATAATTAGGAGTGGGCAGATGATGCCCCTCTGAGATCTGAGTCAGGAAGGAACAAAACCAGAAAAAGGAAATGATACAAAGTGCAGGAAGCTGAAATGAGTTCATTTTTTGACAGGAGCTCAATCATTTTAATATGCAGTTTGGAAAGTGTTCCTGTGTTGTGCTACTCCTGCTGATGGGAATATGGCTAACAAACAGAGCTCACGTATTCCTTTTGATTTGTAAACACCTGATCTCATCGACTAGGGACACATGACTTGCTAAAATTATTTTGGGTTTGGTTGCTTTGTACACCAGCCATTGGTGTTTATAAACCATGAGTTATAGCTTACTGTGATGGATGATTCCAGCTTATTGTAGTTCAATAAGCAAATCACATTTAAGTAAACCAGGGCTTATTACAATGCATGCATAATTTCAATATCTGGACCTTCAGGGTAACTTCAGTGTGTGTGATGTTGGGAATGAGATTAAAAATATGGTCTTGTATGACACTTTAGCTGTCCCTGCATATTAACATGTACAGTGTTTTCAAACATTCCAAGACTTCAGTAATAAAAGTAACAGCAGTGAAGATGGAAAAATGAATGAATTCTCCTAATTTGGAGCTAGGTTTGTGTATCAATCAAGACACCAGGAGGAAACCAGAGACCCTACATAGGCACAAAACCAGCTGGGTGACCCTGGGCCAGTCACTCTCTCTCAGTCCCAGGAAGGAAGGCAAGCCATTTCTGAAAAATTTTGCCAAGGAAACTGCAGTGGTTAGTTCAAGCATTAAATACTTACTTATTTTTTAAAGAGTCTAGTTCTCTTTAGTAAAACATTCTGTGGAATGGAATGGAATGGAATGGAATGGAATTTTTTTTCATTCTAGGGAAGGGAAGGGAAGGGAAGATTAACTTAATGCTGAATTCAAAGATATTTCTGAAACCTATATAGTAATGCTTTATAAAATTAATTAATGCACATTACTCCAGAATAAACCTGCCTCTTTCAATAGGGTTCAATTTGTGTACTGGATTGTGGATAAAATATTCCACATGTCACTCTTCAGGTGGAAAATTCAAAAAGTTTTCTGATTGGAAGTACTAGCATTGACTTTTTAAAACTTTTACTAGGTCAAAAAAACCATGTATGCCCATTGTTTATTAAATAATTGTAGTGATAAGTTTGTCTGGTTAAAATCTGAAAGTCTCAGATCTCCCTTCCTAAAACACTCTTGTCTTCACATATTGCTCCACCATCCTTCATTTTGAAGTAATGTTTTGGTATTATAAGATACCCATTAAACTACCCAAAACTATAAGATACCCATTAAACTACCCAAAACTATAAGATACCCATTAAATGGTGGCTCTAACAACACCAAAACAGTGGTCATTGTTAGGTTTTCAAAAATTGATTTCATAGCCTACATCTAATTAAGACAGTAATTACTAGACTGGACATTGTAAATAACAAAGAAATATTCATTATGGACATCAGAAGTACGCGAAATCAGTTTGGATTATCTCTTCCAAAACAAAACATTTTGCTGTTAATGATTATGTTATAACTGCTGTCCAATAATTCCATGTTAGTTCTTGTTCTAAATACATATATCCTATGGAATGATACACGTAATTTGAAAATCTATATTTCAACATATGAATAAAATCAGGGGTGAAATGCTGCCAGTTTGGACCAGATCGGCCAATCCCGTAGCGATGGCGGCAGGTGGTTTGGAGAACCAGTAGCAAAAATCCCTGGCTCCCACCCCCCATGCCTACCCAATGGCCCGATCGCCTGCTTCCCCGCTTGCCGCTTCTTTTAAAAAATGCTTCTAAAATGTAAAAAAAAGGCTCTGACGATCGTGCGGCTCAGCTGTGATTGTCAGAGCCTTTTTTTTCTTTTAAAAGCATTTTTACAACCTCTTCAGCTGAAGAGGTTCTAAAAAATGCTTTTAAAAGGCTCTGATGATCTCAGCTGAGCTACCTGATCATCAGAGCCTTTTTTTTGCTTTTAAAAGCATTTTTACAACCTCTTCAGCTGAGTAGGTTGTAAAAAAAATGCTTTTAAAAGTAAAAAAAAGATCGCGCACCACAGCTGATCACTCCCCCCCCCCTGCATGCTGTTCTACTTACCCCATGCCTCCTTTTGGCATGCACTGCGCACGCATGGTGTGTGGTACGCAGCACGCATGCACCGCCAGCAAACCGGTAGTAAACCTGTTCAGATTTCACCACTGAAATAAAACAGCTTTAAATAAAATTAGATTAAATACATTTTTGCAGTTTACATAGCACATGATTTATCTTAAATTGAATAAATATTTGAATATTTGAATAAACAGAAATAGAAAACATCTGAGCCTCTCATTTTAAACTGAAGGTTTTATATTAATGTGTGTATGTCTATGTGTATAGATAGACAGACAGACAGACAAAAATTGGGCCTCCTCAGTCAGTGTTTCTGTCTCTGAAAAAGACACTATATGCATAGAAAAAGTAGTGCAAGATGTGGACCTCCTGGCCCATAGAATCGTCAAGAGTCAGACATGATTGAATGGATATCATCATCATCCATATAAAAAGCAGCTCCTTTGAGATAAAATCTACAACAGACCTGGCTGCAAGCTTTTTTTTTTTTTTAAATCTCTCAAGGGGTTAGGACTACTTATCCTCATGAATTCAGCTTGAATGGATGAAGCTGGCTGCAAAGAACGGTGCATTGCTGTCACTGTTACTAGGAAACACGCCACTTGAATGAAGCGTAATTTTAAATGAGGAAAAAGTTAAAGGAATGAATTGGATATTACCCCATTCATAGCTGAATTCAGAAAACAGAATCTCCATGCTCCTCATAATCATATCTCAAGAGTATAATTTAAATGGAAATCCTAACAGGGCTGAACTGGTTTGATCCAGTTTTTGTGAAGGCAGTTTATCCGCAGCTAAACAAACTTGCAGTCACAAATCCAGCAGCGGGCATGCTACGATAAGGATGATGCTAGGAATAGCTCCAAGCACTTGTCTGCTTTCAGGAGTCACGTGACTGCCCTCCATTCTCCCATTCATTATATAGTAATGAGTGCAATTCAAACTAGTGGAATCTCCTCCTTTCTCCTTTCAAAACAAATGAATGGAGAAAGCAGAAATATTCCCTCCCTGCCGACCTTACTCTACCTAAAGTGAAAATATTAAGATGGAAATTGTCATTACTATGTGGCATAGCTGAAAAGATGATCAATAGATAGACAAAAAAAAATATCCCTAAGCAAATAAGGAATTCCATCTTTCTGCCAGTTTATCAGAATCCAAGTCTCACTTCTGCCGCAGCTTATTTGTAATGCTTTTTCTCTGACAGAGGGGATCTTTCAGATTATTAATAAAAGAAAACCTTGGTCCTATGATTTACTGAAAGACAATCAAATAAATCCAAAGGTGTAATAAATTATGCTGTTGCTTTTGCTAAAGAAGTGTGCTTGGCCGTGCAGCTTATTTTTCATTTCATATTTTCTAGCAACCCTTTATCATCACAAACAGACACATAGCGGCTGAACAGGAGGGTTAATTTTATCATTTTGCTTCCATCAAAGCTTTATTTTAAAAAACATTTATTTATTTATTTATTTATTTATTTATTTATTTATTTATTTATTTATTTATTTATTTATTTCATCAAGCATGTATTTTATGACAAATACAAGTGTAAACATAATTATAAATACATGTAAAGGATACGAATAAAAGAAAACATTAGGACAGGGACGGAAGGCACGCTGGTGCTCTTATGCACGTCCCTTACAGACCTCTTAGGAATGGGATGAGGTCTACAGTAAACAGTCTAAAGTTAAAGTTTTGGGGATTTGGGGAAGAAACCATAGAGTCAGGTAGTGCATTCCAGGTGTTGACAACTCTGTTACTGAAGTCGTATTTTCTGCGGACTAGCTTGGACTGGTTTCTTTCTACCTCAATGCAATCCTACTAGGATGGGGTGAGCTTATATTAGCATCAGTGTAACCAGGTGATAATTCCTTATCAGGATCGTGGGAAAGAGTCACTCATCCCTAAAGGATAAAGAACCTGAAAATGACCACATGAAGGGAAGTGGAAGAACTTATCAGTTGTTCCTTAACACCTATTGGCCACCACAGACTCTTCTCCATAAATTGTTCCTTATTGTCTGACTTTGTTTTTCCTGACCTGCTCTTTATTGACAGCTACAGTAATGCAAATTTCTCTTCCCTCTCCCTCCCCTCCAAAACACTAAGTAGATAATCCAAAGCTATTTCCAGCAGATCAGTTTGCCACTTCATAAAAATATTCTCAGAGAATTCTCACAATGAGAAGGAATCAACGAGGATGAAGGATAGTAAATTTCTCCCTGATTCACCAGAATGGCATTTGGGATTAAGCTATTAGTTGTAATGAGAGCCAGTTTGGTGTAGTGATTAAGGTTTGGTATCAGGCTGGAAACTAGGAGACCCTGAGTTCTAGTCCTAACTTAGGCACAAACTAGATGGGTGACTTTGGGCTGGTCACTTTCTTTCAACCCTACAAATCTCAAACTATTTCTGGAAAAAAGGACTCATCCAGGCAGCTTCCAAGAATTGGACATGACTGAACAGATTTAAAAAAAAAAATAGCTATAATGATGGAGATGCATTTGACGGATATAAGGAACACAGACAGTTACAATGCATCATTTGCTCAATGGTTCTTGCTCAATGTACTAAGGATGTTTATGCTGCTTCAAGAATTATAGAAAGTAATTTAGAAATCCATAACACAAATAAAGGAGGAAAGTGAGTGGACTTATGCTACTTTAAGACTGTTGTTGCTCCTTATTTCCAAATACTGGTATCTGAGAGGAAAGCAACCATCTGCTCATACAAAGGCTTTGTCAAAAGAATGTCATCTAGAGTTGGTTAGCAAACACTGGGAAGTAACATGCATGTCAGATTCCTTTCCTCTTGCAACACAATTGGATGCAAATGTCAGCAGCTGCAAATCTAAAATAGCTGCTACTGTTCTTTTAACCTGACTGATTTATCTTGTGGCTTTTCTAAGCCCTTTAATCTTCAGTAAATAATTTCTCACTTCCTTGTGGTCATCTTAATTCTATGCTTTCAGATAGAACTTCCTGTAAACATCACTGGTGGATCAGAAGCACAATGTACCCTACACTAAAGGAGACTTCCATGTTATGGGAGACATATTTTAGAAGATTTGTTCAAGCTAGATCCTGGTGACTAAAAAACAAGAGCAAATAATTAAAATCAAGCCAAACCTTTTCTTTGTGCTGCCTCACAAATCAGAAAGATTTTAGATATTATATGAAAATCAAGAAAATGCAAAAAATGTGGGATTATTAATTTGCTAAGGGTGCCTGGAAAAAATAAAATTGGGATTGCAATACAATTTAATGCTGGATAAAAGGCGTAGAGATCAGAGTTTTGCTCTTCAGAGGGTTATTTAAAAATGTGTGACCGCAAAAACAAAAATAATCAGTTTGTTGATTTATAAAACATGTATAACACAAATAAATAGGTATGAATTGTAAAATGTTTTATACAACTTATAGAATCCTCAGTGCAGGGAAGAGCATTATTCTGTAAGCATGATAATAAATGATTGAACAAATGAGCAGGCTGTAAGAGACGGGTGATGTCCCTTCATCGTTTATTGATGTTATGCCTAGAACATGCCCCATCACCCTCTCTCCTGCCCCCCCCCCATATCCTCATGACATTTATTCATTTATCCAATTGGTATGGCTGCCCATCAATAAGTGATTCTAGGTGGCAAACTGAATTAAATTAAAATAAAAACAGTTACAAAAGTTAAAATACAAAGCAACCAAGAAACAAATCCCAATCACTAACTCAATCAAGAAGTAGGTCCCTGCACAGGTTTTAGGTGCCTGCAGTGAAATCTGGCCAGATCTATCTGACTTGCGTGAACCAATAGCGCCGGCAGTGGGAGGCTCCACCCACCCAACAGGACATCATTAGGTCCCATTTTTTTACCCTCTGAGCGTGCACAGAAGGCTCTGCGCATGCGCAGAAGAGGGGGGCGCGTTCACATTCCCGAACTGGTAGTGAACGTAAGTGTATTTCACCGCTGTTAAATGCCCCAGGCCCAAGCACACAATCAGGTCTTTAGGCCCTTACAAAAGTCCAGTACGATTGAGGCCATCCATATCTGGAAGGAGAATGTTCCACAAGGTGGACATTATAGCACAAAAAGCTTCATCTTCGTCTCACTCCCAACCTACACCTGAGACAGTTTAATTTTCTCAGCTTTGTGTTTCCCAATCAGCCATAAGAGTTGAATGAAGCAGTGGACATACCCCTTTCTTCCATATCCTAGACACTGATTTAGAAGTTGGAGATTTGAATCAGTCTTAACAGCAACTGACGAAAGGTGACATCAAGGACTGCTACAAAGAATAAGGTTTCTTCTCTTCTGCTTCATATTACAACTCTCCTCGTACTTCTCAGCTGTTGTCTGGGGTTAGGAACTTTTTTAATGAGTTTAAGGCTCTTCTGGAACAGTGCTAAACCTATGACAAAAAAAAAATCCTGACTATCAGCTAGATTAACACTTTTCCAGAATGATATTGTTAGCTGGTATGAGCCTTTTGCTGGAATCAGGCTCCCTTTGAAGACACTCACATAAAACTTTTGTGCAAAACCAGAGCAAGTTTTGACAAACGGCTAAACCCACCATGTAACCAACTATCAAAATTCTTCTCTCCAGCTCCAGCCCACATTAAGCAAAATGGTGGAAGTTTTTCAATTGGATATTAATCAGAAGGAGAAGGATCAACAAATCCCCGTCCATAATGTGTCCTATTACCTTTAAATAAGGGCATCAGCATTTCTCAGCATTGTGCCTGTGGCAAGGAAGGATTCACAGCAGAAGCAGTAATATTTATGTGTGTATACTTTTTTTGCTGGCTCATGGGCTGGGGAATAAGCAGTTGAATTCAGCCATGAGAAAAAGCCCAATTCAGCTCTTTTGCACTGGATTTCTGACACTGAAAACTTGTCTTGAGTAACTGCTAAGTTTTTAAAGACAGAAGAAAAATCTGATGCAAGGATGCTGATCTAACAGTAATAGTTCACTAGTATATTATTAGAGCTGATAAATATTTTGTGAAAAGTCCTTTCATTCAGATGGATCTGTGCTTTCAGCTAATGTACTTCCCACTTTATTCATCTAGAACAATGGTTCTCAACCTTTATAGTGCTGCGACCCCTTTAATTACAATTCCCCATGATGTGGCGACCCCAACCGTAAAATTATTTTTTTTAGGCAGCGATCTCAGCGCGCCTCAGCAGCCACAGAAGGGGGGGGAAAGCGGTAAACTGGTTTTTTGAATTCATCGTGCCTGAAGCCGTATTGGCTAGCGATCTGAACTGCTTGCAATTGCCTTGAGGACGGAGGCATTAAAGCGGAGACTCCTCCCCTATTAAGTTTATCATGCCTGAAGCCAGATTAGGCTAGCGATTGGGAGTGATTGCAGCTGGCTTGAGAGGGAGACATCAGAGCAAAGATTTCTCTCTTTTTTAATTCATCGCGCCTGAAGCCGAATTCGCGATTCTTCAACTCACAAGTATACTTTCCATATTTCCGATGGTCTTAGGCGACCCCTGGCAAATCGTCATTCGACCCCTAACGGGGTCGCGACCCACAGGTTGAGAACCGCTGATCTAGAAAAAGAATAATGTGGCAATATTAAAATAATATGAAATAATCTGACACATTTTTAATTTCCATTCTATCTGCTGAATTTCTGGAGATTCAAAATCATGGTGATATTTTGTTGAAACTGATTTAGGAGTGTGTATACTTTCGTTTGAGAACTATATAACCTGTAGCTCCTTAGTGAAGTTGCAAAAAAAAAAAAAGTGGAAGCATTTCATATCCATTTCATTATTTGTTATTTACCCTCCCATTTTTATAAGGTCTGAGACAAAAATCCATAGGTTCTATCTATTCCATCAGAAGGTGCGAGGAACTATCAAAGTGACAAAGTGGAAGGTATCACCTTAAACGTTGTTCTTTCAGTCTTAGATCTACTGAAAAAGAAATTCCCAAATAACAGGAAAAAATCCCAATAAAGTTTGCCTGAATTGCAAGTACAAAACACCTCTTCCATGTGTAATCAGTCCTTTTTGGTGACATTTGGTAACCTTGTTTCTTGTATACCCTGGCACCAGTGGAAGACTGGACTGGGGAGAGATCCAATGAAAATGCTAATTATCTTGTTATCTTTTGTTAAATCATTCTTGATTTAAGGATAGTGGAGAAAAGGATGTTTGATAAAGCTGAATGTTTGTTAAATCCAACTTACATTTTCAGTTGCAAAACACATCCACATATAACATTTTTTTCCCAAAACAATACAGCTATAGTTGATTTAAAATTAATTGAAGTGACATTTTAAATATAAATAAGATATAATAGTGCTGAGGTTGTTCAAAAATGTCTGATTTTCTGAGATGAAATGAACAAGGCTATAACTTTCCTTCTGCGCTCCGACTGTGAAGTAATATACACAGAAGAGGAGAATGCTCTCAGTGATATTACAAGGAGAACATTTTAATTACTGTATCTTAAAACAGAAAGGGATCTTCTAACTCACATGTGCACTGTAGACTAAAGGCTGTATTTTAGACTCAAATCATGGGTAGTGAGCTGTTGCTGTCAATTCTGAAGAAACTCTTATAAAGGACAAAATTCTTCTGTGGCGTTTTAGAAGAAACATGTACACAAACATATGTACTCATGAATTTTAACTATTCTAAGTCTTTTAACTTTTCAAGTTCAGACTATTTGTTGCATTTTTTAAAGACAGCTAGCTAGAAACTATTATTGCATCTTGTGGGAATAAATGCTAAAATAAATAAATGCTAAAAGGAGATGTATTACTGAGCTATCTCAACTAAGGTGACTTGACCTGGTCTAACTGACTGGCAATTCCCGTGTCATAATGAGAAGGGTCAGTACAAGTTTCAAAGCTGTGGCAATCTATTGGGCAATACATCCTATGTTTAGGAAATCCTTCTTCTCTAAATCCCAAACATATTGTCTCGGTATCATCAAGCTGAGCCCACACAGCTATTGCTGTGGCAACGTTTAAGAGGAGAATCACGAATAGCTGAAAATAGACAATCTCCCTCTCCCTCCGCCCTCATTCCTCTCTTACTTTGTTCCCCTCAGTCAGCCGTTTGAGGCAAGCAAAGTCAAGAGCACAGAAGTTTCAGAAATGCTCTTTATTATGGTAGGATCTGTCAGATCTTATACTAAATAAAGTCATTATTTTGAGTGTTTTCATCATGCTTTCTTCTTTCCCAGGACTAAGCAATATTTTCTGAGACATTCTTCTCCCTTAGCAATTCATTCCTCCTTTCCCCATTCCCAGAACCAGGTTTAATTCCCTCATATTTCCCTCCTGCACACGTCACCTTTCCCCACAGTAACTGGTAGATCAGGGGTCTCCAACCTTGGTCCCTTTAAGACTTGTGGGCTTCAACTCCCAGAGTTCCTCAGCCAGCTTTGCTGAGGTTGGAGACCCCTGTCGTAGATGATACATTCTGCACACATCTATGTTGGACTTTGATTTTAGAATTCTTGACTTTGATAGGTCGTGACTGGATTTCCATTTCCATGTCAGTTCATTACATACTTTAATCAGGACACACCACAAAGACCACAAAGCTCTTTCTGGGCTTCCAGCACCTGTTGCAAAAAATGTACTGAAAACAGAATTAAATAGATGGTCTCCTACTTCTGTGCTCTCTAAGGCCACTGCCTGAAATGTGAGAAAGTCTAACTACTGTTAGATCAGCTCTACTTGGAGCAGAAGGAAGGAAAACTATATTCTAGACCAGTGGTAGTCAACCTGGTCCCTACCGCCCACTAATGGGCGTTCCAGCTTTCATGGTGGGTGGTAAGGGTTTTGTCCGATACTGAAGTACTTTCCTTTTTTTTAATTTAATTGACTTTTTAAAAAAAATTCATAGCATAATTAAAAAACATTTTCATTAGGTTTTCATAAAATTCCCCGTGACAATTTAAATTTCTAAAAATATACTATTTGTATCGCCCGCGCATAAGTTTAGTTCACGTTATGTAAGTGAAACTAAATGGCGCTATAGTGTGACTACAAACAAAAGAGCCTCGTCCCAGAATAGCTCGCGCATCTCCCCCCACACCACCCAGCTGTAACAGACAAGCAGAGCTGGTAGCCGGTGCCCCCCACAAACCCAATCCACGATGCACGAGAGGCATGCACAGGCATACACGGCGCATTACTGTGGAACTGGTGGGCGGTTAGAAAATTTTATTACTAAAAGAGATACATAAGTGGGTGGTAGGTATAAAAAGGTTGACTACCCCTGTTCTAGACATTCACCGCCTCATAATAACCAGTACTGAACAAAAAGCTCTTTGGGCTTTTTGTGGGGCAGTACCATCAGTCATGGTCCCCAAAGTTGAGCAGGTAATTGTTACCCTTCAGGCTGAAATTCCCACACGTATATCATCTCTTCACTCAAAACAGAATGCTACAATAAACGGAATCGATAACCATTTGTATATTTTAGTGAGGCTGACAGTTATTGGAGAAGGCAGAAGATGCATTCCATCTAACAGTGGTGTCAGTTCACCTTAGTAGAAGTAAGAAATAGCCAATTCTCCCTTTCATACCTTACAATTGTCCTGCTAGAGCTAGGAGCTGCAGCTTGGCAGAACCTTATCACTTCAGGCAAAGGGTATACCACTACTTGCAGCTGTTATCAACCTAATTCCTGCCTCCTATCCTTTTTTTAAAAAAAATACTTTATGCATGACGACAGGTATGTTAAAAAAAAAAGGTATTATCACCAGGTTTTTTAAAAAACCCTTGAAACCGTACTGGGGATGGATGGTATATATGTATTGTATATATGTAGAGTCACCTAGCCACTTCCAAAATAACCTTTTTGTAAGTCTCTGGTTGGGGAGTAAGGTAGACTACATGTCTGAACTGCTGACCAGCTGTTTCTAAAGCATCTTTAGAATATGCTGCCTGGGAGTTGTTGTTGTTTTTATTTGCATTTATATCCCGCCCTTCTCCGAAGACTCAGGGCGGCTTACACTATGTTAGCAATAGTCTTCATCCTATTTGTATATTTATATACAAAGTCAACTTATTGCCCCCAACAATCTGGGTCCTCATTTTACCTACCTTATAAAGGATGGAAGGCTGAGTCAACCTTGGGCCTAGTGGGACTAGAACCTGCAGTAATTGCAAGCAGCTGCTGTTAATAACAGACTGCATTAGCAGTCTGAGCCACAGAGGCCCCCACCTCTGTGTTGAGGTCCACACCTATTAAAGTTGCCAAGTTTGAAAAACTCAGCTCTGAAGTATAATCCTGCTAATAGAAAAACCACTCAGATATGTTTGAAAGAATTATTGTAGAACATTCACACCTTCAGAGATCGCAATAAATTGGGCAGGATTTTTGAGATGAGAGAGGTGGGCAACAAACTATTGGGTTGCCTATGAGACACAATTTGTTTCAAGAAGGCTCATTTATAGAATTCTAGCAACGAAGTTGAGTGATTCATGAGGAATACCCTTCAGTATTCCCATTTTGCAGAAGTATTTCTTTTAGTTGTGATTGATTTTCATATTAATAAAATATGCTTGACTCCATTTGGTTGGAAGAAACCACGATTAATATCTCCACTGTAAACATTTTGAGACAGGTATGTCAACAGGTCCTGTGTTGCCATGACAGTAAGTTCCTGATCATCTCCAAGGTTACATAACACAAGCCTGAGATTAATTTCATTCTTCCTGCACGATGAATAATGTTGTTTTGTGTCTTTCCTTTTTGAGGTGTGCTTGTCATTTCAATGTTTTCCCCTTTTCCTTCCTCTCTCTTTGAGTTGATGCAGCTATTTCTGTAATTAGTTAACTCCCACAAATAACTGGTCTATTCACACTGGCAAAAAACTAAAGTCATGCAAGGTTTCTTCTGACCATCAATAAATAGTAAAACTGAATGGAACAACAATCCTGGGTGAATTTGGTCTGCTGGCAAAACATCATTCAGGAATAAATCCATCTGCACCAGCTCTGTGATTCATTACATTATATCCTCACAAAAATTAAAATAGGGTCACATAGAAATAAAGCAAGCTGCCCTAATAATCACTATGGTAAGATCCCCACTAATGCATTTAGCATCTTCTAGCTTTACCTACCCATCCCTGAGGCAACATAAAGCCTGACTTCATTACTGTTATTTAGCACAATGATAAATGGGTCATTTTCAAAAGATACGATGAGTCACTAGTGTAGATCCTGCATAAATCAGCTATATTCTTTTAGACTCCAGTGCTGTGGATGGAATCAAGTGCAGCAAAAGGATGTGGGATAAAGGAGCAATGTGCCATTGTTTGAGCTGTATACTGCCACATCATATTCATTCACTCCTTGGGGGTATCCACAATGGAAGGATAGCAGGTATAACAACAACAAAGGAACAATCTTCACAGGAGAGGAAGTTATGAACCCCCCAAAAAATTGCCTTACATTTTAGACCTGAGCAGGGTTGAATAGAGAAGGATGTAGAGGTGGGAACCTGGACTAAAGGGAATGTGGGAGATTTTACTATGGATTAGAGCAGGCAAGAACTGGGTTTGGGTTGACACTTCCATGTGAGAGTGGGAGTTGCAGTTGATTGGTCCACAAGCATACTGTAAGGATATGTGGGTAAGACCTTGGGAGAGATGCTGCCTAGGGAACAATCATCTAAGAATGGACATAGCCTACAGCTGGATAATGGGCTAGGCCAGTTGGCTCAGAAGGGGCCCTCCCTAGTTTCTCAGACTGTAAAGAAGATAGGGGGTAAGGGAAAGATTTGTACTTTCAGACTTGGAAATTAATATCCGTCTTATCAGGTTGACCAGAAACACAATCAGAGGAGCTAAATCTACTCTCATGAATGAGGGCGAATTCTACTTTATTGTAAGGCTATATTAACAGAATCTCCCAAGTCTAAAAATATAAATATCCTTCCCATCTCCTTTGCAGCCTAAGAAACTAGGGAGGGCCCCTCCTGAGCCTCTTGCCCCCCCCCATCAAGCTGTCTTATTAGTCTGTTTCCTAGACAGCATCTCTTTTCTCCATCTCCCAAAGTCTTTCCCACATACTATTACACATAAGAACTTAAAGTGAGGAGACTCTTTGCCTATTAGAATGTCAGGCACAAGTGACCAGACCAGCTACTACTAACTACTTTCAAGCTAACTACTTTATTGTATTCTGCCTATAATGCAGGAATCTCCTCAGACCATTTGCTTTCCCTTGGGAACAGATAGATAAAGTTCCATGGAGTTTGGGGTGGTGGTTCTCTTTGGATCTTTTATGGCTCTGCAGCAATTCAAGACTACCTATTTGATACCTCCTCCCTCCCTGGCTGGGTGTTTCCCAACATAGAACTGAGTCTAACAAAATCTGGAGGCAGGGATGGGAGGGGTAGTTAAGAATATGGAATGGCTGCATGGTGACATTGTTAAAGCAGCCATGGATAGACCATATGAAAGCAATGCATAAAAGAAGAACATAAGTTTGAGGTATTATTCTCATCTCCTATCTGGTTGTATTATCTCCAAGTCATTGGGAAATGAAAATACAGGGAGGGTAGACTCGGAGAAGGATGTGTATCATTGAAGCAAGAATTAGCAGAGAAAGATATGGTGGAAGATGGAAGGCAAACCATCATCAAAAAAGGAAGGTCAAAAAAATAATATTAATTCCCTAGCCCCCGATCTCCATTTGGGTACTAAGTAGCAGTGTTTCAGCTGGGTTCCAGTTAATGTTGTTAAATGCCAGCTTTTTCTGCACTAAAGGACACCTCATCCACGATTGATCCTGGATAAAGGGGGAGACCTGACACATATTACTGAAACCTGGATGGACAAAGGTGGGGTACCTTTCAGGTTTTACATCAGCTGTAATTCCAGCACAGAGGGGGAAGAGTTGCTGATGATCATCCGTGAGACTCTACTGTACATCTCAAGACCCATGTAACTGACAAACCACTGAAGCAAGAACAATACAGATTTCAGGGAGGTATATTTAACCTGTCTGAAATATAGACAGAACGTTGAAAATTGTGAGAATAAATTCCCAGCTTCAGCTATAGTGAATTAATTACAGTGGAGTCTTTATGAAACATTTTCCTCCCACGTCTCTCACATCTGGACTGTGTTGCCTCTTCTCACGTAAACCAAATTCCTTGGCCCCCATTTATTTCCCACAGTCTCTTTCATGGCCAAAAGCAATGTTCCACAGATACCAAGGGAGAGGCCATACATCCACTTGGAGCTGTTGATAAATATGGCCCTGAATTAGCCTATTGGAATGGAGAGAACGGGAAGGGAAAATAACATGTAGCATGCTTGATGAAGGACAAGACAGATCTTCAAAGTATTCAGATGCAGATGTCTCATGCTACCAATCTAACTTATCCACATATTTTTTACATGGGCTTGACAACAGTCTCACAAATTTATATTGGCACTAACACCATAATTGACTCTGTAAAACATTTCATTATTTTCTTTTACAATTTACATACCTTAAAATTGGGATTAAGTTTTCTTTTATTAAGTTAAATTGAATTAAATTAGGATTTCTTGCCACCTTGTGTTGCAGGACAGTTCTCCCTTGTTCTTCAGGCTTCTTGGCCAACCCTCCATCTCAATAGGCTAATTTGGGCACATACTTAATTTTCCTTGCCTTTGTTATGAAGTTTCTCAGTATGTAATGAAGTTGGGTCTATTTCTTTGGGCTTATTTAGTTTCTACACATAAAGAAGAGATGACTGTCACTTGGGAAAGGAATAAATACATTTTGAAGAGTTTATTTGCTTCATTTCTTACAGATTGTGAATTAACATTATTTGATGCAATGCCCTCCAAATCTGTCAGTCGGTATTACACATGATCTCCAGCCAGCACATCCAATCTTGAGTTGATTTTGAATGATGGGAATTGCAGTCCAAGCTAGCTGGACAGCATGGAGTTTGGGGGAAACAAATGCAGTTTCCACCAACACTCCTCTCTTAGTTGGTGTAATGAAACCTCCCCAATTATAGCAATGGACTTTTCATGTGAGCATCCATGAGTGGGTTCTCTTCAGCCTTTGACCAACTAGAAAGAAATTAGCTTGAATACTGAAAATATCACTCATTCCTCATTTATATGGCTAATCTTACTTCTGTCCACATTCTTATTTCCCTTGGATTTAGACAGTTTAGTGAAAGAGGCTGAATCACACCCCATTGCTTTCCAGAGTTTACACAATGAATCCAGTGTTGAGTGCTTGTTTTTTCTTTCACCAGAAACTTTTCTAGAAGGTCCAATTTGTTATCAAGAGCCCTAAAGCAATTGCATGTTTATTTGCATATAAATACTGTAATACTGATTGTAAATTAAGACTGATCTACTTGGAAGCCTGGTTAATGTGCTGGATCTGAGATAAATAAAAATTCCACAAATAATCTTATATTAAGGATAAATATTTTAAAAGGTGGGATATTGTTATCTTTTTGCTATCAGCCTATGCAAAATCCTGGTACAGACCATGCATGTGCTTAAAATTTTTGAAACACAATTATATTATCAAGGCTACATCAGAATGGTATGTGCCAGCAAACAATTTCTGTTTGATAATAGCAAACTGCTGCTTTTTATCCAACATTTTCATTGCTTCCATATTAAAAGGCAAAAGTGCCATATTGATCCATATTTTTCAGAAAGTAAGCCGCGCTTGTACTCCTTTCTCTCAAATCCAGATGCCTTATCCTGCCCCACTAAATTCACTTTTCATATCTACCATGACAACAAAGGCAAATGAATGATATTGCTTCTTAAGTCTGCCAGGTTTGTTTTAATATCACCATTACTCATTGGGTTTTCTGTTGTGGTACGATATCAAACCTCATATATCACTGGCTTGTTTACATTACTACTTGTTTATAAGATGGAAAGATTTTGATGTCTGAGGCAAAGGAGAAAATAGACCCACCTTTCCACTTCAGGAATGGCTCATGATTCTAACATTCTGCCAACATTCAGAGAGTTAATCTATGTGGTTGATGGCCAGTTTAGAATGAGGGAGGGAAGGAGGAAGAGGGGGGGGCGGGGAGAGAGAATCTTCAATTTCTATTGTCAGAAAGGTAGTTTAGAACTACCCACAGCCAGGAGTTTGATCCTCATTGGCTCAAGGTTGACTCAGCTTTCCAACCTTTTGAGGTTGGTAAAATGAGGACCCAGATTGTTGGGAGCAATATGCTGACATTTGTAAACTGCTCAGAGAGTGATGTAAAGCACTGTGGTTTAATTCCAGGCCCAGAACTGCAGAGAACCTTTTTGTAAGCTTGGACACACATGAGGTTTATCCTTGAAAACCTGTACCGCAGAGCTTCAATCTGCATTTGGCACCTGCTCAAAAGAGATGATATGAATACTAGTGTTTAACACATTGTGAACTGCAGTACAGGCTCTCAGATCCCATCAGCATAGAACTGAAGCACTCAGGCATCCAAAGACACAGAAACTCAGTTCCATCCAGGCATTCAAGGTGAAACTGAAAGCTGCCTAAGCATCACTTGACGTTGTAAATTGAACTGTTGAAATCAGTCCCACTGTTAACAGAACATGCTGCTGTCTCAGATTTAGACACCACAGAGAAGTATGATCCAAATGTAAATGCTTAGGAGAAGGTTTCCATGACTATTCTTGGGCTGCCAAATTTCTGCAGTTAGTTACAGGCTTGTCTGGCCAAGTGCATGAAAATTATAACATCCTGGAACATCTCTGAAATTCTGACACATCTGAAAGGGGCCCAGAACCAATTCATGAGGAGGAAATGGCTGTTGCAACAGAAACCATAAGGACTCCCCCTGATGTAGCCATGTTTTGTTGAAGTACCCATTTCTCCCCTTCCTTCCCCCCACACAGTGGCCCACATGATTCTCTTCCCAGAATGTTCCAGAAGTAAAGATGGCCGCTGCTCACTTTTTAAGGACATCTAAATTTCAAAAATAAATCCTTTCAGTGTAACAGTAGAAAAGGTGTTGTGGCCAATGACATTAAAAATATATTTGCATTGCACCTTCATCATGATGAGAGGGAGTTCAGATGTGTTTGCCACATAACTCAGGGGTGAAATCCAGCAGGTTCTGACAGGTTCTGGAGAACCGGTAGCAGAAATTTTGAGGAGTTTGGAGAACCGATAAATACCATCTCTGACTGGCCCCAGAGTGGGGTGGGAATGGAAATTTTGCAATATTCTTCCCGCAGGAGTGGGGAGGGAATGGGGATTTTGCAGTATCCTTCCCCTGCCACGCGCACCAAGCCACACCCATAGAACCGGTAATTTTTAAAAAATGACTTTCACCACTGACATAACTGTATGGCTGAAGTTGGAATCCTTGTCCCTTAGACTGAGTTTTCTCTTTTGGTTTGATTTTTGGACATGGACAAGGATTCCACTGTATGAGAACCTAAGGGATACAACCCAAATCATGTCTACATTGCAACCTTTAATGTTCTTTTAATTAAGGACTAGCTTCTAATTTCACATTTTCCAAGACATCATCATCATCATCATCATCATCATCATCATCATCATAGCAGCTGCCCATGGATATTCTTGGAAAATAATTGTCAAATATGCCCACCCATCTACACGAAGACAAATAGAAGGGGAGGCAATTAAGCATGCTTGGGAGTAAAAAATGATGAATAATGATTTTCTCAGCCAAAATCATTATATAGAAGGAAAATCAACCAATATTTTCCATATATTCTCTTACTGCCAAAGTTATCCTTGTGAAGGAGGAGGAATAAATGTATCTACAGGCCATGTATACATATAATATAGCTACTAGGTTAAAGTGCATTTACCCAGAAGTAACTGCTACTAAAATGCAGAAATATGTCTTAAGCTTACAATGCTAGTGGCTTTTCCAGAATCACATGAGTGCAACAAGGCTATAAAGGCATGACCCTTTGTCTCCCAAGACTCTGCTCTCATCAACAAAGCTGTTTTTCCTGCCTTTTTAATCATCAAATGCTCCCTGATTGAAGGCCCTTCTTGGAGGCCCCAGACAAATTGTGGTTTGTTGACCTCAGTGAAATCTGGAAGAAATTCATTGCAAAAGAATGTAGTGGCATCAAAGGGGATTCAGCCTTGAAGACTGGAATCTTTGTTTGCCAAGACTTCTAAGAACAATTATTTAATTAGTCTCCTTCCAGCCCTTTACTGACCCCACAAGCAGCTGCAGTGGGGATCCCAAAGAATCCCAAAGGAGAACCTTAGACCACAGAGGAAATGTCCAGAAAAGACTCAATAGAAAAATCCTAGATTACTAAGCTTAGCTACCACCCACAGACCTCAGTTCATGATTCACTATTATATATGCCCAGGAACTGAATTCCTTGAGGAGGAAAGAAAGAAAATAGAAAAGCACAAGGACAGAAAGAACCCACTTAAACTTATTAGCAGTCTTTTTTTTTTTTGCCTCAATGCATGGTAATATAAGAACTGGTGTAGTGTTGTGGTTAAGTGTTGGAGCTAATTTGAATTAAGAAGTCTAAAGTTCATACATTGCTTCAGCCATAGAATAAGTTGCTTTGGAAAATGCAAACAAATCAAATTATTAGGTCAGTTCAATGTACGAACCTGCTGAATTTTTATATTGCACACTCACTGTATTCATAAAGGAGAGATCAGCCAATGGTGGGGGAAAGAGTTTAGGTACTGTATTATAGAGGAAAGCATCAACAACAACTTTAAACAGAGGTTTAAAAGTGCAACTTTGGGGTTTGATTGTACTCATTTATACTTCCTGAATATAATCTGTTCTTTTTATGCATATTTTGCATGTTGTTTTTAAAAATCAACTAAAATGTAATCTGTATTTTATTTCTCTTGTTCATAATTATATACATTATATATATACATTTTACCATGTATTGTTTGAGAGGTAAACAGCAACACATTCTAAAAAGTGTGAATGTTAAAGTTTATCTGCATTCTAGCTTAGATACAGATTCAGGAAAGGGCAATTCACATTAAAATGCAGACCAAACCATCTCCCTCTCTTACTTAATTCTAATACAGGTTCATGTAATATCACACTTGTAGCTCCCTTCAGCTTGCTTTCAAAGAAAAATGCACACAAACAATATTCCTCACTGTTCACCAATATGAGAACAAGAATAAAGATAGTATTCTACCAACAATCTGATGATTTCCTGCTTGTCTAGCAAAATCAAAAAAGTATGGCTTTCTTCAGAAGCTGCTGCTATGTAAAGGAATATGGTACCCTCACAATGGATCAACCTTTCCTGCATTAGTTCTAAATAGCTGCATACCCCTCTCTTGTTCCATCAGTAATGAAAATTAAAATCCAGGAGGCAGATACTGATGATGGAGGACAAGAATTCTGCAAACAACAGGAGTCAATTTTGATGATATAATAAATAAAAAAGCAGAGGATCTTCTCAAAATTCTACAAAGAATCTGGGAAGTCCACAAAAACAGGTGAAGCTTCTGGAGCCCTTGAAAAATATTAGTTGCTTCAAAGTTTCCACAAAATGGTAAATAAAGAAAAATGACACTATTTAAATTCATGACTTTTTTCATTCCTTAACTCACCTACAGATGACTGAAAATCAAATAATGCATGACACTGAACAGAGTTCTTAAAACTGAGGGATGTTGCTCTTAACCACCAAATCTATCACATCTGAATCTCTTTTGCATTCTGGAATATTCACATACACATATATATGCACATAAACACACAAACACATACACATTTTATGTTCCTCCTAAGTATATAATGGTTAAAAGTAAGAGGAACTTTCAAAATAAGAATTAACTTGTAACTAGAGCCTTGGCCATTGCAAAGGAAGGCAACAGAATATAAATGTATACATTTACATTATGTTATACCAGGTGTTTTCAAAATAATGTATTCATGATGGGCTTTCTATATCATCTGTAACAATAACAAATGTTGCAAAAAAATCTATAAAAATAGACTAAAAGGAGAACGAGCAATACTGATAGGAGAGAGATTCCACCCAGCTTCGCTTCTCCTTTTTGAAATTAAAAAAAGTAATAACTCAACAGCTGCACACTTCATGCACTGTGCTGGAGCTCCTTCTAGTGGCAAAATTTCCAGCTGCTTCCATTGATTAGCTTTTATTTTTTGCAAATTTCTCAGCGACTTGAATTTGACTTCTGGTAAAATATAAAGACACATCCATATAGCTTTCTTGATAATAATATTATAGTCATATTTTATTGCCTTCTTCTGGGATGATCAGTTGACCTTCCAATCCAACTTACAGTTTTATGATTTCCTGGGTGCTAGCTTGATTTGAACCCCATTAAGGTGTTGCATAGATCATTGCTACCTAGCTGGATATTTTTGGAATATCAAATAATTCACTCTAAGGCTATAGGGCAGTGATGGCTAACCTTTTTGCTGTTGTGTGCCAAAAGCAGGGGGCGCACGGGAGGGTCATGCATGTGCCCATACCCATAATTCAATGCCCTCCGTGCCCCGACTCCTCCATGCATGCACACGCGACACCCCCCGCACTCCACCTGCTTTTTGCACATGATGGCATGGTGTGCCCTGTAGGCCCCGTTTTTGCCCTCCCTAGGCTCCAGAGGCTTTTTAGGAGCCTGGGAAGAGCAAAAATGGCCTTCCCCACCCACCCGTGGAAGCCCTCCGGGGGCCGGAAACAGCCCGTTTCCTAACTTCCAGTGGCCCCGAAGACCCAAAAATCAACTGGCTGGAGTGCACATGCACGCTGGAGCTGAGCTAGGGCAATGCTCACATGCCCACAGATAAGGCTCTGTGTGGCATAGATTTACCATCACAGCTATAGGGTATTCTATTCTTCAGTGATGGATTTCACTTAGACTATTATTCCCCAATTTAAGATCCTTCAGATTTCTCAGTTTATGAAGGGAGCTAAGCAAGGTTGCTATCACACACTGTAGAATGGAAGTTAACCTCTTCCATCTGTTTAGCTTCACAGAATTTTGCAGTGGAAATATGACTTGAAATAACAGAGATGGCATTCAAGAACAAGAGATAGAAACACAGCTTAATCAGACGATTTTTCTTTTTTTCTTTTCTTTTCTATTTCTTTTTTTCTTTTGCTATTTCTTTTAGAATCTGTCCAATTCATACAAAGTACAAGTACTGGAACAAACTAAAAAACTAACTAGCAGATTCTTCAGTAGCTTTGAGAAACAAATGGCTGCAGACTCAATGTTGGCAATAGTGCAGAGATGACATGTGAGTATTTGTATCAGTAATATGACTTAATCTGTGGTCTAATCTTTGAACCACCTGTAACACATTCCTATAGAATCATGTTCTTCATGCTTCCAAAAGCCAATGTGGCTGGTATTAAGGATCAGTGGGAAACAAAGCTCTTTTAAATTATTTCTCTCAACTAAACTTTTATATTTCCCTACCACTCAAAAAGCCTTAGGGAAGAGGATGTTTCCTTGCATCTGTTGTACTATGTTCCAACAACAGCCTACTCAAAGAACTACCATGGAAAAAAGAAAGCTCCCACCAACACTGTTAAGCTGCTGTACAGTATATAAACAGAGAGCAAACTCCACTCCCTTCTACCATGAAGATAACCCATGACTTGCTCTGCAAGCATAATTCATTTCTTTATTAGGTAACAGAAGAGAGTGGAGTTTGGTGGTTCCAAGGACTTTGGAGGGGGCAGAATGTAATTCAAATTAAAGCAATGGGTTTGGGATTTCACACTGTATTAAGATCCGGTAGCCCAATAAATGACCCTAGCCATCTCTGGCTCATACAGGTTTTAAGGTTACAAAGAGCGGAGTGGGAGAGGAAAATCAATTGCAGGAGAAACAATCCTTAAGAGCCAATGATACTTCTCTAGTACTGTCTCTTTTCAGTTCTTTTATTTCCAGATGATTGCTGTGGAATAAAATTATAAAAAGTTGGCAGGTGTTCTTTTTTCACTTGAATGTTTTAATGGAAGACTATAAAGAATAGAATAGAATAGAATTTTTATTGGCCAAGTGTGATTGGACACACAAGGAATTTGTCTTGGTGCATATGCTCTCAGTGTACATAAAACAAAAGATACGTTCATCAAGGTACAACATTTACAACACAATTGATGGTCAATATATCAATATAAATCATAAGGATTGCCAGCAACAAGTTATAATCATACAGTCATAAATGGAAAGAGATTGGTGATGGGAACTATGAGAAGATTAATAGTAGTGCAGATTCAGTAAATAGTTTGACAGTGTTGATGGAATTATTTGTTTAGCAGAGTGATGGCCTTCGGGAAAAAACTGTTCTTATGTCTAGTTGTTCTGGTGTGCAGTGCTCTATAGCGTCGTTTTGAGGGTAGTAGTTGAAACAGTTTATGTCCAGGATGCGAGGGGTCTGTAAATATTTTCACGGTCCTCTTCTTGATTCGTGCATCCATCATAATTAAACTTCAAACATGTATCTTAAAATATTTTAGTATGACTTAGGTAGGATTACCCAACCTGGGCAGTAAAATCCAGATAGGGCAGGAAAGATATCATACATAGTTAAATGATGTAAGGATTTTAAATATTTTAGCTGCACTGTAATATTATTGTCGTGATCATTTTTCTTTCACTTTTGGATTTGATTCTCATGGTTTTACTTGTTGTCCTCCGAAGTCACAGAAATGAGATTCTCCCCCCATATAAATCATTTAAATGCATACATAGATACATAGCAATAGCAATAGTACTTAAACTTATATACCACTTTACAGCCCTCTCTAAGCGGTTTACAGTCAGTATATTGCCCCCAACAATTTTTTACCCACCTCGGAAGGATGGAAGGCTGAGTCAACCTTGAGCCTGGTGAGATTTGAACTGCCAAATTGCAGGTAGCTGGCAGTCAGCAGAAGTAACCTGCAGTACTGAACTCTAACCACTGTATCATTGTAACTCATACATACATACAAAAATAATTGTCTTAAAAACAATTCTGGTTTTACAATAAACTTTTTTAAAAAGAAGCATGTATTTCATATTTGAGGAAGATTTGGGCCTGGTGATGCTGTTCTTAAAACAATGTTCTTCAAAACAAGTTCCATGTTTCCTATCACATCTTTATGGCAGAAAGAAAACATTTTAAAATGCCAGGAATACTTTTTTCTTTAAAAATTAACTGCAATAGCTGAGGAACAGAGATGTGATTTCTCTAGATACTGTATATATATATATATATGACATATAGGTATATTACCATATACATTTGTGGTCAGATAACATCATTTCGCACTCAGTTCTATATCTTGACTTCAGGCTGGCCAAATATTGTCAAAGATATCAGTGTCTGAATAGGGAAGCACAGTTCCAGGATCAACTCTAGCAGGACAGAGTAGCTGTTGCTATGGGACCACATGGGTCAGAGGAATTTCTACCCTCAGTTTTGAATGAGTTCTGGAATGGGGCTGGTATGCAACTTGATCTTCCTGTTTGGTGAGCAGGCAGTAGCTGTAGCCAAGGCCTTTGTATAGATACATTTAGTGTGTTCTCGTTCTGGGAGGCTCTCCCCAGTCATTCATACCTTTATCAGTATGTATGTGGCAATTGCAATGTATTCTAGATGTATTAAAAACTACTTAAAGCTGCAGCTGATCCAAAATGAGGTGGCATAGCTGCATTCATTGCCAGTAAGACTCCAGAGATAATTCAAGGTAGTTATTATTTTTTATCAAGACCTACCTGGCATGAGGAGGACTGAAGGACTGCCTGTGCCCATTCCACCTGTTTATTTATTTATTTTGTCACATAGTATATATAAGCATAAGCATGAAATCATTATACAATATAAGCATATATATGAGTATGTAATAACTATATTAATTGGATATAACGAAAGGAAACATTAGGACAGGAACGGTAGGCACGCTGGTGCTCTTATGCACGCCCCTTACAGACCTCTTAGGAATGGGGTGAGGTCAATGGTAGACAGTTTTTGGTTGAAGCTTTGGGGATTTTGGGAAAAGACCACAGAGTCAGGCAGTGTATTCCAAGCATTAACAACTCTGTTACTGAAGTCATATTTTCTGCAATCAAGATTGGAGCGGTTAACATTAAGCTTAAATCTATTGTGTGCTTGTGTATTGTTGCAATTGAAGCTGAAGTAGTCTTCGACAGGAAGGACATTGTAATAGATGATTCTATGAGTTAAACTCAGGTCATGTCGAAGGCGGCGTAGTTCTAAATTTTCTAAACCCAGGATTTCAAGTCTGGTGGCATAAGGTATTTTGTTGTATTCAGAGGAGTGAACTCTTCTTGTAAAATATTTCTGGACACGTTCAATTGTATTGTCAGAAATGTGGTATGGGTTCCAGACAGTCGAGCTATATTCAAGAATTGGTCTAGCAAATGTTTTATATGCTCTGGTTAGTAGTGTAGTGTTTTTGGAAAAGAAGCTACGCAAGATTAGGTTTACAACTCTCAAGGCCTTTTTTGCGATGTACTTACAGTGGGCTTTGGCACTTAGATCATTTGATATGAAAACTCCAAGATCTTTAACAGGGTGGGGGTCATCAGTAAGGTAATTTCCATCAAGCTTGTACTTAATGTTTAGGTTCTTTTTTCCAATATGTAAGACTGAGCATTTGCTGGTTGAAATTTGAGGTTGCCAAGTTTTAGACCATTCAGATAAAAAGTCAAGGTCTTTTTGGAGGATAGCTGTATTGGTGGTGGTGTTAAATAGTTTGACATCGTCAGCAAAGAGAACACTATTACTTGTAATATGGTCACAGAGATCATTAATGTGCAATATGAAGAGAGTTGGTCCAAGAACGCTGCCTTGGGGAACGCCACTTTTAACAGGAACAGGATTTGATAGAGCTGTTCAGCTCTATCTGAATAGCTCTATCTGAAGCTCTATTTGATAGTTCAGACAGTTGACATGCTCTGAATCCCATCCATTATTTAATGGGATCCTGGAAACATGCCTTCTCTGTTGCACACTTGCCCTTTGGAACAATATTCACCCAGAGATTGAAACAGCCCTTTCCTTACTTTCATCAAGCAATCCTTGAAGATCTGGCTCCTCACCCAGGCCTTGGGCTAGAATGATTCCTTTGGAAGGATACGTATGTGGGAGTGATTGTGGGTTGTTCCCTGCATGTCAACAATTGTTTGTTTTTATTGCTTTTATATTTATTTTTATTGTTATTCATCAACCTAAATTTGGGTAACCTATATGATAAATAAAAATAAGGATTAAACAATCTGGTTTTAAAAGAATTGTTTTTCAATGTTAAAATGAAAAACAAAAAAATACCTGTATGAATGAAAAAAATCATTATAAAAAAAGGTAAAAGCATCCCAATGTGATAAGCCTAAATCAGAGACATATTCATTCTTTCTCCTAAACTGACATCTAATCACTTTGAAATAAAATTTCCCCCACCTCAATAATCCTCTAATTTGTAATTGGTTATAAAGGGTATACCGATTTTCTCCCCCACTATGTTGCTCCAACAGCTGTATCAACTCCAAACCTTATTTTGAGATACTTTGCAAACGTTTCGTGATTATGAAAGTTCCTCATTCCACTATCCTTTGATAGGCTGACATTTGCAGAATAAAATAAGAAAGTATTCCTTGTTGTCTCTAAACATTATGAACTTTTTTTCTATTTCACCCTTTCCTATTTTTTCCTGCTTTTTCTTGTATCTATCGTTCAATTCTTTGAAAAACCCCCGCTTCAACTAGAACTTGGACTGTGATAGCTTGGTTTGAAGTTACGGTAATATGCAGCTTCCAGAAATTATTCCTGAGCCAAATTAAATTGATTTATAAACATTTCTCCACTACAGCCACTAGAGTTTGCTCATGTTCAGCATAAAGAATTTGAGACTAAGATATTTATGTTTGATCTGAACCTGAGCCAGTTCAACAGGCCGATTGTCAACTCTTTTTTCAGTATTGTGTCCAAAATTCCAACTCCTGAATTCTTTTTCAATGAGATTCTAACATTATATTTTTAAGTTATTTTTCATCTTTCTGCATTGCCTCAATATTTCATTCAGGCAGTTCAAATTTTATGACATATCTTAAAAGCCTCCTACTACTTAATGAAGCATAAGTAACTCAAAATTTGTAACTTCACTTGGCTTAATTACAAGAGTCTAAACTGCTCTCTGAAAATTTCCCAGATTATAACTAATTGGGATACACACAGTTATTACCTTCCCAGAAAAAAAGTATAATATTTTTGTGTCCACGTGTTTTATGAAAAAAATGGCATTTGAACAAAGTTTTCTTTAATTTGCAGCTGTTTTTCTCCCCCTTAAAATGTATTTTTCTTATTTAGTATATAAGGAGTATTTAAGTACTTCAAAATTATTAATATAGTAAAACAAAACATTCAGAAAAAGTATAATGTGTGTGCATCTTGGTACAAAATTTCCTCCCTCCCTTCACTTATTAAATACTGCACCAGTGAGAGAAACATGAATTTAGGTTTTAGGAGAATTTCAGTTAAAACAAGACATTTTCAATGTTTTACACAATTTTGTTACTGGAGCTGGGGCTGGATCTGCTTGTTCTTGCAATTTCATCCATTTTCAAAAGCTGAATTGCTTTATTTCAACATTGCTTCTTTAAAAAAAAATCACAACAAACCAGTTTTTCTTTCTTACTTTCAGTACTTGCAGTTGGTGGACTTTTTCAAGAATCCTTCTCTCTTCTCCCACTAGCAATAGAGAGATCCAGTGTCCTGTTTTTGGTATTAGAGCCCTACTTTTATGAATTACTTAAAACTTATCTCAAAAAAAAAAAATTGGCAAAAAAGGCGCTTTTGTATTTATTTGTTGAAGCATCCCGTTCTGATGGTAAGATAGTTCTTCAGTAGTCCATTTCTACAAAAAGAGAAGAAAAACGAAGAGAGAAGCGAGCCGAAGAAGACAAGATAAATGCTTGAAACCCAAGCATGTAATCACCTTATCCATAGGGTTTATAATTGAGAAATTCACTGTTAGTTTTCTGACTAAAGAGAAATATCCATTTTTTACACTTTTCCCTTCAATTTTCTGTTTCCTAATATGATTTGATTGCTTATTTGTTCCCTATGATTATCATTATGATTTTTGTACGAATGTTGTACCTTATGATTTTTGACGAATGTATTTTTTCTTTTATGTACACTGAGAGCATATGCACCAAGACAAATTCCTTGTGTGTCCAATCACACTTGGCCAATAAAAAAATCTATTCTATTCTATTCTATTCTATTCTATTCTATTCTATTCTATTCAATCCGATACCATGATACATAGGATACGAACGATGCACCTCACGATGTGCCACGCAGTGACCCGTTTAATAAAGTGAGGAGGCAAACCTATAGAGCCGCCAACGTTTTGAAAAGAGCAGAATGCGCTCATCTCTAGAACGTTTCTTTAATTATCAGACTGCGCTTAAATAAGATTTTGTATTTTAAAGTCGGAAAACTCATTTTCGGGTCCGGAACCTTTTTCGCTGTGACTCCTGTTTCCAACCGGACACATTACACTAACGTTCTTTTGCGTGGCCGTTCAGCTGTATATATATATATATATATATTTTTACCGGTCTCGAGGCTTGACATCCCGAAATGCTTTGCGACAATTACTTCTTTTCCGGTTTTGGCTAGAACTTCGGCGGACGCGTAAGTTGAATTGTAGCTCCTGGAATCCTCGATCATCGGCCTCGAGGAAAACTGTAGTGCGGCGGATTCCCGGGAGGGGAAAAGACTGTTGTCTTACTAAACGGTTTTTACTTTTATTTTTCCCTTCTGCTGGCGGGGGTGGGGGGTGGAATGCGAGGGAATAGATGAGCTTGGGGGGAAGGATGGTTCACCGGAATGGATGGAAGAAAAGAGGCCGGGTGGGCGGTTTAAGTCTCGAGGATCAGTTGGTGTAAAAGGAAATGAAATGAGGCTTTCTGGAGGTTACTTAATAACGTCTTTGTTTCTCGGAAGGCTGTGCTGCTTGGTGGGCATTGAACGTTTTTCTGAAACGGGGAGCTCAGTCTGTTGTGCGTCTACTACACGCAGGATATAGTTAGTATATGGTCGGTTATTGAATTGAGTTTTACTCTTTTTTTTAGTAGTTGGAGCTTAATTTTGATATCTGTTGCCTTGCCGTCAAGTTGCTTGGATAGGCAGTGTCTAATTGAATACAATACAATGTACAATATTCTTTAACGGCCGAGTGTGATTGGGCACACAAGGAATTTGTCTGCATAAGCTCTCACTGTACATACAGACAACGAAGTCACATGTTCACCATTCCGGTGAACCATAAGATATCGATAGTGGAAGGTAATAGGAAAGATGAGAAGGATAATAATAATAGACCCCTACTACATCGGTATAAATATCCTTAGACATAAGACAGTTATGTGGGAATTAGGTGTTCAGCAGAGGGATGGCATAATGGGGGGGGAACTGTTATTATAGTTGTTTTGGCATGCAATGAATGTCCTGTAGCGGCGTCCTGAGGGGAGGAGTTGAAACAGTTTTGTCTGGGATGTGAGGGGTTTTTTAAAGCCCTCTTTCTGGCTTATGCAGTATATAGGTCCTACGTGGAAGTCTGGCTTAAGCCATGAGCCCTGTCCTGAATCAGCAAGTGAACATTAGTTCATATGTGAGTGTAAAGAATGTAAAATATTTGTGGATTTGTGCCCTTTTTTTGTGTTTTAAGTTTAATGCTTCCTGTCTTTGCTTCTTTCAATAGGTTTAGCCATGGCCAAGTCCAAGAACCATACTACACACAATCAATGTAGGTTTTAATTTGAGGAATGAAAATAGCTGTAATGTTACTATTTGCCTTATTTGAAAGGACTAATATTGGCATAATAGCTTAAATCAATATTCACTAATTTTTATTAACATTTCTTATATAGTTTATAATATATACATACATACATACATATACATATATATATATATATACACACACACATACACACAGGCACACATTACAACTTTATATTGTAATATAAAGTGAAGTATGAATAGTCTTGAGTTTGTTTCGTTGGAGGGGGTTGCCTTACTAAATTATTAGAGAGCACAAAAACTATTACTCAATTTCTTCTACTTTCTGCTTAATGGAAGTAGACATCTCTGCCCAAAAGCAAGCAATCCCAATTCTAGTCATTGAGAAGGCTAATCGTTTAGCTTTACAGGGGCAACCGTATACTCATCATATAAGCATTGAGCATAAATACGGAAATGTAATCCTTTCCTAGGTTCTTGATAATGGCCAGTCTTGTCATTCTCTGATTCCTGTGTAATTTTCATATAGAATTATCCTTGTCTAATAGTCTAATACTATTTGCCATTAGTGTCCTGCAAATATTTATATTTTTTAGTAAAAGGATATTTGGAATAAAATTGTGTGAAAACGCAAATGGATAATAATTGTATGCTTGGTAAATTGGTTTGAGACATTAAAGTACATGCTGAATTTAACACTGATGGAACAATACCACATATGACTGGAGAAAAGTTATGACTTAATATTGAATTGTATATAGTAAACAGAACAAGATTGAAATCTTATTGGAACTAATGATAGATTTGTATTGCCTACTTCTTAAGAAATATTGGGTTTCAATCTCATGTAAAGGATAAGACACCCTTAGAAAGCAATTGTGTGGTTTTCATGAGAAAAATTATGAATGTATTTTGGCAGTCCCAAAGATTCTAGGTTTTTAGCCACTGTTACATTACTTTGTAGAATTTTCAAACCTAGAAATTGCAACTTGAAATAGATATTTTGCTATTTTTTAAAGCAGATAAAACTAATAGAGAAACAGAAATGTAGAATATTAATTTATTATCTTAAATTATTGAATATTATTTCTGAACAGCTCGCAAATGGCACAGAAACGGCATTAAGAAACCCAGGTCACATAGATACGAATCTCTGAAAGGGGTGAGTGCCTTCTTATCAACTCATTTGCAGCTGCTGACATTGACAGATGGCTCATTGTGTCTCTGTATGGGGGCCTGACAACAGTGAATGGTAGTGCGTGATCACAGACCATGACATAAAGCACTGAGGCAATCCCGCTTCAGTATCACACATCAATATTATAAACCCCCAATCTGAAAGAAGCAGCCTAATAATGATAACTGAGAAATGTAGATTTTATTTTGTAGGTGCCCAATATAGCATACAACTACCATTCTCTGAGTGACCCTGTTTCCTTATGATGCTGATTAGGAATAGGCAAAATTCACTACCATCCGCCTAAGGTTTGATTAGACCCTAAAGTGGACCTATTTCATCTAAACACCATATTTGGGATACCTTGAATTGCTTATAGTTGCAAGGATTTAATTTTGGAAACTGTCCTTGAAATGGCAAAGTTCATATGAGTTGCCATGATTTGGAGTGGAAACAGAATATTCCAGAATTCTTCGGGCTATTCTGTTCACAAATCAGTGCATTTTGTTCATTTCTAGAATTGTTTGGTTAGACATTGTTCCATAATAATTATTTTATTTGTATCCCACCTTTATTGTTTTTACAAATAATTCAAGGCAGCTAACACATCCTTCATACAAGGCCATTTGAAAGAACAAGAAAAGGCAGAAGAGTAGATGGGGGCAGTCTGGGTGGATTTATGAAGGACTGTCACATGACTCAGGTGGCTTACAATTGGATAAAATACAACAGATTAAAACATGACAACAAATACATTAAATTGTCTACTTCGCTGTCTTGAGCTTTAGTAAACTTCCAAATAATATGTGAATAAAAAAACAAATTATATTTCTTGTGTCTTCCCAACCATTGTCTCCCTTTCTAGGTGGATCCCAAATTCCTGAGGAATATGCGCTTTGCGAAGAAGCACAACAAGAAAGGACTTAAAAAAATGCGGGCTAATAATGCTAAAAATGCTAAATAACCAGCCTGACTTTCTATAGCGAAGGGAACTACCTTGATTAGTAATTGGATGACAATTTTTCCATGTAACATCTTTCACTCAAACTATTTTATATTAATAAAAATAAATGTAATATGTATGTGCAGTGTCAGGTTTTCATTGTGTCTACAAGAGTTTACACTTTCTGAACATGTTTTTTAGAACAAGTTAATCCTAGTAACTTCTGTGTTATGTGTCTCACAATCATTGCTATTATTAAAGTGCTCAAGAATTTGTATTCTGAACTGAGTTTTCAAGATATGGATTCAGTTATACATACAATTCAGTTCCTATTTAGCCTGCAGATCAGAATATTACAGGGTATTTTATCAAATACCTCATTAAAATTAAGCTACATTATGTTCCATCATTCTGAAAATTTACTATGGAAATAATTCAGTCAAAATTTTTTTTGAGATTTTCTGACAAATGCATGCTGATGTATTTTTAATAATCATAACACTTTTAAATATGGTTGCAGCTCAATCTCTAGTTTGCTCTTGCATCTTCACAGGTATTAATGTCACATTCATAATTTAAATTGATGTCTTTAAACCTTTGTCCTCATTTCCCCTTTTTGCCTCCCTTCTCTGAGGATTTCTCAGTTTGATTAGAATACCTTCAGCATCCTAAAGTACCATTCTTTGGCCATAGATATTTTAAAGAATTAAAAATCTGGAGATAATTGCTGATTATATTATGCCAGAGCTAGAATCCCCATATTTCAGAAGACTGAGCAAGGAAAGAGCCTTTTTTGTTATTCTTTTGACATCTTCATTAAATAGCTGGAAAAATTGTTATTCTTAAAGCAATTTAAGAAACCCATTTTTTTTTCTGTATTCTCTGCTAACCTCAGCTCATTCTGCACTTCAAATTTTCTAACAGTTTGTTATTATTTCTGAACAATGTTCCTCTTTTTACCCTTGTGTTTTCTTTTTAATTCAGAATTTCTCTTAAGGTTTTTGTGCAAAGAGCTAATTTCCTCAATGATACTGTTTTTGAAAAAGTTTCCTCATATTGTACTTTATGTTTTAATCTACATAATCTTTTTATCAATTACATTGTTTCCATATAGGTTTTAGTCATACAGTAATTTTATTGCTTTGTATCTGTAATTCCGTTCTTATTTTTCCATAATTTATAGCAGCCTTCCTCAGCCTTTTCCCTGGAGGAACCCTTAAAATAACACTCAGGTCTTAGGAACCCATGTATAAAAATATTTATATTTAGACCTCATGATATACGTAGCACATGCTTTTTTTAAAAAAATAGTTACTTTTCAATCATAATCTCTAATGGAAAGCCAGTTGAGAAAAGCTGGTTTAGGGACTAAATTGTCCACACTGGAATAATTTTAAACGTATATATCTCTGACGTTATGCTTTTGCTTGACAATGAACAGCATTAATTTTTTTTTTAAAAAAATCAACAGTCAACTCTTTCTAGGGTTCCTCAATTAAGTTCCTATTGATTAGTGGTGCATCAAAGATGCCTTTCGGGGAGAAAATTGTCAGCAATTCAAGTGAGGAATTTCCTGGAATGACACCTGCAGAGTTTGTCTCCTAACACATAATCATCCTTTTATGCCCTATTTTACAAATCTCAAGCCTTTAGTTAAATATACAAAAAACTGACAGAAAACAACCTATTGTAATGGTCCATCAAGTCTTCCCTTTGAGGGTTTTTTTTTTGTTTGTTTCCTTTTCGTCAAGTGATGGATATGTTTATCCCAAGCATGTTTAAGCTCAGTTATTGAGGCTTGACCCTCTACCTCCACTGGAAGCTGGTTCCAAGCTTATACTACTCTCTGTGAAGTAATACTTCATAACCTTATTTTTGAAATTCCCTCCTGTAGATTTGAAGTTACACTCCCATGTTTCTAGTTTTTGCTTAATATTGAAAATAATGCCTTCTAGAACATTATTCACAGTCTTAATATATTTAAAGGTTTCAATTATGTCTGTCCCCACCTTTTCCTTCTGTCTTCCAGATTGTACATACTCAGCTTCTACAATCTCAGACCTTGTACCACTTTGTTACCTGTCTCTGAACTTGCTCAGTCTTAAGTGAGGTTCTCCAAACTGGACACAGTATTCCCTATGGGGTCTCATTAAATCCCTATATTGTGAGATTTGAACTTCCTTTATTCTGCTGCTGATCCCTCTAGTAATGCATCTCAAAATGTTTGTCTTCATTGCAGCACTTTTTTACTAATTTTGCAGTCATCTGCTATGAGCACCTAAATCCTTTCCCTCGATTCTAACACTGTACCTTTCATGTTGTACCCTGTCTGAGGATTCTTTTCCCCCCCAAGTATGTTTAGAAATAATGAACTGCAGTCTTCACATTTTTAATCAATTTTCTAGCAATGCCAGATTTTCCAAGTTAGAAATACCCCTGGGAACATCAACTCTATTATATACCTTTGTATCATCAGCAAAAAAGACAAACTTTACCGAGCAATTCTGTTATATCACTTACACATTGAACAGAACAAAACCTGGGGCTGAGCCTTGTAGTATGTTGCGACTGGTCTCTGTTCACACTGTGCCCCATCAACAATCGTATGCTAGTGTTTCCCCGAAAATAAGACCCTGTCTTATATTTTTTTGAACCCTGAAATAAGCGCTTGACCTTATTGGCTTGTGCTTATTGGCTTGGACAATCGGGGGATGTCTAATTTTGGGGGAAACGGTAGGATTTATCCCAGAGCCAGCTTCCTATCCACTGAACCACCCAATGATTAAGCCCTAGCCTGAACATGTTTTTAATGAGTTTTTTATATGGAACAATACCAAATGCTTTGCTAAAATCCAGAACCACCTTCAGCCAAAACATTTGTTTTATTAAAAATTTTCTTTCATTATACATGTTTTATGAACAGAGTGTTGACCTGGACACATCTTATACATTGCTTTTTCCATATTCATCCCTTTTATATAATTCTTTATCACAAATATATCATTTTTCACTGTATCTTCCTCTCTCTTCCGCCCCGCCCCCCCCAATACATTTTACATATTTCCAATTTTGGCCATGATATTCTTTTTCCATATTTTTTTTTCTTATTTCAATCTCTTCTTAGTACCTAACATATAATTCGCCCTTTAACTCTTAATTTAGCCAAAACATTTGTGATATGTTGCTCCAGGAAACCCTATCGGCATCTTTTTCTTTGGCAGGGTTGGGTTTTAGACACCGAAAACCATATTGTGTCCTATTTATGTTAACTTCATTGCTTTCAATAGTGCCACACAGTCAATGCTTTGGATTTCTAAATCAATGGTGACAATCTTGACACAGTCTCTGTTTATTTTGTGAAAAAGTTGCATCTTTCTGCTGTTGTATTCCAATCATGAAAATCATTCTCCAATTTAAAGAGGCACATCTTAAGTCATGTTTGTCTTTCCAAAGCTTATCTTGTTTTAATTTCCAATATCAGAGTATGAAATATCTCCTAATTGGACTATTGCAATTCACTCTATATGAGGCTACCCTTGAAAAGTATCTGGAAGCTTCAGTCGGTGCAAAATGGGACACTGTGAGCTACAGTATATTGGGTGTCCAAAGAAGGGCACATCTAACACCTCTGCTCCACAAACCACACTGAGTGCCACTTCGCTTCTGGGTCCAATTCAAGGTGTTGGTTATGACCTTTAAAGCTCTACATGTCATGGACCCAGACTGTCTATGTAACTGGCTTGGTTCGATCACATCAGCCCATCCCATCCATCTTCCTCCAGGCAAGAGGAAGGTATGTTGCAGACCACATCAGTCAAAGAATTCCAATTGGCGGGTTCTAGGAAGAGAGCCTTTTCTGCCATTATCCTTGTCTTATGGAATATCTTCCCCCTGGAGATGAGGCTGGCCTCCATTCTCCTGGCTTCTCTCAAAGGTGAGAGAGGCCAGGCTTTGCAGCCTTGCATGGGAAGCCCAAAGGATTATGCAGTTGGTGGATAGACTATGGCTGGTGCCCTGAGAACTTTCCATTTATTTTTGTCAACCGATTTTAATAGGGTTCAATTGCCTCCCTGGAAATTTTCTTGCCTCTGAAAATGTTTATGATTTTATAATTTTTTTAAGTTTTAACTTTAAATTAATAGATAGATGGATAGATGATAGATAAATTAATGGATGGATGGATAGATGATGGATAAATGGCTAATGAAAACTATGAATTGTGCTTAGGAATATTTTTTTCTGATTTTTCATTAAATGGCTTAATGTGGCCCAATTTAGTTATCTTTACTGCATTTACAAATCCTTTTGTGAAATATTTGTGTTCATTCCTATAGCCTTCAATTTAAATCTATTTTGTCAAGTTTGCCATGACACATTTTTAGACTGAATTTTGTGCCTTTTTATTTTGATAAAATCAAGAATCTAATTGTATGCTGAAATACGACATACAGTTTTATGATATTTATTTTATTTTATTACAAGTTATATGCACAGGAAAACTCAAGAATTATGTCCCTTAACATGCTTTATTACATGTCATGATGCTTACAACAAAATTGCAGGAATACTTAGTGATATTAAAGTATTAATTTATACGGTCGTATAAAACTCCCAAATTTCAAATATTCAAATTATTACAGGTCAACAATCTAAGATGAATAAAACTTCTTAAATAAAATCTGGCAAGGTTTTATTAAATTTATTTTAAAAATTTAACCATTTATTAAATGTATTAAATACATTTTAAGCTTTTTATTATGGTACATTTATTAAATAATGTTATTAAATTTATTTCATTAATCATTTTTATGTTTTAAAATTTTAATTAGATAAATATTTACCTGGGAGGGGAGAGACCACATGGTCATGGATTTCAAATATTGATTTAGAATTATAGAGGCAAATGTTAGGTACAGGTTTCTAGCATTAGCATAATTGATGCTCATTTAAACTCTCTTGGGATTATCTGCTTTTTTTTAATGTGCTTTGCAAATAATAAAACAAGGAAAGTGTTGTCTGCTACCTAGTCCTTTTCAGCATGAAAAACTTTCCCGCAAACAAATTAAAATAACCTTCAAAAATAATAATCATGAGTTCCTTCCCTCCTTCCTTCCTTCCATAATCATAAATGTTTAAAAGTTTTTCCAGTGTTCTCTATTTCTATGAGCTATATGGTAATCAGCAATATAGTCACTTATCCAGAAGGTGGCAGGTTCTGCATACTTAACAATATTATTCAAATGAAAATAAGGACCTGAGAATATCTGATGAAAATGCCTTTGAACTGTCTAAGACTATAATTCAGTTGCTTGCTAACCTGAAGAATACCAGTCATTAGTTGCCCATAAGAAAACTGTTCATGAAAAAGCCAAAGGAAAATCTCATCCAATGTTTTTTCCCCCCAAGATTTCCAAGCCGAATATTTGGCAAGCTGATGAGCAAGTCATGACAACAGATGTATTGTTTTATTGATAGAAATCTCGTCTTCTGAGTTACACTGAAGCCAAATAGATGTATAATGTCCTTTAATAAGCCTCTACTAATTCATTTGATCTAATGTTCCATTTTTGTCTTAGTGTGAATATAAAAAAAATTGAATCTATCAGATGTCAATAATGACTCAGGCTGATCTTGAGTCAGATAGCAGTCATGGATTGCTCCCGGTTCGGTCTGGTTCTATAGAACCAGTAGTAAAACTGGCGGGAGGCTCCGCCCACCCACCACGCTGTCATCGTGGGTGATCCGTGCGCGTTCCTGTTGCGAACCGGTAGTAAAGGTAAGTAGAACCCACCCCTGCAGGATAGGATTCAAAAATACTACAGGTTTATTCCATGCTATCTATACATAACAGTCTAATCTACTAACAGTCAAGGCAAACTGGCATCAGAGAGCAATAGTTTAATAAAGTATTACTAAAACTAGTAATAGTTCATTAAACCTGTATGCTGCCTAACTCTCAATGACACTTTTGTTATTCCAAAAAATCCCAGTATAGATGTATCCCCAGGATTAACTTTCTGATTACTCTTAAAGAAAGTGAGGCGCTGTTTTATGATCTAATTTGACATAGCTGTATTGTTTCTCCTTGTATTTGAAGTTAAAATTCCTAAACATTTCAGCCTTCTGTTAGAAGGAGGCTTCCCCAGCTGATGAATCTGGTTTGCTGCTTCTACATCTTTTCCATCTATTGCAATAAGCTGATTTTTAATAGCTAAAACTGCACAACTGCCAAGGTGAAAACTGCAGAAAATTGTTATTCACATAGAATTACTAAGCAGTAATGGATAGGTTTGCATATCCTGCTAAGCTGTCTTATCACCTAGAGATACCGTACATGTGAATTAGGTTATTATAATGTCTTCTTGTTTAAAGGTGTTTCAAAGTTAGTGAGGCAAAAGCAGTTTTAGTTATTTCTCCTCATAAACTCTCAGTCAGGAGAATAGGCTATTTATGTGGTTTTCTGTCTGAAAGTTATAATTACATGTGATTTGTTTAAAGACAGCCAGACTGCCTTAAGTCAGGTATGAATCAGGTATGTTGCGCCTTCCAAAATTCCCAATTAACATGATCAGCATATGACCTAGACGAGGGTACCAGGTTGGAGAAGGCTGGTTTAGATACTAACTTCATAAATAGAATAGAACTTTTCTTTCCCCTTTAGGAGCCCTGTGCTCTCCTAAAATTCCATCTGAACTCAGAAATTAAGTAGAATTAGGACCATTTATTACTTTATTAGGAATACCAGAGCTATAGGCTAGATGAGGAAGCTAAAAAAGAACCCAGATTGCAACAACAGCAAGTTATTTCTGTGTCATTTTCCAAACAGACATCCATGCAGTCAACAAGAGTCTGTCTAAATTCCAATGAGCTTTTACCTTAATTATCTAATATTTGGATTGGGAGTACCGTGGGAATGTGTTGGGTGCGTAGTGCTGATGGAGACAGAAGTGTTTCCTCATGTGAGACAGGAACAATGTATAATTATGTTTGTAATTGCACCCTTAATCATTCCACTGCATTACATAACTGTGTTGTAATCATTGTCACCAGAATTAGCAGTCACCATGTTGACTGAGGTCAGCATATTGCCTATATGTATCCTTCATTGGAGCACCACCAATTAAGTTTCTGCATTTTTAAGAGCTCTCCAGCTGGTACTGGAATAAATAGATGCAAATGCTACAGTCTGATTATTCTAAATCAAGCTTGTTGATATTTGATGCAGATGTGGAGCCTTAATTTATTATTCTTTGTGCTTCTCACCTCCTTCCTCCTTTATCATCAAAGGGATAAAAAAATCAAAGGGGCAAAATGTAGCTGAGAACTCCTGGTTCTTCATATAACGCTGATGCGTTCTGTTTTACAAGGATGGGAAAACCTATCACTGATCAAGAGTCCCAAAATCTGTTACCTTAAGTTGTGCATTAACTGATCCTGCTGAAAGGAGGAGGATACCATGTTTTCTTTCTATCTTCATTGAGTTCTTCATTCAGCAATTTCTTAGGCCCCACAAATTGTGTGATAACAAAAATATCTGGCTGGTCAAGATTCCAATTAAGATGTTGAGGTAGACGTATGCAGTATGCATGAGTTCAAACCCCCTTTCCCCCTTCAGTCAGCAAATAAGTTTTAGTTAAACCAGAACAAACTTTTTTCCTGGGAGATAAATTCCTAAACTGTGAGCAGCAACACTGAATAGCTTTCGTCTGCTACTTTCCATTTGCAGTTGCGAAATTCTAGCTTTGTTGGAAGCCTTTGTCATCCCTGACCTTTTGCTCTGTCGTCCTACACAAGAGTTTCCCAAATATGGTCTGAACAGCATCCAGACCAAAATAGCCACATGTGACACAATGCAAGATGGAATAATTGGAATCATGCAACCTAAGGCCAGAACTTCATTGTGAGAAGAGTCAGGGGCTTGTTTGCTTTGGCAGTGCAAAGATATCAGATCTGCCTCTGCATTGTCAGATGGCCTTCGTGTAGGCATAAAATCTTAACCCCTCAAAGTCAAAGGGACTCTGGGACTCATATGCAACATTTGGTGTAGGCCAACACTAGGGTTTTTTGTTTTGCTTTTTTGTTGCATCAGTATTAAAATTCATGTTTCTCATCATGAATGACATTCCTAATTACAGATCCAGTCATTCCACATTCTCTCAAATAGGCGTGATACAATTATACTTTTAATGCAAGTGTTGACCATTTTAATAACTATATAGTCTATTTGTATCACCTTGTTAGTAGTCATTTGTTCTATTGGTAAGACGCAATTCTACATCCTCTAAGACAGGGGTGTCAAACTCACAGCATCACTGCAGCGTCACGTGACGTATTGGGATTTTTTTTTCCCCTTTGCTAAACCGGCCGTGGCCGTGGCCAGCACGTGACGCATCTGGCCCGTGGGCCGGGAGTTTGACACCCCTGCTCTAAAAAGTCTCAGATATTTCCACATGCAGCCCTCTATTACCTGGGTCAGTGGCGATAGGTGGCCAGTTAATATCAGAGCAAATATTGACAATAGAGAGATTTGTCACTGCAGCAGCTGTTGTTTGGCAGGAAAATGTTCCAACTAGTGTGTATTGCAGCTTGTTTTACAACCAATCTTGGTTTGGAACACAAAGCTAAATAGAACTGGATTTGCTTAATGCTTGGAAAGAAGATTTTAAAAAGAGTACAGGTAGTCCTCAGCTTATAACCAATTGCTTAACGACCATTCAAACTTATGGCAGACTCAAAATGGGTGTTTTGCAGCCTATAAAGCACTTTGGACCATCGTAAAATGCCATGCCAACTTCCTGCAATCACAAAACAGCATTTTGAGTTCTTTGGCAACTAGCTTTCCTTTAAAAGAGGTTGCAGCATCCTGCGGTCACGTGACCACAGTTTTTTGTTTAAAACAAAGCCCATTCAAAAGAATCGATTTGCAATGTTTGCTTAGCCACTGCAGTGATTCACTTAATAACTGCTGCAAAAAAAATGTAAAATCAATTCCTGTCACATCGGTACCTTGACTTACGACCAAAAATCTAGTCCCAATTATTGCAAATCGAGGACTACCTGTAGAGGTTACACTGGGAAATCTACAAACATCCCCCAGCAAAAAGGAATGTTAAACTGTTCCAGAACTGTTCTTCCTATTCCAGACTCTGAGATCTTTTAGATGATATTTCAGTGTGCATGGAAGGAAAACAAAAGCTACACAAAATACTGATTGTCATTTAATTTGAGATCAAAATGCAGTCTAATTGTAATCACACATAAAGCATGTTTTGTGCAATTTCAAATTTTGATCTTTCTGTTCAGGAAAGAGAAAAGCCTTTCCTAACTTGATGCCTTCCCAAAATACTGAACTGTTACTTGGCCAGGGCCCAAACCGTCTAGCAGAATGTAGGGACCGATGAGGAGGGCAAGCGAAGGGCATCAGGCCAGGAAAACTGTCCTACCTAGATAACATTGTAATCTCTAGAAGTTCAACGGGGTTTCCATCTCTCTCAGAGGAAAAAGATATTTCATAAAAGGCTGTCTAGAAGAGAAGCTGATCTAATTTGCTCAGTGACAATCTTGTACTTGTTATTTCTCAAAATGGCTAAGTTAGCATGACAAACAGGCTCAAATTTTTTTCCTGCTCAATCAGGCCAATATTCTGAGTGCACATGACTCCCTGAACCACATATCAGTCACATCTGTTTAGTTTGCAGAACTTGTTGTGCTAAAATATATCTGATTTGATTAGGAAGCTGAAAAACCACTCTGGAAGAAAATCAGAGCAAGCGCTGTCAAGAAAACAGGACGGATACAGGCACAGAAAATAGGTAGATTGACTTGGTGGAAAAATATGTCATTCAAATTTCAATTTCAATTTCAAATTTCTTTTTTACAGACTGAATGAAATTGACTTATAGCACAGTGTAGCCAGTGGTGGGATTCAAATAATTTAACAACCGGTTGTCTGCCCTAATGATTTCTTCCAACAACCAGTTCACGAAACCGCTCAGAAAGTTAACAACCGGTTCTCCCGGAGTGGTGCGAACTGGCTGAATCCCACCACTGAGTGTAGCCCAATGTCAGTCTAAATTTCGATCATAACAATAGTGAGGTCTACTTTTTAATGGGCAAAAAACAGAAAAAGAGGGAAGAAATCAAGTAGAAATCTATTGCTTCTACAGCCACTTATTGTATAACGTTATACAACATTCATTATTCAGCCACTTGTCTGAAATAGTATAGTCTCCTGCTTGAGCAGGGGGCCAGACTAGAAGATCTCCAAGGCAGAGGTGGGTTTCAGCAGGTTCTGACCAGTTCTGGAGAACCAGTAGCGGAAATTTTGAGTAGTTCGGAGAACCAGTAGTAAAAATTCTGACTGGTCCCGCCCCCATCTATTCTCTGCCTCCCAAATCCCACCTGATCGGGAGGAAATGGGGATTTTTATAGTAACCTTCTCCTGGAGTGGGGTGGGAATGGAGATTTTACAGTATCCTTCCCCTGGAGTGGGAAGGGAATGGAGATTTTACAGTATCTTTCCCCTGCCATGCCCACCAAGCCATGCCACACCCACCAAGCCACAGAACCGGTAGTAAAAAAATGTGAAACCCACCACTGCTCCAAGGTCCCTTCCAGCTCTCTTCTGATTCTGATTAAATCCATCCAGGTGCTCAGACAAGAATAAATCTCTTATAACTGATTCTGAATTTAATAACAGCAGCAAGACTGTTGATTGGACAATATTGGAAGAAAGAAGAGGTACCTACAATAGAAGAATGGATACTGAAAGTCATTAATTTGGCTGAGATGGCTAAAATCTCAGCTTTTTTAAAAGACAATACGCAGGAAAGATATTTAATTGAATGGGAAAATGGATTGGCTCTATCCAACAAGATGCTGTTCAGTGGTAAGAACAGTTAGGTCCTGAACTTAGACAGGAAAATCAAAACACATAAGTATAGAATAGGCTCAACAGTTGTAATTATGAGAGGGATCTAGGCATTCTAGAGGACTACCACTTAAGTATGAGCCAACAGTGCTGTTTGATATGATTGTAAAAATAAAACTTTTTTATGAAAAAAAAAAAGATGTTGAGACCCTGGAAAGTATGCAGAGAAGAACAATAAAGATGATAAGTGGTCTGGAGGCTAAGTCATGTGACAAGGAGTTGATGAAGTTAGGTATATCTAGCCTATCAAAGAGAAGGAGGGGAAGGGGGTTTTCTGGGAGGGAGGGGGGAAAAAAGGGGCAAAAATGTCTTTGTTTTTTTAAAAACTTTTTCAATAAAAAAAAAAGAATAAATCTCTTATGTATTACTCTGTTTTCAGATATAGATGGCTAATGTAATGAGTAATAAATGATCTAGATGAGGGGATAGAAGGGAAACTGATCAAATTTTCAGGAATTGACTGGTAGGAATTGCTAATACTTTAGAACATAGACTCAAGATTCAGAAGGATCTTGACAGACTTGTGCATTTGGCTCTATCCAACAAGATGCTGTTCAGTGGTAAGAAAAGTTAGGTCCTGAACTTAGACAGGAAAATCTAAACACATAAGTATAGAATAGGCTCAACAGTTGTAATTATGAGAGGGATCTAGGCATTCTAGAGGACTACCACTTAAGTATGAGCCAACAGTGCTGTTTGATATGATTGTATCTGTTTGATATGATTGTAAAAATAAAACTTTTTTATGAAAAAAAAAAACCAGTGTGCTGCAGCTGCCAAAAAAGCCAATTCAGTCCTAGGCTGCATCAACAGAGGGATAACATCAACACAATGGAAAGTAATTATACCATTTTACACCTCACTGGTGAGACCATAATTGGAATACTGCATTCAGTTCTGGACCCTGTGATACAAAAAAAAAAAGATGTTGAGACCCTGGAAAGTATGCAGAGAAGAACAATAAAGGTGATAAGTGGTCTGGAGGCTAAGTCATGTGACAAGGAGTTGATGAAGTTAGGTATATCTAGCCTATCAAAGAGAAGGAGGGAGAGGGGGACATGATAACTGAATTCCAGTACTTGAGGGGCTATCACAAAGTGGGGGTTGTCTAAGGCACCAGAAGGCAGGTCAAGAAGTATTGGGTGGAAGTTTGTTATCTAGAGGTAAGGAGAACTTTTCAGACAATGAGAACAATTAATCAATGGAATAGCTTGCCTCCTGAGGTTGTGGATGCTCCATCACTGGAGGTTTTTAAAAATAGAGTAGAAATAATTTGACTGGAATGGTATAAGACTCCTGCCTTGAGCAGGTGGTTGGACTAGAAGACCTCTGAGGTCCCTTCTAGCCCTATGTGATTCTATGAGTTCAAATCTATCTATCCAGTAAAAGATCTCTGTTTCGCATCTTAGACAGCATACTATCTGAAAACTTGTGAATACAAATGACTTGATGTCAAAATAAGATTTCAAGAATATTTTTCCATTAACTAATATTTCTGTGTTAACTTTTTAAATTCATTTTGGGTGACATATTTATTAGGATCAAGGGTAGAATAGAAAGTATTAAACGTCTAGCATTCAGAAAGGAAAAGCTACAGAACAGGAGAAAGGGAAAAATATTCAGCCTAAAAATCAGTCTTAGGAATAATAATGTAGATTGAATTTATTTGACATAAATTGTTGCAAATCTGACCCAAGGAGAAGAAATTAGACCATCCTGATGATGTGATTTTAAAAAGCCTTGGTGGTGCAGTGGTTAGAATGTTTATTGCAGGCTAACTCTGGTCACAGCCAGGCGTTTGATCTTGATGGGGCTTGAGGCTGACTGTTGTGACCCAGGCCCAAGTAGGTAGTAATAAACGTAGTCCATGGAAAAACAAACAAACTTTATTCGAACAGCTGGGAATTACTTCATTCCCAGTGCCGTTCAACTCAAAGTAAAACAAATGCCTCCCAGCACAAATTCCTCAGTTATCTCGCAAACCTTGGTCCAATTAGGCAAACTGCCAAAGGCCCTTCCTGGCAAATGTCCAGAAGCCATAAAAACAAAGACGTAAATGAAGCAGAAGATGAAGCAGAAGATACAGCTACAACATTGTTTTCCGGTAAAGCTCAAATGCCGGTGCTGGTCCATTTTAAGACTTATGGGAGGGGCCAATCATCTCTTGGCCCTACTCCTGGGTTGTCCTCTCTGCTTGAGCTGCTCTTGCCTTCTGGCAGCTCCTCTCATGCATGCATTAGGAAAAGGCTCCTCCTGTCCCTCTGCCTCACTACTATCAGTCTCTGGAGGCTCTGGAGTCCCCACCTCACCTTCCCAATGGCCCTGGCCTCACCTCATCGCTGTCTGATGATGTTGCCAGCTCCATAAGCTGCTGATGGACCACAACACTGACTCAGTCTTCCATCCTTCCCAGGTCAGTAAAATGAGGACCCAGATTGTTGGGGGTGGGGGCAATATCCTGACTTTTGTAAATTGCTCAGAAAGTGCTGTAAAAGCATTATGAAATGGTATATAAGTGTAAGTGCTATTGGTGTTGCTATACATATATAATGTTTTAACTTTACCTGTTGATGCCACACATTTATGCACACACATGTGCATGCATGCACACATGCAGAAAAAAGGGGGGAGGGAGGGAGATAAATTTCATATATTTTTGGAAACAAGCCTGTTGTTGAAAGTATCAGGTTTCTTATCATAATGTGTACCTTAGCAGTAATAATTCTCCGAGTTTCAATCATTTAATGTCAACCTCACAACTCTGTAAGAAATGTACAAAGGCAAATAATAACAACTGGGAAATTATGAAGATGCCTTAGAACCACATTGGATCTCAGTATGTTTTTTCTAGGATGACCTTGGACAATTCATTCATCCTTCCTTCCTTCCTTCCTTCCTTCCTCCCTCCTCTCTCTCTCTCTCTCTCTCTCTCTTTTCTTGCAATTCTAACAATGTGAATATTCTTTGCTTTAGTTATGACAATGTTCTATAATTTTAAGCACAAGTCAAGAGGAGGGACTTTAAAGAAGACTTTGAAGATCACAGGATAGTGATCTGTGACAGCTGCTTGCACAATGCCTCCACTCCGCCAAGAATTTCCACCTTCCCCTCTAATAATATGCCTATAAATAGCTACTCATTGTTACAGGGTAGAGTACAAGCTTCATTCAGATGGTTAATTAACCTGACAGTTGTTACAAGATCCTGCTAAGCACATGCCATTCCTCTTGATTTTTTTTCTTTCCTTAAGCCAGATATCTAGAAAAATTGTGAAATGTTGCTTATAATGGTCCAATGCCACCCTGAGCCAAGTGATCAGTTAGAACATACAAAGTACTGTGAGTTTTAAGGCTTGTGCTTTTAAACTTGCAAATGCTGGGCAAATGAATCGGGATTCATAGGGAGGAAGGCACGTGTTACATTGCATGTTATTGTACTTTTAAGAAAGTTAAGTGATCTACCTATTTAAAGTTTCAGCCAAATAAAGTTTTAAAACTCAGTCAATGCACAATTTTTTATCAATTATAGCATGAAATGTAGTTAAACTTACGAGACCACCTGCTGTTACCCTATGCCTCCCACCGACCCGTACGCTCTCACAGAGAGGGTCTCCTCAGGGTGCCGTCCGCCAAACAGTGTCGGCTGGCGGCCCCCAGGAGTAGGGCCTTCTCTGTGGGGGCATCGACGCTCTGGAACGAACTTCCCACTGGCTTGCGTCAAGTGCCTGATCTTCAGACCTTCCGTCGTGAGCTAAAAACACATCTATTTATTCAAGCGGGACTGGCATAATAGTGTTAAATTTTAATTCGGGGTTTTATTAATATTTCTAAAATTTTAAAACTAAATTTTTAATTATCAGCCTTTTTGTAATTTGCTATGTTTTAAATGTTTTAATTGTATATATTTCGTGTTTTATCTTTGGCTGTACACCGCCCTGAGTCCTTCGGGAGAAGGGCGGTATAAAAATTTAAAAAATAAAAAAATAAAAAATAAAAATAAATAAATAATAATGAAATGTAGTTAAATATAGACGGAGGGCCAGAGTGGTCTTATGAACAGAGGGCCTTTGTAAACATTTCATCTCTATAATTTTCTGTTGTCGCCCACCAACAATGACTGTGGGATTGGGCCACAAGGGGATTGAACCTTGAGTAGAAATGAGTGGGAGATGGGCAATATCACCATCTAATCAATCACAGCAGCACCTGCCATGATTATGCTTTCTTTGATGTTGTCTATGGAGATAGGACTATGGCTGAGAAGTAGTGATTTGTGTGAAGCCACCTGGTAAAAGGGACCAAATGAAGGAGCAATGTGAACTGGTACAATTTTATCTATGTGAAAGGTGGAAGGTGAAGAAAATGGCTTGATGAAGCCATTTCATGAATTGAAACCAGCTAGCCTGGGGTAAAAGGTGAGTGTCAGTTTCTGGGCAGGAGTATTCATTTATTTATTCAGTAATTAAAGAGCTAACTAATTTAGGCTGAGATGAATCTTACTTTTAAGATACTTTACTCAGGATTGGAGTTTTCCACCCAGCAGTGAAACTCACTCCTCTTTTTCTTCTCATGCCATAACTAGATAACACTATAGGTTTAAACCAGTCTCAGACCCAACAAAACTTATCTTGGAGATAGTTGGTTTTGTAATATTGTATAATTTCCCTTTTCAACATCATTTCATAGCCCTAGCTTAGAATGATTTGTAATAATGAAAAGCAACTCATATAGCTTATAAATAAGCAAGAATGTTGGCTATAGATTTCAGCTTCCAGCTGCTCTTATCTTTGTGATTATTTTTTAACACAAGTGTGGCTACTCATTCCAAAATAGCTGATGCTTTGATACAAAATTTCCTGGAAATATGTGAACATGGGATTCAGATATCAATTTCCAGACATAACACCTTGCTTAATATCTAATGATGTTGAGTGATTACTTTAGTAATGCTGCTAAAGTACTGTGTTTCCACATTTATTTGAAAGGAAGGCTTGTTTATTTCCCAAATAATTTATTCTTAAAATGTGGAAAGAATTTAGATTTACTGAGAATATGGTAATTGATATAGATGATGCTTTTTCCTAACTTTTGATTGTTGTTTTTTTGTTTTGGAGTAATTTTCTCATATTCAGGGTCGTCTTCCCAGCAGGCAAATGTGGTACTTTTCCATTTGCATTAAACCCATATATTTTCAAAAAGTATGTGAATTCCTCAATAACACAACTGAAATGTGAATACTCAAGATGTTTAGAAAAATATTTTTAAATAGAAAATTGAGAAATTATTTTAGTCTGGCTGAATACCTTGATTTTTTTTCACTATAATTGGGGGCAGTCAGTGGTTAAATAAATTTTTGTTCATACATACAATATCCAAAAGTATTGCATATGTAATATAAAGTGCACATAAATATGTTTCAACTGTGATTTATAGAATAACTTCCAAATAGTTGAGTTCACATAGCATGCTTCACTATAAATTAGAATAGCTTGATTCAACCACAATGATTAATATTTGTGTGAATTGAGCTATTGATGGTATAATGGTGCATGAAACGGAACTTCCATTAACGATGATAAATACTTTGGTGGATACCAAGAATGATCACTCAATCTCTTGAACTTAAGTTTAATCTAAACTTGTATTTCTTTTCAAAGACCTGATGCAATATGTAATAAAATCAAATGTTACATTGGATCCAAAGAATTTTGTTTGGAAATAAAAATTAGAGTAATAGATCATTCCCATTTTTCCCAAGATCTGTTGAAAGAGGAAAATACCTCTCATAATTTTATTGTATCTCAGAGAAGGGACTGCTTTGCTTCAATGATACTACAAAGAGATCTCATTTTCATGGATACCCCATTTTTATTTTTGGTGCAGAGGAATGTAGCACTTTGAAAGCCCTTCAGGTAATGATAAGAAAGACACACTTGCTCTTATTATAGAAATGGGTTCCTTGTTACTCATCCCTTCTTACAGAGTAGCAGCAATGGAGACTAATTTTCTTTTCTGGTATTGTTGAATAAATATGCTTCTTGGTGAAAGCTTAGTTTTCATTAAATGAGGCTATGCAGACAACAAAAGGATTTGGAAACAGGAGCTGGTAAGACAGGGAACAAGTAGTCTCGGACCAGGCAAGTCTTTTATATAAAAACAGTGCAGATGCCATCAGCAACTCAGTCTGAGGAATGAGCTGCAAGCAATCTGTTTTGATGAAAGGATGAAAGAAAGAAGCTCAAGAATTAAACTTTGTAATGAGCAGGTGCACATTAGATGGGAGAGAGAGAGAGAGAGAGAGAGATGATTAGATTCTGTGGAAGTTGATTTTTATAATCAGTAATGGTACTTAAATGTCCTCAATCAAAGCAACTTATCTTCTAAACGTATGTCCTTAACTGAAGAGAGTAGGCAAAGAGGGCTGAAACATTCTTTAAGTCCTGGGAAACAAGATAGTATTACTGGCAGCATCCCTTGTAAGATTCTATTATTATAGCTGCTCTCAATAAAAATAGTTCTGGTCTTCCTGTGGAATTGATTCCCTGGTCTGATCTGCCTGGCTGGGTTGAGGTGCCACTTCCTAGACCAGGAGGCACTATATATGGTCACTTATGTTTTGGTCACCTCCTGAATGGATTACAGTACGGTACTGCAATGTGTTTTATAAGGTGGTGTCTTTGAAGTATATCTGGAAGCTGCATTTGTCCAGAAAGCAATTGCAGATGACCAGTCTGAACTTGAAGGAGAGGAGGTCAAATGCATCATCAAACTCAAGTCCTTTGGAACCCACAAGAGATCTAAATGAAGGGCCTCTGGTGGCTCAGACTGCTAAGACAGTCTGTTATTAACACAGCTGCTTGCAATTACTGCAAGTTCAAGTCTCACCAGGCCCAAGGTTGACTCAGCCTTCCATCCTTTATAAGGTAGGTAAAATGAGGACCCAGATTGTTGGGGGCAATAAGTTGACTTTGTATATAATATACAAATGGATGAAGACTACTGCTTAACACTCTGTAAGCCGCCCTGAGTCTTCGGAGAAGGGCGGGATATAAATGCAAATAAAAAAATAATCCAGTTGACTCTTATCTACCGCCAATTTGCTTTCACCATTAGTAGTTCAGATTCTTGTATTAGCATACAATAAACCTATACTCATTTGAACTGCCTAAATTCCCGATTTCCTGTGCTTGACAGTGGCGGCCTACGTAAGCCTACATAAGCAATATGATATCCATGTTATACTTCTGCTTTGTGAGCTGCATTGGCATCCAATATGTGCTCACTAATAAAGCCCTTCATGACATAGGGTTATATTATTTGAAGGATTGCCTGTCTCTGCAGTGATCTCTCCTGTCCCATCAGGAACAGCAGAAAAGACATGTTCCAGGTTCCATCATTTAGATGATGTCATTTTGAGGGACTCAAGAAGTATGCCTTTTCTATCACAGCACTTGCCCTTTGGAACATGAAGCCACCCAAAATTAAGTTGACCAAACTGAGTTCCTCCAAAAATTATTAACCCCTGGGGCATAGGATCAGGACTCTAGGTGAGCCCTCAATGTATTCAATCGATTAATTGCTTTTGTTCTGATTACAGCTGTTTTTATTTCATCATTGTTTTGTTTTGCTGATGATTGTTTTGCTGATTAATTCTGTTAATCATCCAGAATCATGCTTGCAAAATGGGTGAATATATTTACTGATATAAACAAACCAATACTGATTTCCTAGAAATAGTTCCCTATCAGTCAGAGGCTATTGGACATTTTGAGAATTATTGCATTTGCTAGTTCAACTTTCTCCAACCTGATGCTCTTCAGGTGAGATGACATTAAAGGATGTTTACCTGAAAATTATGGAGCTAATTTCCAATACATTTCAAGGCACCAGGCTAAGGGAAAGTTGCAGAAAGTATCACATTTTAAATGGAGACTTTAGAATATCTGGTATATTGAATATGACAGTCTCTGATATAAACCTAAATCTTAACAACAACTGCTTCTTTTTTTCCCTCATAGCATGCAAGGCAGCATTCTACACTCAGGAACTTCTGCAAAACACTCTGATTTGCAATCGTTTTTATTAGCATTTTGGAAATAAAACTTTTTTGTACATACAGTGTTTTTTACATATTTTAACTTGGCAAGCAAAGAGGTACAGAAAGGAAAAAGCATGTCCTAATGTTAAATGAAAATGTTTTGATAATGACTTAAATGTCTCAATAGTTACTAAAGTGTTATTTTTCACTGTAACCAGCAGAACCTAGTCATCAATTAAGGAACATTTTTAGGTTTGATGAAGCCATAGCATATGGCATTATTATACTGCATAATAATCTGGCTCAGTCAATGTCCATTGACCATTTGAGGCACTTAAAAAGAGTTGGGTCACATTTTCCTGATTTTCACAATGTTCAACATAACTTCATGAAAGTAATAAGAGAAGCAGATCTGATGAAATGTCAAAAGACAACACCCAGAGATGTTCAAATAACAACACTGCCTTCAATATTTCTCATGTTTACTCAACGCCTTTCATAAACTCCAGGAATTCTGCAAAAAGGAGAAAAAACAAAGTTCATATTCATAAAATGGGGCAATGTTCCTGACCTTTGCCACATTGTTGCTTTCAGCCCTTTCTTTTGTTATGCTATTTCCTGCAAAGTGAGAAATACAGTACTTTGTTCTCCAATTTTTCTCCATAACCCTTGGGCTCAAAGACTGGTCTTGATCCAAGTCATTCAGTGACCTTCCATGCATGAATGTGGACCTGGGTCTCTTTCAACAATAATTGGTGTGTTTGTTTATGCCAAAGCTCATCCCATTTATACAGTAGGGATGGTGCTTCTGTTCTGACTTACATAATTTTTTTCTAGGCAAAAATTGTGTTTATTATTTCGCAAGCCAAATTTTCAAAGAAAAAATATTTAAGATGTATGGCCATGGATTCCAATGATCTGGCAAAAAAAAATACTCTTTAGAGTTTTTTTTACATGATGAATACAAGACATATGTATGTGTGAATGTATTTATTTATTTATATGCCACCCATCTCACAAAATGTGACTCTAAGAGAAATACAATAAAATACTAAAAACAGTAATTATGAAAACCACTCTGCAATTCAAACATTAATATTACATTATAAAAGACCAAAGGCCTAGAGCACTAGATGTTACATGATTAAATTCCCATTTCCATGAGATTCCCCAAGTCTTTTGACTTATCCAAGTTGGGTTCTTTTTGAAAGAATCATCTAAAAACAAATTCCATATATTGAAAAATTTACCCGTAAACTAAACGTAGACCATTGGGGAGTGACAAGCAGGAGAAAGCGGGACATAAACATATGTTTTTATTTTGGGCAGTTGGCAGCACTTTTGAGAATTTTACTGTTCATTTAACCAGCAGGTATATTTTTACTGATTAAGATGTGGCTCAAATTTTGAAATGACTCCTGTCCTCAATTCATTTTAACAGTACTGCATTTCTGGCTGTACTATTATGTAGTATATAGGCATAACTCACCATCATAGTCAATCTTGCCATCATTATTTTTATCGCCATCCTTCATTAGCTCCTCAATGTCATCTTCAGTGATGGTTTCTCCTGTAGCCTGTAACATGATCTTTAGTTCATCCAGATCTATGTATCCATCTGAGTTTCTGTGAAAGAAAGGATAAGCTAAAAAAAGAGAAGACCTTTTACAAATGTTACTTTTCACTTTTTTTTTTAGAAAGGAGGTATCTGCAGTTCCTTAACACATCTTGCATACTTAACAAAGACCCAGTCACCATTTGTCTTTTCATTTCAAGAGATATGATCACCTGGGGATTTGTGTGAGTTCTGAGCTTTAAAAAGAAAGGAATGGCAAAAAGCCCCAAGTGACCAATTTACTGAAGCTATTAAAATGTGTATTTCACAGACATATCACTACATTCCTAAAACAGTTTTTCCAGCTTTCCTGATATAATGGAACTGCAACCTGCAGAATGTCCATCCCAGATGTCATGGCTAAATGGAATTCAAGTTCCACCATATTTAATATTTATGCAAATTCTTCCCATTCAAATACTGTGAGGTCACTGTAACAGTCTTTTGTTTCTTTTTGTTTGATAATCTATGGGATTATATTTTGAGGAATACAACCTTCTTGGTAATGACATCTGAATTGTCAAAAGCTCTCTCCAGAGACACTGAGATGGAAAACAAAACAGACTTCTCTTCATTAAAATTTGCATCAAAGAAGTCAGAATAGAATAATGAAAGAATAATCTTTACAAAAATCTTGTAGTAGATGCCTCACAAATTTCAAGGGAGTGTAAGGTTAAGTGGAAATGACCTTGGGAGACAGGGGAAAGAAATGCAGTCAGAGTAATGGTCAGATAAGAGGCAGCTTAACCTGCAGAAGGCATGTGGGTGTGGCAAATGTTTTAGAAAGAACCCTACCTAGTTGTAAAGGATTGTAAAGGTGAGCGGGGAGAAATGTATTTTCAGACTGACAAGATTCTGTTAATGTAACCTGACAACAAAATAGAATGAGTTTATTTGGTGTGGTTCCTGTCAGGACTACCTCTGAAGGCTGACAGGGACACATAGTGTTCTAGAATGCAGTTGTTCATATGGAGCAGGCCTACCCCATGAGGAAGGGGGGAAAAATACTGCATATGCCGCAGGAACTTTTAGCGTCAACCAGTTCTATAAAGATAAAGGCAATCTGTCAGGTAACCTGCCCCAAATTGTTCAGTGCATTAGATGTTAAAAAATGAAACTACAACAAGGCTGAGTGATGCCTGGCAACCTCTGCAGCTACTTGAGCAGCTGTGAAATATATGCTTTACTCAGGAACCTGGCTACTATAATTCAGAACTAGTTGGACTCTCCAGACTGACCACAGGGGAGATTATAGTATGTGGTTACCAGCACATGAATAGCTATATACATAAACAATTAGGAAAGAACGAAGTTGGTATATCAACTGAACTGCCAATCCTGGCCATAGAGGTTTACTACTTGAGTCTTCAAAAGTAGTTATGATTTTAGGAGAACCAACAAACACCGTCTTTCTAAGGGAATATAGTCCCATTTAGTTTGGGAAGATTCTCTGATTTCTGTTTCCAGGAACAAACTATCTGTTAGATCTCCTTCTGCCTCTTCTCAAGATCCAGTCACAGCCTATTGGCCTAAACACTCCATTGCTGCTTTCAGAACATGCCTTTTCTCCTCTGAATCAGATATGGAAAAATTGATCTGATTCGTATAGTGATGGTACTTTATTTCCAGTCTGCTAATGCCTGTTCCAAAGCAGATCTTATAAATGTTAAATGGCTCCAGAGGCAAAAAGGGGCTTTATGACACTCCACAGCACTGTGGTCTCACAGAACAGCTGTCAGAGGCAGTGTCACCCAATTTGCTCTGAGACTGTTCTTGCAAACAGCAGTGAAATTAATGTAAAGTAAAGGTAAAGGTTCCTCTCGCACATTAGTGCTAGTCGTTCTTGACTCTAGGGGGTGGTGCTCATCTCCATTTCAAAGCCAAAGAGACATCTCCATAGTCATGTGGCCGGCATGACTAAAGGTCAAAGGCACATGGAATGCTGTTACCTTCCCACCAAAGGTGGTCCCTATTTTTCTACTTGCATTTTTTATGTGCTTTCGAACTGCTAGGTTGGCAGAAGCTGGGACAAGTAATGGGAGCTCACCCCATTACGTGGCACTAGGGATTCAAACAGCTGAACTGGTGACCTTTCAATCGACAAGCTCAGTGTCTTAGCCACTGAGCCACCGTACCCCTGAAATTAATGTAACTACAGGAAAATATCAGGGTTGAAAATATTGAAGACTGTTGGGAGATCAAGCAAAATCAACACAAACATGCCTGTCTCTCTGTCACTGGTGAACATTTAGGAAGCCAAAGGATGATTCTATTTCAAGAACTGATCTAAACCCAGACTGAAAAAGTTTATATTCATTCATGTATGAAAAGAACCCAATTAAAACATGTTTTTCTTTTTTGTGGCTTGGTAGGAATTAGCCACTTCTGCACATGAATTGTTCATCCATGCTTCATTGAAATAGATTTCAAGAAGGCAAAGAAAACTGCAGATTGTATTGCCCTCCAGTCAGGTAGGTTTTCTGGTATCAGGCCTCCTGCTTGGTTGTTGTGTGAAAGACTGTGTGTCATAACATACATCTGGAAGAACTATTCTGGAAAGAAAAGGGGCAGGGAAAAAAGGGGAGGAGGCAAAATGAATGGTTTTACCCGCTTCTGAAACAAATCCTGTCCATAGTGTATTTCCGTCCTGATTTCCATCATTGGCATTTAGCCTTCAGGAATAAATTTTATTTTTTTATTGTTAACATTATTAAAATTGTTATCCATCCTTGAATAATTATAAATGGGGAAAAAATGGAACAATGAAGACAAGAAGCATTATATTACAAAAGAATTCTTTTCTAGGTATAGGTCATGCTGATTTCATGATTACTAATAAACATCTCTGTTAAACAGCTTTAATTTTATATCAGAAATTAAGCACAATAATCTTCACTTAGCAACTGCCTCATTTAGCAACTGTTCACAGTTATGATGGTGATGAAAGAATAATTTTATGACCAATCCTTGTATTTAAAACTTTAGTAGGTCTGTAAAGAAAGGAAAGCTGAAGTTATATCATAAGCACAATCATGGTTTCAAATCCTGACAGCTTCATTTAATGGCTAAATTTCCAGTCCCAACCGTGATTGCTAAAAAAGAAGTATCTACATATGGAATTCAGCCATGAGGACCCAGATTGTTGGAAGCAATATGCTGACTCTGTAAAACTGCTTAGAGTGGGCTGTAAAAGCACTATGAAGCAGTATATAAGTCTAAGCGCTATTGCTATTGCTATGACAGTAAAGTTTTCAATCTTACTTGTGTTATCAATATGAAACTCATGGAGACTCAACTTGATTATTGTATTCTCTTGGACTCTGGCTTATACTAATAGAGCCACTTACTTATCAAACATTCTGAAGAGATCTGAAAGTTCCTCTTCTGATTTTCCTTTGCTGTCATCTTTCATACACCGGACCATCATAACTAAGAATTCATCAAAATCTACTGTACCACTGCCTGTCAAGGAAAAAAAGGGCACCAAGTTAACTTCCTCTCTGTTTGAACTATTTCTCATTATCAAGTTAGATTTCAAAATGCAATACAGCAAATCTAAATTTACAGCCTTATATTGTATAAAAACCCAGCAGAAATTGCTCACCATCTTCATCTACTTCATCAATCATCTCCTGTAACTCCTCAGGGGTAGGATTCTGTCCCAGCATGCGCATTACCTTCCCCAACTCCTTTGTGCTGATACATCCATCCTCTGCACCCAGGACAAATATATCAAAGGCAGCTTTAAATTCTGGAGAAAGAGAAGCAAAACTAATTAAGAGTATGATACCTCAAGACCAAATGGTGAGCACTGTTGATTCCTATTGTGCCTTGAATGTATCTATTCTGAGCCTTTACTAAATTGTGGCACAATGACTATGTACCTGCAAAGCATGCTAAGCAAAGCAACTGTTTGATTTCTCCAGCCTTGTTTAACTTACAAATGTCACCACCAGCCAATGGGAAAACATCCAGACATCATGACAGAGATGCAAAAAAAGGAGAGAGGACTGGTAATCGGGAGCTTCAGTGTTCTTTCTCTATTTAAAGCTAGGAAATGAATGGGAAGAAAGTGAAATCACTCTCTCCCACACTGACAAACCCACACAGTTACATTGACATACATACATACATACATATATATATATATATATATATATATATATATATATATATATATATATATATATATATATATATAAAGGAGAGAGGACTGGTAATCGGGAGCTTCAGTGTTCTTTCTCTATTTAAAGCTAGGAAATGAATGGGAAGAAAGTGAAATCACTCTCTCCCACACTGACAAACCCACACAGTTACATTGACATACATACATACATACATACATACATACATACATACATACATACATATATATATAGTAAAGACTAATTTCCTTTAGTTTGTAGGCTGGAAACATTTTGCAACTGGGCAGTCTTAGAAATCAGATAAATAAATGCAGCAAAGCCAGAGAGTGCTTCTCTGATATTGGTGTACAGTTCTGAAACAAAGCAAATCTGTTGTCCGCAATGGTGGTCCCATGCCAGCATTTTACAAGCATCAAAGGTTCCTATTGAAGTATAACCCTTTGCACACACACACGCACACACACACACACACACACACAACACAACACACACCAGTGGTGGGTTGCTACCGGTTCACCCTGGTTCGGGCAAACCGGTAGCAGCAGCAGCAGGAGACTCTGCCCACCCACCCAGATGTCATCAAATACGATCTACGCATGTGCAGAAGCTTCTCCGCATGTGCAGAAGCGGTGCATGGATGAGTGAAGCGTGCGCACACGAGCGAACCAGTAGCAAAGGTAAGGGAAACCCACCCCTGACACACACCCCAGTATAATAATACTATGCAAAAATGGAAAAACAGCCCTTCCACCCAGCTGCTTGTAGATGTTTTACAGGTCAAATTGTGCCTAGATTTTTGGAAAGAAAAACAGTGGAGGCAGAGGCTATGGATTGGGAAACAGAGACAGGGGTCCTTGGTGCTCTCTGAGCTTGCTTGTTTTCTTGAGAAAGAGGAATATGCTTGTATCAGCCTGAAATGGCCAACAAGCGCTCAAGCATCTGACTTCACTACCAGTTGAATGAGTGGGAAAGCATGCCAGATTGTACGTTCTTTGCAGCCATTGTTAGATGCCCTAGTTTAAGGGGTAAATCAATACATTACCCCAAGTACAGCTGATTTAAGGCTATTTCACCCACAGGCTAGGGATGAGTTTTGAGGAACAGCAGAAAAGGATGTAGCCTACATGTTTGTGCTATGATGGGTACAAATGGTATACAAATGGGGAAGGGCCCAACTTAGTTGTATTGTAATCTTTGTCTCATATAATACCATTCTCTCTCAGGCATAAATGGGATCAGCTAAACTGGAGGTCTAATGTCCCAAAGGTGCTTTTTCAAGAGGCAACTGGACTTTCTGGTTTTTCTTTGAAGATGTTTCTCATCCAAGAAGCTTCTTCAGCTCTGAAATGTCTTCAAAGAAAAACCAGAAAGTCCAGTTGCCTCTTGAAAAAGCACCTTTGGGAAACCATGACCTGGATGGCTGAGAATTTCCATAGTCATGGAGGTCTAATGGAATTTACTAATCAACAAGGTCTGTTAAACTTAGTGACAAAACATAATGTATGGATATGTTGAAAATTAATTGATCATTTTTATTCTAATTTGCAAATACAAACGTTTTCCTCTCGATAATATTTATTAGATCACATCCCTCAGAAGCATTGCATACCTCCCTTCATTTTCAGAAGCAAATTGACTCAGACACAAGGTAGGGCCTTATAATGACTCCCAATGGAAACCACAATAAGGGCAATTAAATTCTTCCTTGTAATACAGTTCCTGGTTTGAAATGATTTGGGTGAATCAATGTGAACGTAAAGTAATTAAAGCACAACCCCAAGGATTATGTTAATATTTTGGGATCCCTACCCTTTTATGTTTACTAGGCCATTCATTTTTACATGGAAAAAAGGAACAGAGAATTTTAGATTATGATGCAATAAGAATAAATGACTTGGAGGCAGGGGGACAGCAGAGTGCTGTTCTTAGGTCTCTCAGTCTTAAAAACTACTGTATCAGCCTTGTTTTAAGCTTCAGTTCAGTTGCCAGGCTGACATTTAATATCACATAAAGCATTTTCTTCCCTTTTCATAGTTTATTCATGGTACTGAATAATATATTGAAATAGATTTAAGTGATTTGACCTGATAAATAACAGTAAAATGAATTGTTTCTATTGGGTTTTATATATTTTATGAACTTTTCTGGAAGCTATTTGTATTACTCTGTATTTTTTTTTTAAATCAGAATCTATTTCTTAAAATAAGCACATTCATCCTGAAAGTTGATTTTAATTGGTGATGGCTTTCTTTTAATGATTATCAAGATTTGTGTTCCAATTAAAGGTAGACCCTTTGTGAGGTAATTGGAATAATGAAGTTTATATACTTACCATTTTTTTGTTCCTCTGTCAACTGCTCAACCTATTAAAATGAAGATTCCATTGATGAATGTTTGTTTACATATTTAGCAATTATCATACTGATAAGCTGTGTACTCTAATCACTTTATAGCTCAAAACAATGAAACAGACACTTTGTAGCAATACATATTAGTGTACAGATTGCAATCATATATCAAATTCTAAATATGGATTTGATGAACATCTTTCATCAAATTAAATTATGAATCATAATATATTTATTAAACATTGAATTCAATAGGATGGATGTTTTTTGGTAGAATTTGGAACTCTGAACCAATCTTAAGTGTGTTAAATTACCATAGTGTCTTGATTCAGTTAGTATTGAAAGTAGGGAAACTAGTGCTCATCAAATTGTAAATCCAATTGAACGTATCCAAATCATTGACTTTTGATGAAGTGATTATGTAATAAAAATTATATATATTTTTTATTTAAAAATAAAAAATTCTAAATCTGGGCTTTAGAAGGCTGCATTTTATTATTTTAATTTTTTGTAACTCATTTATATTATTTCAAATTAATAATTTGTCTTTAGAGCAAAGTAAAAATTACACATGTCTACTCATTTACCTGTCCTTATAATATTAGTATATAATCCTAGCTGTTATTTGCCATTTTTAAGTCCTTGAGTTTCATTGTTGTAAGACACCAATTAACTTCATCTCAGAAATACGTAATTGCCATACTGGGATATATGTCCTGTGATATTATCTCAATCCTGAATTGAGAACAGTGTCGGAATATGTTAGAGCAAAGTTGCAATACAGCAAAGTTGCAACTACCTTGATAAATCTTAGCTGGAATTCTGTGGCCTAATTTAGGTAATACCCCTACTTAGTTTCCCTAGCTGCTTCCAGAGACAGAGCTCCTAACATTGCCTATTAAAAGGCATGGCAAGGCTTTTATCTCTTCCTTCTACAAGAGACATGTCTTTGGTGAGGAAAAAGGTGGGAGGGAGGAAAAGGTGGGATAGTGTTCTAGGGGTCCAAATCAGTGGTGGGTTTCAAAATTTTTACTACCGGTTCTGTGGGTGTGGCTTGGTAGGCATGGCATGGCTTGGTGGGTGTGGCAGGGGAAGATTACTGCAAAATCCCCATTTTTTTCCGATCAGAAGGGACTTGGAAGACAGAGAATAGATGGGGGTGGAGCAGTGGTGGGATTCAAGTAATTTGACAACCGGTTCTCTGCCCTAATGATTTCTTCCAACAACCAGTTTGCCAAACTGCTCATAAAGTTAACAACCGGTTCTCCCGAAGTGGTGCAAACTGGTTGAATCCCACCACTGGTCAGTCAGAATTTTTACTACCGGTTCTCCAAACTACTCAAAATTTCTGCTACTGGTTCTCCAGAACTGGTCAGAACCTGCTGAAACCCACCTCTGGTCCAAATGGCAAACAATGTCACATGGACACTCCATAAAATTTTGTAAATGAGGTCCCATCTAGAACAACTTGGAGACCAAACCATTCAACAAATGGATAGCTGCATTTCATAAAGCTGTTTATAGTGAATTAAACATTGATTTATACTTAAACACATATATAAAATTAAAAGGGTGTGAAAATATAGATATACCAGTACCATCATTCAATTATTTTAAAACAACAAATTAAGACTGCAAATATAAAACTGTTATGCACATCCCTTCTCTCTGCAATCAAGTTTAGTTGTCCAGCTTTATTATGGGATGGCATTCACCTGTCAGAGACATAACTTCTGAATCAACATAGTAGATGCGATGCTTCCAGTGCAGTGCTATATAGTCAGGTATATAGGACTGCAGCCCTAATAATCAAGGAGAGAAAAGCTCTGCCTGGCATACCAACTTACTACATTGCCAATGTGTACTTTATGTCCACTCAACTGCCTTGAACCAATAACATATAGATACAAACACAAACATTTTAACAGATAAATTAGTCTTCAAACTATTGGTGCTCAAGGGCAACAACCCCAAAGGAGAAACAACAGTTCAGAATCCCATTCCACTCTGGGGTCAGCCAGAAATGGTATTTGCCGGTTCTAACAGGTTCTGAGAACTGGTAGCGGAAATTTTGAGTAGTTCGGAGAACCGGCAAATACCACCTCTGGCTGGCCCCAGAGTGGAATGGGAATGGAGATTTTGCAATATCCTTCCCCTGCCATGCCCACCAAGCCACATCCGTAGAACTGGTAGGGAAAAATTTGAATTTCACTCCTGCCCTATACTAGAGTATAACTCTGAGAGACCATATGTTTCATCATGTGATGGAATGGAAACCATTGTTATACAGGGTGAAAGATCTCCCACCTTCTTACTAACCAAATTGGGGCAAACTGTTGACATGGATGGTTATCCATGTCAACAGTTTGCCCTTACTAACAATATTTGCAGATCCCTCGCATCCTGGACATAAACTGTTTCAACTCCTACCCTCAAAACGACGCTATAGAGCACTGCACACCAGAACAACTAGACACAAGAACAGTTTTTTCCCGAAGGCCATCACTCTGCTAAACAAATAATTCCCTCAACACTGTCAGACTATTTACTGAATCTGCACTACTATTAATCGTTTCATAGTTCCCATCATCTCTTTCCACTTATGACTGTATGACTATAACTTGTTGCTGGCAATCCTTATGATTTATATTGATATATTGACCATCAATTGTGTTGTAAATGTTGTACCTTGATGAACGTATCTTTTCTTTTATGTACACTGAGAGCATATGCACCAAGACAAATTCCTTGTGTGTCCAATCACACTTGGCCAATAAAATTCTATTCTATTCTATTATGCCAAGTTTGCCAAGATATTATTGATTTTCTAAACCCATGTTGGTCTCATTTGACCACTGGGTTAGAATGGATTTGATTATCAATTCCTATTAGGAAAGTATTATTGTTGATACTGTTGCCTTCAAAGTGACTCTTACTAACAACTATAAGTTACAAGATCTTTTTGAGTTGAGCATTAGAAAGACTGTTTTGTGAGGCCTGCAGTCTTCCTGGAAACACATTTTTTAAAAAAGAAGAAGCTGAGGCTTTTATTTAATCCCATTAGTTTTGATATCTGGGACTTGTCTGCTTATTATCCTGTTCCCAATATTCTCAGCCAGGCTCTTCATGCTTGGAAGACTATTTTGGAAGAAGCGCTTCAGATCTTGCCAAAACATGAAAAAAGATTCTGCTCCTGTTTCACTGAGTTAAATCATTAAAGTGTGTCTTTAATGTGACTCTTATAGAGGATATTTCTTTTGCTAGGTCTGTATAGAAGCCTATAAAAATGAAAATTGTGTATGCTTTAATGAACAGCTGGCAGCTGCCCTGGTCATGCTGGCACAAGAACTGAAGAACTTCCAAATAATGTTCAAAGTGTGCGTGGGCAGCCTTTGTTTTTAGCATCTACCTCAAATGAGTTGTAGAAGTTGTCCAAAGCTTGAATGCAGATACCTAATTATTTTGTTCTCTCTATAAAAACCTGGATAAAGTGAGAGATAGAGATAGAGAGACCTCTGGTGGCTCAGACTGCTAAGACAGTCTGTTATTAACAGCAGCTGCTTGCAATTACTGCAGGTTCAAGTCCCACCAGGCCCAAGGTTGACTCAGCCTTCCATCCTTTATAAGGTAGGTAAAATGAGGACCCAGATTGTTGGGGGCAATAAGTTGACTTTGTATATAATATACAAATGGATGAAGACTATTGCTTAACACAATGTAAGCCGCCCTGAGTCTTCGGAGAAGGGCGGGATATAAATTCAAATAAGAATAATAAAAAAAAGATAGCCCCCATCAGTGCTTGAAGTTAGAAACAAACTGTACAAGACAAAAGATTATATGATTAATAGCATTTTGGTTAGTATGTGAAGGAGCTGATTTCTTCCAAAGTTTCAACCTAATATGAACCCAGCCCTAGTTTGACATATCATAGCTGTTATCAGACATTGAATTCTCCCGTTAAAGATGCTGTACTATCCAGTTAAGGATGCTGCTCATTTAGAAACCTTTCACCTAACTATAAAAATATAGTATGTGTCTTGATCACTTCTTAATAACAACAACAACAACAACAGAATTGGAAGGGACCTTGGAGACCTTCTAGTCCAACCCCCTGCCCAAGCAGGAAACCCTACACCATCTCAGTCAGATGGTTATCCAACATTTTCTTAAAAATTTCCAGTGTTGGAGCATTCACAACTTCTGCAGGCAAATCGTTCCACTTATTAATTGTTCTAACTGTCAGGAAATTTCTCCTTAGTTCTAAGTTGCCTCTTTCCTTGATCAGCTTCTACCCATTGCTTCTTGTTCTACCCTCAGGTGTTTTGGAGAACAGCCCGACTCCCTCTTCTTTGTGGCAACCCCTGAGATATTGGAACACTGCTATCATGTCTCCCCTAGTCCTTCTTTTTATTAAACTAGACATACCAAGTTCCTGCAACCGTTCTTCATATGTTTTAGCCTCCAGTCCCCTAATCATCTTTGTTGCTCTTCTCTGCACTCTTTCTAGAGTCTCAGCATCTTTTTTACATCGCGGCGACCAAAACTGAATGCAGTATTCCAAGTGTGGCCTTACCAAGGCATTATAAAGTGGCACTAACACTTCACGTGATCTTGATTCTATCCCTCTGTTTATGCAGCCCAGAACTGTGTTGGCTTCTTTCAATTACTGTAATGCTAAAGGAGGTCTGAGAAGCTTACTTAGAAATGTCCATTAATTCATGATACTACACTACAGGTTTTAGGGGAATAGAGTTCAGAGCTTTTGATATCACCTGTACTAAATATTCATTCCTCAATACAAGTCAGGAGCCTAATTTTAATCCACAAAGACCTACATATATGAAAAATGGAGTAGTCAACCATTTTCCTCGTAAATGATTACAGACATGTTCCAGAGATGTCTTTGTTTCAAACACTGATAGAGCATTGTGGGCATGAAACTTGTTCCTTCCTTTTACGTAGCTCCCTCTCTTCTTCTTTAAAGCTCTCATGAAGAACAAGTTCTCTTAGATTGTTTTCACTTATGCACCAATCTATTGCCACCTGCTTTTACCTGAAATTGGTTTAAAGGGGAAATCTGACAAAATGAATGTTGGAAGTGGAGTGGCAGCACCAGCAGGCAGAGTATAGCCTACACTGCTGAGATAACAAAAGCAAAAAGATGTCTCTTCAAAATTTCATAGTAAAAACTGAACCCATTTATTTAAGCCACTGTGATGGATCTGGAGCAGCTGTGATTGTTCCTTCATTGTAACGGTCAAACCCCTCCCTCCTCTCAACAGCCCACGATAGCTGAAAAGTCTAAAGACGGCAAATGCCTCCCTGTTGTGCAGCCCACATAGTTGGACTATTTTGGCAAGCTGGCTATTTTTATGCCTTAGTGGCTTAGGTGCTAAGAAGACAGATAACACTTCTGATTGTTCCCAGAAGCTGACTGACACTGGCATTTATCACAGGAGACGTTAATCTAGTAACATGTCTCTGGCAAATTGTATAGTTTAGATGTCTCTGGAAGCCATTCTAAACTTATCTCTGCATAAGAGATGAGTGAGAAAGTGATAAATCCATTGAATTTCAGAGATCCATATGAGTGGTAGTTTTTTCAAATGATCATTGAAAACACATTTTAAGTTATCACCAGATTTGCAATAAATGCAGGAAGAACATCTTGTTTTTTTCATTTCTGGGTCACCCTTTCAGATATGACACACTTCATGTGGCATCATGATAAGAGACTCAGTCAAAAGATACTGGGTTCACATTTGCACACAGTTGTAAGGCATGCCAGGTGGATTTTGACAAATCACATCTCTCAACTTTGATTAATCTTCATAATTGTGAAAATCAAATGAGTATAAGTCAGTGGGATACCACGGATACATAATAAATAATTCAAGGCAACTTCACTCTAGAGCCAAGCTAAAAAAAAGTTTTTGCTCCTCAGGAGTCCAAAATTGGGAAATTAAGAAGTTAGCTTCTGAAAACACTGCTAAAAACAGGAAAATATTGGTACTCTTATTATATAAGAATGTCAAAAAATTTAGAAGTAAGAAACAACAAAGTACTTCATTTTTAAAACATTTAAAAATTGCAATGGGTATTACTAATAATACAGTTCCTCAAATTTTTGAGCTGACATGTTCTTGAAAGATGGACAAAATAATTTAATAACTTCAAGCTGAGTCCTAGTGATTTGTAAATTCTTTTTTCACTATAGGTAAAGCATTCAGAATCAAGAAGATATTCTATCTTTAAAAAATAAATAATAAAAAGGAATCTTTATTTTAAATTGAAATGTGTCCAATCCTGAACTATTCTTTTGCTGTGGAGAATTATTTACAGCACCTAGCAGCTGTTTAAAGCTACTCTGGGGAGCTGAGCACTCATCAGGATGCACTCAAGACAGAAATTGCCCTTCTCCAATCTGTCTTATTAGTGTTTCTTAAGAAGTGTGTCTATCCAGTTTCTCCACAGATATAGCAAGAACTGTTCTTCTATCCGCACTTAAAGTGGAATTACTGCGGATATTTCTATTATGGTCATTACATTCTCCAATTATTTCTTTTACTTACCAGTATAAATGTTACTTAAACTCTTAAGTGGTCTAAATCTCCTGAAGAGTTTTAAGCAGCCAGGATTCTGGTGACCCATTTTTCATTAAGCATATTTATACATGCATATACACTGCTAGAATTTCTAAAATATATCTTCACACGTAACTATTTTTTGAGTTTGTCAGATAGAAATCTGGAAAAATGTACTTTCATAGAAAAGAGAAAATGACAGGAAGCTATGCCATTTTCTGCAAAATACTTTGGGTGTAAAAATAAAAAGATTTGAACTTATATTAACAGTCCAAACCTATGCAGCAAACAATTATGTTAAAATCAGTCAAAGCCATGAGCTTTACATTACTTTTAGCTCTAGTTAGAATCGGGCTTCAATAGATTTTGGAATTTCCACAGAAAATATAAGCAGTTAGGACTTCATCAAAACCATCTTGCGATACCTAAGGAACCTAGGATATATAATAATGTCCTGCACCAAATTTAAAAAGTACATTCTAAATTATTAGTTTTAGTATTAATGAATATTATAATATGTAAAACATTTATAGGATCTGATTGAATATCAGGACTTGCGCTTTATTAAAACATTTTCCTGACAATCCTAAATATAATTCAGAATCTGACTGAGATTTAATACAAGTCTGAAAATTTTACTTACTGCTGCCTTGTAAATATCATCCATGGCTAGTTATTGTGGGTTAGGAACTAGATGGAGATGAACAATGGTACAGAGACAAATATCAACCTCTGCCAGCTTTCTGTCCTTTGAAGCACTCCTTTTATAGTAGGCTGTCAGCCCTAAATGTGTCAGTCAAGAACTACACAGCCCAGTATACAGACATCTGTGAATGGCCTTGCTATTTCATTCCAAGTCTGACTCTTCACCCTGCCATCAGGGAGGTATGCAAAGTTTGTTACAGCTGACATTTCTAAATTCTAATCCAATTCTGTTGATGCTTTTTTTCTGTTAGGAATCAGATGGCTCTCATACCACATATTGGGCCTTACGGCTCTCATTTTAGGCATTCTGATTCTCTGTGGTTAAGAGGGCTTATGGCAAAAATCAAAATGCTTGTGAAGTCCCCATCCCCCTGGCAGAATGATAGTGACCCCCCTAAAATAACTATCCTTTTAAAAGACCTCTTTTCAAAATGCTGTATGTGTATTACAGTGTACGAAGGACAGGCTTCATAGGCATGCATTCTAGGCAAAGACAATAAATATCAAGTGCTTCTTTCCACATGTTTATGGCTCCAATGAAACCACCTGAGATTGTTTTGAGGGAATTGTTTTTTTAAAATGCACTCCATCAACATCCCTAATTCCTCAGACAGAATGCTTAAGAGCCTGGTAGCCCTTTCCCACAAGGCTTCCTCAGTGGCATTATAGTATCACCTGATGATCTGACTGTTTGTACTGACTCTTTTATTTTGTTTGCTGCAAACATCTGTGCAAGCTGGGCAAATTCCTGCCTTTAAGCAAAACAACTTACTCAGCCATTCATATAGATTGTTCAGTGAGAGGCACTGGTATGAAGAGAATTTATGTGCTATAAAAAAAAATTTCTCTGCCCACTGATTGAGAGCTCCCCCCTCTGTCTAACTTATATTGCACACATCTAGGTAAAGACAAAAAATTAACCAGCCCACCCATTATTAGTGAATATACATGATCAATAATCAAGATTACTTAACATGAATCAAGATTACTTAACATGAAGACATTTCCTCTCATATTATTATCTTCCTTTTATACTGGTCTTCAGGTTATAGAGTTTCTAGAATTGATTGCACAAGATGATTAAAAATGTAACGCTATCATTAAGGCAGGCCATTTTTCTAGTTGTAGAAGTTTTTGTTATTTCTTCCTTGCAATTTGGAGATGTTACGTGTTTCTTCACAATTATGAAACTCCAATTTATTTTAATCCCATCATGTAAATATATTCTTCATATATGTGACCACACAGTCTAAGAACTCTATAAGAAATTCAGGCCCGATAGATCTGAAGGGCAGATCACCTCCCAAGTTTGGGGAGTTGCTATATGCTCTTGGTCATTTTCTTAGTATATTTTTACTCTTCCTCATCTTTCTACTTCCATCCCATTTCAAAAAACATTGAGTTTTTTAAAAAAATTCTAACTACCCATTCTTTCCCTCTGACAAAAAAAAGCTCCATGTCAGACAGAACTACATCACAATATAGTTTTACAGGTGAAACATCACTCAGCAGAAAGTATAAAAATTGATCTGACACACTCACCTGTGATCCAATATGTTTTGAAACATGTTCAGCTGAAAGAAAAGATGTGGGAGGAAGAGACCACAAGGGAAGCAAGCACCATTAGGTCCAATCCTGTCCTCTAAAACATCATGAATATTTTCCTTGTAATGTTGGATCTTTACCTACAAGACTTTTGCAAGCAAGCAGTACTTGTACAACACAGTGCATTTTATGCTTTGGATGATTCTATGTATTAACAGGGATAGATGGCAAAGCAACCCTGTGACTTTATATTGAACATATAGATAGTTGATGTTAAGTAAACCTGGTAAGGAAACTTGATCTGTTTGTGTTGTTAATAACATCATAAAATACCTTATCCCACCAGACTTGAAATCCTAGGTTTAGAAAACTTGGAACTCCTTCGCCTTCAACAAGACCTAAGTTTAACTCATAGAATCATCTATTGTAATGTCCTTCCTGTTAAAGACTACTTCAGCTTCAATTGCAATAATACAAGAGCAACCAATAGATTTAAACTTAATGTTAACCGCTTTAATCTAGATTGCAGAAAATATGACTTCTGTAACAGAGTTATCAGTGCTTGGAACACATTACCTGACTCTGTGGTCTCTTCCCATAATCCCTAAAGCTTTAACCAAAAACTTTCTACTATTGACCTCACCCCATTCCTAAGGGGCGTGCATAAGGGGCGTGCATAAGAGCACAAACGTGCCTACCATTCCTGTCTTATTGTTTTTTTATTCTTATACATATATGCTTATACTTCCTCATATTTCTTCATATATGTTTATATACTATATAACCATTTTGTGTGATGCTTATGTATATTGTTGTGACAAAAATAAATAAACAAATAAACAAATAAACAAATAAATAAATCACTGTCCATTAATGAAGGTACAGTACTTTATGAATCTGTCCCTAAACTTCTCAACCTTCCTGATCATAGGAACACCAGTTCAAATGTTGTTAATAGAGAAAATTAGCATGCTGCATATTACGTGCCAAATGCTTGGAGGGAAAAAAAAGTGGGGGGGAAGCATTTGGTGAGAGTTGCAGTGGGACCAGAGTTTGGAATAATCAAAAGGAATAATGCAGGATTTGACAATCTTTTGATCAGTGGCCAGCAAGCCTACTTTTGGAAAACAATGGCTACTGTAGGTAGAAATCGTATTACATACAATGTTGGAGAACCAAGGTTCTCTGCCTCCCTACCCACACCACTGTTATTGCTTTCCTTTGTTTTTATAACTATGAAAAAAATATGTATTTTAGGAGTGATGATTCATGCTTGTCCATTCTCTCTATAAAATGAAATCAAATCAGTGCTAATTGAAGACAACAGTGTGATCTTCAAAAAAAAAAGTGGCTTGGAGACCACGGTGAACCCTAGAGCTTTATACAGCTTTGAAATATTGTTATATGCTTGTTCCTCTAATATAATGCTTAATACCACAAGAAAAGAAAAATAGGAAAAGAGAAAAACAGAGTGTGGGAAAGCACGTTTTGTTACCCATAGCAAACAAGACATTCTCTGGAGACCTATCAGTAGAGGCTTCTCTATCCATCATGCTTTGCCATTCTCCCTCTCCTTCATATATACCCAACTACGCTCAGCAGGACAACATGAGTTTGGGGTCACTCCATTTACAGTGCAGTCTGCCACTTACCAACACAACTGCTGTTAGCTAACTGTCATATACATATCAACTACTAACTGGTCATAGCCATGGATGAATACAGACTTGTACTGGACAGTGCAGAATTAACAATGCAAAAAGTGAATGAAGCCAAGTTAATAGGGCTGTCATTTGTCTTCAAGATATATATATATATATATTATTTACATTTATATCCCGCCCTTCTCCGAAGATTCGGGGCGGCTTACATTGTGTAAGGCAATAGTCTCATTCTATTTGTATATTTATATACAAAGTCAACTTATTGCCCCCCCAACAATCTGGGTCCTCATTTTACCTACCTTATAAAGGATGGAAGGCTGAGTCAACCTTGGGCCTGGTGGGATTCGAGCCTGCAGTAATTGCAGGCAGCTGTGTTTAATAACAGGCTATCTTACAGCCTAAGCCACAACGCTATTACTTAGTTTTTCTCTTATTTTTCCCAAACATGTTTTTCTAATCCCTTTTAAATGTTTTGGGGCACAATTCCTGTAGTAAAAATTTAATTGGAATCCAAATGTGACATGATTTCTATTTACCTTTTCTTTTTAATTTTTATAAGCATCCATTTTTAATTTTTTTTCTGCTCCAAGGCAAAGTCTTAGGAACAAAACAGGGGATTATGTACACTAAAACAATCTCCTGCCAGCAAAATTTAAGGTCAATCCGAGGCACCAGGATTTAACACTCAACTCCTTGCAAATAATTAACATCAGGAATATAAACAGCTGTTTTTCCATCTGCTTTCAGAGTCGATGTTTCTCATCTTTCTCATCTAAATATAGAATCATATAAAAGATTTGCCTTGGTGCTATATTGTGTTACGTGCAGTATGAAAAATATTTATTTATTTAATTATTATTTATTTATTTGTCAAGCATATACAAAATAACAGATAAAAGTATAAACATGATTTGAATACATGACATGGATATGAGTAAAAAGGGACATTAGGACAGGGACGGTAGAACTCTTATTGTGAAATATCTCTGGACTCTCTCAATTGTACTAATGTCCGATATGCAATGCAGGTTCCAGACAGATGAGCTATGCTCAAGAACTGGTCTAGCAAATGTTTTGTATCCTCTAGTTAATAGAACAAAATTACCAGAGAAGAAGCTACACAAGATTAGGTTAACAACTCTAAATGCTAAATAAATAAATATTCTTGTAACATACAATGTTTATTTTTCATATCTCAATTTATGTGGAAACCTGCTTACAGGTCCCATTCATGGCATGGGAACCTCTTGAGAAATTCCCTTTCACTCCATTAAGAGAGCAGCGACTGGACTATACGGCAATACTGTAACAGCACAACTTTTATTATCATTAAGCAGGAGTATTAAGCATTATTCATGCAAAATAAGTGAATAGAAAAATACGCCGCCGAGCTTTATTTCAATACCATGCTAGCTTAAAAGCAACGATGGGATCAGTAGTCCATCACTCTCATTATTATTTTATCTGCCCCATCACAGTTACACTGATGGGTTCGACAATTTCGGGGTTTCTCTAGCGCCTCTCTTACACCGTCGCTTTTACGACGCAAACAAGCTGGGAAAAGGGGGTCGAAAACCCTTACATCTTTCAGTGCAAATAAAAGCACCCCGCTAGAGTGCAAATATCGGGGCATCACTAGGCGGTAAACCCCACCCGCTTTGCTGGCCGTCTCGCGGCCCAACGAAGAAGCCTCGCAACCTATCCCTTAACGCCGAGGCCTCCGTAGGCTCCGCCTCCTAGCCCAAGGGCACGCCCCCTTTGTTTTCCCGAAGCCCTGAGTGACGTTATCGGGGCCTGGCGTCCGTCACGCGGATAGGGGCGGGAGGCAGCACGAGAGGAAACATGGCGCCCGTGACGACTGTAGTTGAGCTGGTCATGGCCAGCTCGGAGGGAAGCGGCGCAGTAGCTGCCACGACACTCGCCGCCCCCGGAGCTCGCCTTCCTCTACGAGCGGCGGAGCGAGCGCAGTAGCCCGTCGTGTCCCGACCTCTGCGCTCCGACCCGGGACATGGAGGCGCTGAGGACCGGCGAAGACGGCGAGGAGCCTCCCAAAAGCATCCGCATTCTTGGATCGGAGCTGGTGGAGACCTACACGGTGAGGCGGGGTGCGAAGCGGTTGTGGAGGCGGGTGGGGGGATGGTGGGTTTGGTATGTCAGAGGCGTCCCCGGGGTCCCATGAAAAACGCCGTCGGTTCAGTCGTTGGTACAAAGAGGCTCCCTGTCCGGAGCATTTTCGGGCATCCTTGGGCGCCTCGGGGAACTTCCACGTTTTTTCTGACGGGGAAGAAGGTACAAGCGCACGGATTCATTGGCGCGGATGCTCGGGGCCAAACTGTCTTGGCCGGTGCTTTAGAGTTTCACGGAGTTCTTCAGTTCCTGGGTGGAAAACCAAAAGAAAACAGCATCCCTAGAGGAAGTAAATTGATGTCTCGGCAACAGCTCTGGTAGCTTAAGGTATCATCTTATTCCGGATTGAGATGGCACATCGTCCCTTTTCCGAAGTTGGCGCCTTCCAGACAGGTGGGACTCTAGTTCCCATCATTCCCTGCCGGTATAACCACAAAGCGCTGGCAACAAGAAATGGGCTGTGTCTAACTTACCTTGAAAGGGTTTGGTTGGGAAAGACGGAAAATTTGCTCTCTTTCTTCTGAATAGGCATGCAGCATCCCTGGGAGAAGGAACTAAAATTATAATAAGTGGCTTTTAAAGTAAAATGCGGAAAGAATTTTAGTCACCAGCTTCAGATATTCTTGCATCTGAATCCAAATTATGAAACTGTTGATAGAAATGTTATTAGTTAACATTTTTGAATTCTGCTGTGGAGAAATGGAAAAATATTTGTGTGATGTTTTTCCAATCACATTATTATTACAGTTGTCCTTTTATATACTGTTATGTCTCTGTAATAAATATATATTGTTTTGTGACTTAACTGTTTTAAGCATTAACATTGCAAAAAGCTTTAATATATAATATACTTTAGTTGTTTTGTTATATAACTAAAATGGGCTCATCTGCTAATTTTTCATCTATGGTAATTAAATAATTTTTATCTATGAATTTTCTTTATATACAGTTTTAGTGATCTTTTTAATGAACTGATAATATGCTATGAATAGGCCTTATTTCATTGGAGTTCGCATCCAAAATATCAAGAATCAGAGTTTTTATTGACATGCTTTGCAAAAATATTCAAGTTTCTATTTGGGAATATTTGTACTTACCGTGTTTCCCTGAAAATAAAACCCTGTCTTATATTTTTTTGAACCCTGTAATAAATGCTTGGCCTTATTGCCATGCACTCAAAAATCCCGATTGGGCTTATTATCAGGGGATGTCTTACTTTGGGGAAAACGGGGTAATCAGAAGAAAATGAACAGTTGAAGAGACCTTTGAGATGAGTTCAGTTCCCAGGGACTATACTGATACATTTATATACTGTAGCTTTCTTCCATCAAAATACATAAGTGTTTGTTTGCCAGTGCCTTTTGAGATGGTTTCTGATTTCTCAATCTGATCTGTAGACCTAGGATTTCTTGGTTATTTTCCATGCAAGTACTAATGAGTTCTAACCTTTCTAAAAATTTTGAGATCTATGAAGATCATTCAGGTTTTATTAAAAACAAGATAAAGTTTAATGCTGTGGTTCCAAATTTAATGTTTGCTTATTTGCACAATTTCTAAGACATAATCCATGGACTAGCTAAAATTGATAAAAATATGTTTTCAGCAGAAGTGAGTAAAAGTATGTGGTTAAGTTTTTCATGTTGAAATCAACATGTTGGATCTGTTTGGTTTGTTATTGAGCAGCAATATTTTCAATTCCAGGCACTGCAGTAGAAAGAAATGGGTAGAAAGCTTATTGCACAGTGTCATTAGAATATCAAAAATAAAATAAATCAAAGGTATAGTTGTGCAACTTGATATGTGATAAAAATCTGATATATAAAATCTTGCTATTTAGGACATAGCAAGAAGTTGGAATAGTAACCTTCCATTTTTGTAGGGTGACAGGTTAAAAACCTTCCATTAACTGTGCTATGAAGTTTAGCCTGTTCTGACCTAATACCAGATAAAAGGATTGAATCTGCAATCTCAAGAATTCCCAGTTAGTATAATTTGCTCTTTTCCATTTTGGTGAGAATTGTGAAAGAAAAAGACATAATGCACCCCGAAGGCACCGGATTGAAGAAGGGCTGTTTAGTGATTGGCTGCATTAGTCTCAGTCAGAATCCTATACATCCATGTAAGTATTGTAGAAAGGATGTTATCTTTCTTCCCACTTGTTTCTTTTCTCTTCATCAACAAGTGTTCAACATTTGGAAAAAGTGAGCTACAAGGCAGAACCTGTTACAATAAAAAAAAATACACTTTCAAATCTGTAGTTTATCTGCTCCTATTGATTAGAAGAATTAAAAGAATGGGCTGGATTCAGCAGCATCCTTAAATTAATAGCAGTTCACGATTTTCTGACTTAGCATTGTACATGATCATGGCTCGCATCTTCTAGAACACATATCAAACTCGATCGCATCAAGGGCCGGATCGTGACATATCGTGACATTCTTTGCCTTTGCAGAGCTGGGGGTGGGGATAACCTGCGCATGACGTATCCGGGCCGTGGGCCGCCAGTTTGACAGGCCTATTCTAGAAGAATACTATGCTGCTAATAACTTTATCCTCTTTCATAAGGTCCAATGTGAAATCTTATGTATGCGTATGGATAAAGGGGATTTTGTATTTATTCATCTGTCTTTATGTATTCACTAGATTATTTCTCTGATTAAATCTGCAAGTACTAAATGCAGGGCTTCCCTATCTATTTGATAACTGTGATTCTTTGTAACATTAAATATCTAAGTCTAGAGCTAAAAAATGGCAATTTCTGAGCATATATAGTTTATCACTTCAACTGTAAAACAAAATCCTTGTATTTCCTAAGTGCATTCATTGATGTACCGATTGTTGTGTTTAGTCTAGACACATAATTTGGAGGAGAATATGTGCTGGAAAAGCTGAAGATGCAAACTGAATTTTCTTTGAATTTTTGCTGCAGCATCTTGTATTTCTACTCTTCAGTTTGCAAAGCAGCTAGCTCCCTCAACAGTCAGAGCTGCTACAGTGACAACTTCAAAGAAAACTCGATTGGTGTGCAAGATCCTCCCTTAAATTCATGCATAAGTAGCTTCAGTAGGTTGCATAACAGTGTATAACAAGGTTGCTGGTGGTATTTCAACTACATTATTTATTAGAACTAGCACATTGTATATTCTAATGTTTTAATGAGTGATCGAAATGGAGAAATGGAAGTACTTAGAACAACAGAGTTTGAAGGAACCTTGGAGGTCTTGTAGTCTAACTCCCTGCTCATACAGGAGACCCTTTACCATTCTGAACAAATGGTTTTCCAATCTCTTCTTAAAAACCTCCAGTGATGGAGCACTCACAACTTCTGGAGGAAAGCCATTACATTGATTAATTCTTCTCATTAACAGGAATTTTCTCCTTAATTCTAGGTTGGATCTCTCTTTGTTAAGCTTCCATCTGTTATGTCTTGTCTTGCCCAAAGGTCCTTTGGAGAATACTCTGATTCTCCTTCTTCTCTGTGAACTTTTGGCTTGGCTAACCCTCTCTCCATTAACCCAGTCAGTTAAACAGATAGTCAGAACCAGATTGTGCATGACGGTGCTCATAATTTAGCTTTCTAAATAGGACACACGTGGACATGGACACGGACACACACACTTTTTGTATTGAATTTGTAATCTTCCCAAGGGATTATCGTCTTGGTATAATAGAAAGGCTCGGTAGCTTCACTGATCCTGAAATTGAAGCCAGAAGAGCATGAGCTATCATGCAGGAAAATTGGAAGGGAAGGGAAGAGATGAAGTTACGAATATACAAGTAGTTCTCATTTAGCAATTGCCTTAGACAGTGACCATTGGCACTTATGACAATAAAGAAAAAGTGACTTTGCAACGAATGTATACATTTATGATCCTTATAGTGTTTCTCTGTTATGTATTTACCATTATAGCCAGTGTCAGACCTAAGCCCATGATGCAGCAAGATCCAATTGAATCTAGTTCTTTATTTTCTTATGCTTAAAAGACAGACTAAACTTATAACCTATTAGATACACCCTGGGAGAGTCTAGGATGTGGCTACCCTGGACCTTTTACCCCTCTCTCATCCAGTACAGGATTGCACAGTCTCTTGCCTTTGACTCCTCTCTGGAATTTGCTGCCATCTGCCTGGGAAGCCACAATCCTACTTCTGACATTCTCCCCCTCCATTCCTTCAGCTGCACATTCCATCACAGTTGTGTTTGCCTGCTCCATTTTGGGGGGCCCTTTTCTCCCCTCTTTACAGAAAGGAGAGATTGCTTAAACAGGTGTCTTCCTGAGCTGTTTTTCTTTGCAGTGCAGCCTTTCCCAAAAGGTGCTTAACCACATGTTAACAAGTTTTGCTGTGTAACCTTAATTAGTTGAACCTTTCGACAGGCTAGTCAAAGTGACACCGACAAGACCTTAATCAGTTTCACTGAAAGGCTTTTGTTTGCCTACTAAGCAGCTCTTATCTTCTGCAAACAGCATTCCTTTGAATGTATATTCCCAATATATTCCTGATTATTCTCTTGTAATTCCTTGCTCTCCCAATGAATGTAAATAAAAATCAATTCCATTCTAGCCATGGTGAATGTTCCAAAGATTGGAGAGTAAAGAAAAGGGGTTATAAGATGTGCTTTTTTAACTTGATTTTCTTGAGAGTCAAGTTCTGGAAAACTTCCCTGTTTGGATTCATATCCTTCTAGTGCTGTAAAACAGGAAAAGTGAAGTTAAATCATAAACATAATCATTCTCATGTGATGTTCAGTTAATGACAATTTTGCTTAAGTATTGAGCAGGGGTGAAATGCTCCCGGATCGGACCGGATCGCATGATCCGGTAGCGATGGCGGCAGGTGGTTCGGAGAACCGGTAGCAATAATCCCTGCCCCCCCACCCGCCCATGCCCAGCTCAGCCGCGCGATCATCAGAGGGTTTTTTTTTTAAAGCATTTTTTTTGGCCGAAGAAAAAATGCTTTAAAAGTAAAAAAAAAAAAAAAGCCTTTGATGATCGCGTAGCTCAGCTGTGTGCTAGCCAAAAAACGAGGGGGGGAGTCCGTTTTTCCTCCCAACAGGCAACATAGGATTTGGTTGGAGATGCAATTGGTTTATAGGTGGCTCCATTCAGAGATGGTGAAAATTCCACTTAAGCCATGTGAATCCCACTGGTGAAAGTAGAGGGACGAGAAGATTTCATTGACCTATGCTCTATTTTCAGTGTCTAAATAAATAGGCAGCTATTTTTTTCAATGGAGACATTCATGGGTTCTTTCTGCTATCAAAGCTCCTCTCACATATAATTTTTTGTCTATCTCATACAATAAGAGTTAGCTACAGTTTTTTCTTCAGCAATATTTGCAATTAATTAACAAAGCTTAGCTAAAAATGAATAAATTAATGGTAAGCATTGGTATAGAACTGGAAGGCTTTTCATAATGCAACAACAAGACTAGACATAGCATTAGCATGACTTCTATTCATTTACAGAATGAAAAAGCAAGAATAAGAAAAGGGAAATACAATGTATTAAAATGGACAAAAAATTATATGTGAGAGGAGCTTTGATAGCAGAAAGAACCCATGAATGTCTCCATTGAAAAAAATAGCTGCCTATTTATTTAGACACTGAAAATAGAGCATAGGTCACTGAAATCTTCTCGTCCCTCTACTTTCACCAGTGGGATTCACATGGCTTAAGTGGAATTTTCACCATCTCTGAATGGAGCCACCTATAAACCAATTGCATCTCCAACCAAATCCTATGAATTTTTGTGATGTTGCTTCAGATTAGCTGCTGTTTAACTTTTGGTTTTATTTATTTTGTGTCAGGATCAAACTTTAAACTGCCAAAATGAGGTCACTCATTTTTGGCTTTATCATTTATCAAATCACTTTCAGTGCATTCTACTGGTAGTAATTGACAGACCAACAGATAGCGTGTTGTTATCCATCAGCAATTCCCATTTGAGCATATTGGTTTTACACTTAGGCACTCCCACCCTCAACCTGTTCAATATACTCCAAGTGACATAGGGGAGATCAGATCTTTAAGCCATGTTCTCTTCTGGGATTATTCCTTGTTCCATTAATTTTCCTCTCCATCTTCTAATTCAGTTTTGATTCTGCGTGCCTTTAAGAATATTTGTTTGTGCCATAAAACTCTTCCTAGATATAAGTCAACAAGTTTGGGGTATGTACCCATTTCAGAGGATAACAAGGATAATCTCTTGTTTGGTTCTCTTGGCATCTGTTGCTACTTCTTTCGTAATACTGGGTGAAGCAATACAACAAAAGGATATAGTTTCTCAACTGATGTGCGCCTAAAGCATACTGCTTCATTGACAGAAATATCAACTTGTTTTGCACTATGGATGCACTTCATACTGCAGCAGCAAACTCTGGTGCAAAAATACTCAGAATCAAAACCGATGTTCATACCTTGAGTGGTTGCCCCCGCCATGTATAAATGCCAATTTCCTGATAATAATATTCCTTGCACCGACTTTAGCCTCAGTATTCAGTCAGTGTTGTTTAAATGAAAGTGTCCTATCAAGTGTCACATTGAGATATTTTGGTATAAAACAGTACTGTATTCAATTCCCTTGCCATGTACATCCAACTTGAGTCTTGCATCTCAATTTCAAAGGTGAAACTACACATAGATCAAACTAAGAAAATAAGTAAGAAACAAACTAAGATAACAAGCAGTCTATAGTGCACAGTAACACAGTGTGTCTGAGGTATGCTAATGTGCAAGGATGAAAATGAGGGTCTTTATAGGGACAACAGGGAATAATTTTAAATATATTAAATAACTCTACAGATAGTCTTTGACTTAAACCAGTAACTTGGTGTCCATTTGAAATTCCAACAGACCCCCAAAATGGGACTTTTCAACCAGTTTCAAAGTTCTGACATCTGCATCCTCTCCATGGTCATATGGCCACATTTTGGGTGCTTGGCAACTGGTTTGCATTTATGGCTGTTTGCAGTCCTTGCAGCCATGTGATCTCAATTTATGACATTTTTGCAAGAAAACAGTGTTTACCTCTGGTTTCTGGCAGAAACTGCCCCATAGCAAACAATAGGTTCATTTAACAACAGCTGCAGGAGTCATAAAATTAGGTCCCATCAAGTGATGAATTCACAAATTACAATTGAAATTGTGAATTCAAGGAGAACCTGTGCTTAGGCAGTTGAATCCAAATTAAATTAATGCTGACAAATGAATTAGCCTTTACTTAAATACATTTAATGAAGGGAACATTACTGTGTCTCTGGTCATTAGTTCTACTACTGAACTGCTCTTTTTATGAGAATTGTATTTTTCTCCCAATCAAAATCTGCTTTGCTCAAGCCCAGTATTCCATATTTTACATTCAGCAATATAGAATGGCCCTTGCATTGCTTGAGGTGTTTGTAGAGTGCTGTCTATTTAGATTTACTTACTCAAAGCTAAACATGACAAGATCCTTCCATCTCTCTTCACAAAATTTAGTTTTCCAGTCTCTGATGATCCCTTTAACTTTTTTCAGAACCTTTTTTTAGTTTTTTTTAAAATTTTAAAAATTGTCCAGAATTGGCAGGATTGACAATAGAACTCGATATGGGATATGATCAATTCTGAATATTATGAAATGTTACATCCCATTATTTGAAAACTTGTTTTTGTTCTTGCAGTCTAAAATTGGGAGCATTTTAATGAAGCTTTATGATGAAAAGGAAAGGTAGTGATTGTTAGTTTTTCATTTGTCATTATTTATATAATGTAATAACATTTCTGGACATGTCTATGCTGACATCTGTTAATTTCATAGTTTTCAAGGTGTTCAAATAACAATAAATAGCTGCCTGTGAACTGTTGATTCTAGTGTACATTTGGGAAGAATGTAAGGATTTTATACATACAACATTTTTGAGATCACTAAGTATTAAAACATTTCATAAAAACTTCTGTACCTTTTTAATGTTAGCATGTTACAGTATAAATAGAAACCGACTTCTGCTTTGTTGTAATCTTTTGGTTACACTATGTTCATATCACCATTTGAAGTGAAGAGTTGTACATGAAAGGTAGCTCAAAAATCTTTATAGGATATAAAATAAATGCAGCATTGCAAGGATTGTATATTTTTATGTGAATGTGTATGATGATTTTTTTGTTGATTAAAGACTGTGTTTCTTTTAGGTATATATCATTCAAGTGACAGTTGGAACCCATGAG